>NW_010972897.1:10016-10225 GCF_000737465.1 Haliaeetus leucocephalus | reverse complement strand
CCCCCCCGTCCTCCCCCCTCTCTCCTCCAGACTAACTTGAAGGCCCGGAAGTGCCGCCCCCGGGCGCTCCTGAGTGGTGGGTTGGCCCCGCCGCCCGCCGGGGATAGGCTGCGGATTCCGTCAGCGCCTGGGTACGTCACTTCCGCTATCAAGTGTGTGGGCAGGGGAGACCTTGGCCGCGGGGGGAGCCGCGTCCGTGTCCCCCCCCC
>NW_010972897.1:8375-9826 GCF_000737465.1 Haliaeetus leucocephalus | reverse complement strand
GGCGGGGAGGGCCTTAGGGGCGGGATGGGCAGGCAGAACGCGGTACGGCGTAAGAAGAGTGAAGTTCAGAACCGAGGAGGCGGACGCTGAAGAAAATACCTCGTGAAATGCACCTGCTTTGGCAACTAAGCACGCTGTCAGCAGGCTGGGGGGTAAGGGGTGGGATCGCACGAAGCTGAACTTCGGCGCTCGCCGGTATACGCTGTACTGATCAAAACTAAATGCTTGGGTTATGTTTCAGTATTGTCGTTAGCAGAGTGTGGAATCCATCCCTGACAAGCGATAACGTGCTTATGGAGACTTTCTTCTGGCCCAGCGCAGTCAGTTTTGGAGAAGGACGTTACTCTATCACATCCTAGTTTTATGACGTATTTTTTGCAGGAGTGGAAACTCAACCTGGTGTTCAAGGTTATGATAATCCTCGTTGATAGATTTGCTGTTTCTACTTTGCCTGTGCTCCTCTTTAATTGTGCTACTTTGCACAGGCAGTTTTCTGACTGTAATGCAAGCTTTCATGGGCACGGAAGAATTGGTTCCGTTCAACACGTACGTAGAAACCATACCAAATGATGCTTAGGCATAACAATGGGTCAGATTTAATCTGTGACAGAATTTTCAAGGAAACGAATCTGTGCCTTCCAAAGCAGTAACATCTCTCTAACTTAACTAAACAGTGTTTAAGGGTCTGGGCATCCTCTTCCTAATTCTTCAGGCGGGTGAGCATCCCCAGCTGCCGGGGGGTTCACCAAAACAGTTATTGACTGGTGTCGCTCCTGTTGTCCAATTTGACGCGTTCTGTTCACAGCAATGGTCCGGTGTCAAATGGCCTGAACTTACCCCAGGAGCTGTTCACGGTGGTGGTTGAAACCTGCTGCAGTCTTTCCAGTGTAGTCAACATGCGATGGCAGATTTAATAGGGGTTTGTTGTTTTTTTTTATCCCTGTAATAGCCAGCTTTGTGAAGAGGGACTTACTAAATAGCTGTCTTGTGGTATTTTTAATGTAAAAGTGTTGACTGTGGTTTTTGTCACTGAGCTTTTCACCAAGGTGTACTCTATGTCTGAAATGCAGCCTCAATTCACGTAGGTCATGCTGGGAAGTAGTTATTTTGCATAAGACGACTGGGGCCTTGGCAAAAGGAAGCTTAGGCAAAATATCAAATCACTTTGTTTTTCTACAACTACTAACAAGCTGTATCCTTCTTTCACTTTGCCTTTTGATAAATGCCTTCTGTGTTTTCCTCTGTGGTTAGTAGCGGAAAACATCGCTCCGTTTGCAAAACGATAAGAGGCTGTAGCAGACAGGTATGCCTGTCTAGGTGTGTGGACTTTGGTCCTGCTCGTGCTTAAGAGTTAAAGCACATCTATAAATTTGTACAGCGTTGTGTGCTGAAACTGCTTGTGCTCCTTTTCTCCTCTTTGTAAAATTTGCCAGTTCAAACAAGTATTCTTG
>NW_010972897.1:0-7147 GCF_000737465.1 Haliaeetus leucocephalus | reverse complement strand
GTGGTGTAAACCCTGGCACTCCATCGTGTGGTGAAAGCTGTGCGCAGGCTGGAGCTTCAGCCCTTGGCTGCGGTAGGCAGCTTCAGCGGAGTCATGTTTGGCAGCGAAGGCGTTCATCTTTGCTTGTGCCTTGTGAAAGTTGCACAAGTACGGTGTCATCTTCTTCTCTTTTCACTGCTTTGGGGGTTTTGAAATACAAACACATGGTGACTGGCAAAATAGCACTTTGAATGCAGCTTTTTAACAAGGAAAGCAAATTAACCATGTATTTCTTAAAAGCTTAAAGTCTCATTGTAGTCTCAAGTGTTTACTGCTGAAGGAGAGAATATGCAGGTAGATGACCCTGAAGGTGAAAGGAGAGGGATTCTTATGGATTGAGGAGCTGCAAGGACCGAGCAGGAAAATTCCGTGGTGGCAGTAGAAAATGATGTAGAATTTCCAAGAACAGAACTTGATGGGGAAGTCCTACTGACAATGGAAATGAAAATAAACGCTGTTTGATACGTCTCAAGTTGGTTATGTTTATAACTAACTTGCTTAAAGGTGGTGAAATGCAAGAGATGGCTTTCTAGGTTTACTACAATGCTTGGGTCCTTCAGGCTTAATTTTAAAAAAGGAAATGCAGAAGTGTTGCTTTACCTATTTCATACATTTTACATTTTTGAGATAAGGTTATTGTGTGGTAACACTGACTCAGTTTTTCAAAGGGCTTAAAAAATGTTCAGTACATCACAGAATCCTCAGCTTCATCTTAAAGTTCCTTCTGAAATTGAACATCTGGGACTTCATTAACTTCATGGAATCAATCAGTAAGTAACAAACTGAAGATACCAAGCTGGCTCTCTCCGCAGCTAGACTCTCATGGAGAAATGGGGTTTTTACAGGAATTCTGCTCAGCTGTTGAAGGTTTGGATGCAGGAACAGGGAACTGAAAGGACTGTCAGCTTCCCTACTGGATATCTGCCTGAGAGCAGGACCTCTGCCTGAGCTAATTCAAAAGGATGTGATGTGTGCCAGTGCTTCATACTGCATGATAGTAACCTCTTGCGGTAATGTTAATGTTTGCAGCTCTGTAGCCAATGGAGCAGGAGCAATGGGAGGACTATGTTTCAAACCCTGTGGGAAGCCAGTCAGTGTAAATGGCAGTCTCTGCCAGGTGAAAACAACTCTCTCCCTCTCTCTCCCAGGGTATGGGGAGCCTAAAAAATGTGTCCTTCCCATCTACTGTTGCCGCTTATGGCAAGGCTTGTTCGTTGAGGCAACGCACTATTGATCAGAGCGGGAGCAGCCACAGTGAGCAGTTTGGTGGCGGTGTTCAGGGCTCTGTAACCTACCGCTAGTCACCACTTGCCCGGAGGTTTCTCTACCGCCCGTGCAGGAGAACTGTAGTGGGAAGGAGGCCTGACCACGCTTCCCTGTTCGTCTAGCTCTTTTATCAGTTCAGGAACAGCCCGGGTGGCATCAGAAGGTGACTCGTATTGTAGGATAAAGGGGCAGGACCTGGAGCTCATGCTAACGGCCTGTTTGCAACGGGTTCACAGTCAGGGATGCGTTAATGGGAGGTAAACTGTGGGGAAGAGCGTGTGGTTCCCCTATTGCCTGCTTTCCCCACGAGGCCACCCTCGACTGACCCATTCCATGCACCCACACCTAACCTATTACGGGGACCTAGAAGTAAGGCCGGACCGTCCACCCATTAGATAGAATGAATTTAGCCCTGACCAGTGGGTGGGTAGCGATTTGCCATTGCCACCTACAAGAGAATCTGTTTGCTTGCTAAGTGGAGGCTGTCCTTTGTTAAGTGTCCTTATCTACCGTCGATATACCGTTGATAGTTGGGCTCCTTCGTCAATGAGGAATGTTGCAAAGTAGCAATCACTAATTGCCACCATCAGCTCCAGACCGGGAGCCTGAGCAGTGGGGGCAGCGGCCCCAAGGATCAAGCCCTGACCCCGGTTGCCTGCAGATTGGCAGTCTAGGTTCAGCCCTGATGGATTTGGGCATCTCCCCGGGCTCCCATGTTGTACAGTGTCGCTCCGTCTCCTCACGCAGACCCCAGAGAATGATCACGAATCACGAGGGAAACCCGACCGGTTGCTGCCAAGCGGGAGCTGGCAGCCCATTTAATGGACTCAGAGAGAGCCCTTTGCCTAACCACATCTTCCATTGCCTCTTGTGCTCAGCGGTGACTGAGGGTGCTCCCCAGTTTCCCCTCTCTGCTTTGGTCTTTTGCACAGAGACAGTCTGGGTCTTTTCTATCAGGTTGACTTTAGCTGAGGTTCTCCCCTGCTTTTTATCCCCTGGGGCGTACAGTGGTAATGAACATAAGAAAGACATGGACCTGCTTGAGGGGGTCCAGAGCAGGGCCACAAAGAGGATGAGGGGGCTGGAGCAGGTGTCAGCAACAGTAGCTCAGGTGTCTAAGTTAGGTCACCTGCATGCTGTCAGCGAGTCTGTGACAAATGAGGGGGGAGAGGGGGAAAAGACTCCAGTCCTGCTGTTCTCCCAGCAGGAAGATTGCATCAGCCCAAAAGTCGGTCTAGCCTCAGGTCCCGTGCCTGTGTGTGAAGCCCAGGATGGCACGTAAGAGCAAGGCAAGCAGGGGATAGTTCCCCTGTGTGCTCTCCTGCGCCCCTGCGATCTACAGCACCGATTTTGTGAGCAGCAGAGGGGCCTGGTGACCTCTTGGCTGGCACCCAGCAGCTCTCCAAACACTCTTTCCAGGCCACGTGCAACACCCCTCAAGGAGCAGCTGCACCAACTTACGGCCCCGCAGGCCCTTCTTACCAGGGGAGCTCTCACGCACGCCGAGGAAGCCCTTCCTCAAGCACTGCCAGGAAAAAAACATCATCCACGCTTCTCAGGGAGAAGCAGCAGAACCCTCTCCCCCTCAGTACTTTTGTACCTCGTTGGCAATAGTAACTGTGATCTAAGCCAAGGCCTCAGAACTGACAACAGGCCCAGCCACCCTTTAGTCTAAAAAGCCATGTGCTTACTGTTGTACCCCCCCAGAACTGCCCTCTCTGTACTTGTGAACGGCCTTGGCTGTAAATGGGTGTTCTGCTTCACTGTCCTGCGAGGAGCGGCCACAGCCTTCGCAGCACAGCAAACTCTTACAAATGCTCCAGCCAGCCTTTCAACACGCTGTCCAAGCCGTGGGGTGGTCACCACTTTGTTACTGCCGAGGCAGTAAAACCCTCCCTCAGGGAGTGCCTTAACAGGAGGCTCAGCACCCAGATGTGGAGATACTTTGCAGCACCCCCAATTGGGGATGGCCCATCAATTCGCGAGGACCTTTGTTGTGCCTGCAGTGCATTTGCTCGGCAGGCTTTTGTCCCTGGAGGTGTTCTTGATGGCTTCCCTCTTGTCCTGGGTATCCCACGTGAGGAGGCCCACGGCCAGATGATCCCGCTGCAATAAATGTTCCCTCACCCAACGGAGCCTCCCACGCCAGTCTGTGCGACTGGCCAGGTCGGACTCCCAGCACTGCCTCCCGCACCGTGCGTCGGTGAGGATGGTGTCGCTGTCTGTTGCTGGCCACGGCCATGGGCTCCCCCAGGCCCCTGGCGCCAGTCAGAGGAGCCGCGTGCCCCGCTCCTGCCTGCAGACACCGTGGGCATCCACGGCTGTGCTCGGGTGTGGAGCTCAGCCAGTGCTGGTGCTTCGCAGGGCTTGCTGTTGGTACCACTGGAACACTTGTCTGACAGCTCTGTCCCTCTTTATTTTGAAAGAAAGGGCTGAACCCGCGGCTGTCGGCAGGGCTTCTCTCAGCGCAACCCCAAGCCCTCCACCTGGAGGGTGCTGGCCGCGTCCCGCTGCAGCAGAGCCGCCAGGGACGGGCTGGGGGGCCGTGGGGGCCTCGGGGAGGGCGGGCGCGCTGGTTTTCCAGGCAGGACCGTCGGCTGCTCTCGTTCGTTCCATCTCTCATCGGTGCCGAGGCGGCTGGTCCAGCTCTCCTGGCGCAAGGGGTAGGCTGAAGCGGCAGAGGCACGCCTGTGGAGAGAGGAGGCTGCAGACGGGACACAGGGACTTGGCTCCACAGCACGGACCAGAGCTGGCAAGGCTCACCACCACGGGCAGAGCCGCTGGCACACCTCGGCCGAGGCGGACACCCACACCTCACACCACCAGTGAGCAGGGGCATTGCCGCGGGCAGGTCTGCTGGTGCGGAGCGGGTGCTTGTGTGCGTCTCGTGTTCTACGGCAACCTTATCCCCCGCTCTTTCTCGTCCTGACCTTGCTTTGCCTATGGCTCTCCCTCCGGGGGGCTGCGCTTCTCCAGGCAGGCTCACTTTGAGCTAACACTGGCTCCAGCCAGAGCGGGCTCCCGAGAAGAGGGCCCGCGAATTAAGAGGCCTCAGCAAAAAGAGTCTTTTGGCCAGCCACTAACTCGCCACTCCACAGCAGCCTGACTAGAAAGGCTTCGTGGCTACGAGCAGCCGTCGAAGGAAGCAGTGGGGGAGGGAAATCAAGAACTCACTGTTTCCTCTTCCTCCGCCGCCGGATCATGAAACAGCAGAATACTAGTCCAAGTGGCAGGACAACCATGAGTACTGCCGTGACTATCATACAGCGCCTCCGCACATCTTGGGGACAGAGGACACTGGCGGAGCTCTGGGGCTCGTTATCACTCGTGGTTCTCTCGCTGACCACGTCTGGAGGAGCAATTGGGAACGTTAGATCGTCCTGTGCACCACTGGCAAGCTTGCAGCACGTTTGACAGGGCCAGGAAGGTCCCTCTTTCCCCCCAGTGCTGGTGCCTGGGGGCACGCTCCCACCCTTTGGGACACGCTGTCCCACCAAACAAAACTCAGAAGGCCAAAAAAAGGAGCGCGGCGGGGAGCGCAGCTGCTCCTTTGAGGGACACAGGCAAAAAACACCCCTGCAGCAGGCAGTGCCCCCCCCAGCTCTCCCTCCCCCTGGGCCTGCTCCCACCCCGAGGGGACAGAGTCAGGCCCCCTCAGGAGACACCTGGACCTTGCTCTCCCCTTCAGCCTTTTCTCCAGCATGCGCATCCGCTCCCAGATTTTAGGACGTCTCTCCCACTTAGGGACCCCAGCAAGACTGCTCAGTACCTGAGTCCGCTCGGAGAAATTCATATATGTTACCGCGGTGGTCTTCTCCGGGCTTTGACAGCGCTGCCAAAAAGCAGAGACGGCAGCTGAAGCCTCAGCATGGCTCGGGCACAGAGGATGCAGGAGGACGGAGAGGCTACCCCTAAGCCTCTGCCCAGTCTGCGAGTCAGGGCATCGCTCTGGACCTCAGCTCACAGGAGGGATCCCGCTCTGTGCTGCTTTTGTGCCTTGAGCCTCTAGAGACTCCGGGCAACCTCTGGGACGCAGGTATTGCAGGAGGCACATTCGATTAAGAGGCACATCTCCCACCATCTGCAGGACGTGGCCCAGAGGCCTCGAACCCAAAACACTTCCAGCTTTGGCTGCTGGCGTGACGTGCAAGAGCGAACGCTGGGGGAAGAGCCTGCTGACACGCAGCCATCCTGATGGGTGACACCAGCCGGCCACGGGACAGCAACTACCTGGTGTGCCAGGGGCCTGCCTCGCCTCCAGTTCTTCAGCGGAGACTGGCAGTGAGCCACTGCTTTCTCCCGAAATCACCTTCTGCACAGCCTCTCGGTCCGTCTCTTGAGAAAGCAAGCGGGACAGTTGGGTCACACAGAACCGTTCCCCACGAGGGCGATGGCATCTTCAGGAGGCAGTCCTTCTCAAGGACGTTGACGGGGTTTAGAAACAGCGCCTGGGCTTTCGGGGCTGCGCCTAGTCACCACTCCAGACAGCAGCCACGCCTGAGCTGCTGGGAGACCAGCACATTGCACGCAACCTTCTGGTTTGCATTGCACGCAGTGCATTCCTGGCAAACTGTAAGGTGATGCTCAATGCCTTCCTTCAAAGAGGATGGGAAGAAGCTGCGGCCAGGCCAGCCGGGGAAACAGCCCTTCTGAGAAGGGCTTCTCCGCAAGGCCCTCATGCCCTTCCCTGTAAGCACCAGCAACGGTCACATTCGTCCCATCCCAGCTCTCGGTCCGCAGACGGGAAGTCGAGCACACCCCAGAAAGCCTGCCGAACCAGCATCTCCACCTGACTTCCAGCTTCAGGAAAGGGCTGCCAGCGTTGCTGGGGACCTCGCTCCCGCCTGGAACTGGCCCAGCGGCAAGCTGTGCTGCGTGTGAGCTGAACACAAGTTCAGCGCACGCCAGGCCCTCAGATCTGCCTACCGACGTCTGCACAAGCCAGCTCTGAGCCGTAATGGTAAAACCGGGGCAGCGGCTGCCCCTGGCACGCGGCTTGAACCACAACTGGCGGCAGAGGCTCTGCACCATCTCTGTGCCTCACCAGCACCTGCAAGGTGTGAAACCCAGCATCGCTGCTGCGAGGCTCTGATCGACCCCTTCCCGCTGTGCAGGCTACGGCGTCTCCAGACAGGTACCTAAAACCTCTGGCTGCCGAGCCTCACCGCTAAGGCAGAGTGAAACACACCCACCGTGTCCTCTCTCCAGTTCCTCCAGCATTTGTCTTACATATTCAGATGGCTGCAGGGACTTTTTTCCTCCGTCAGCTAGGTACTTGGCTCTTGGAGGACCTTAACGGAAAATACATGGTTCAATTTCATGCAAATAAATTACAGAAAACCAGCGCTTAGCCTGTGAGGTCGGCAGAGACAGACTACTCACCCCTGCGATGCAGGCCGGGCTGTAGAACAGCATCCAGCCGAGGAGCTGGAAGAGTCCTCCCTACAGGCCCATCTGTAACTAAACACCCAGAGAAGCTTCCGTCATCTATCGTGATCTACATCGGCACAACTGAATCGCAGCAGCGGTAAGGGGATCACGCAAGGAGAGGGCACACACGTGCAGGTCTCCGTCCTCACACCTGCAGAGCCGCCCGGCTGGCAGCTCTCAAAGGGAGGGAAAAGCCGTGACGTACCCATGCCATCTCCCGGACCCTCAGTCCTGGAGCCCAGACGGGAAGCCGCATCGCCTTCGCCTGCCAGCACGGCTGCAAAAAAAGCACAGGACAGAACAGCTCCCGTGACACGGTTCAAGATACTTCCTTCAGATCGGAGTGGCAGTGAGCGCAGCTCAAAGACAGGATTACCCCACGGCACTCATCTCTCCCTTCCACTCAGGAGCA
>NW_010972896.1:6503-11361 GCF_000737465.1 Haliaeetus leucocephalus | reverse complement strand
TGTGGGATCCTCTGGGCTGAGGGGAGGGGAAAAAAAGAAATCCATATTATTTCCTATATGTAAATGCTACTGAGGCTACGGGCTGGCCAGACTTGTATGGAGAGCTTTAAACTAGATTTAGTGGGGGAGGAGGAGGAGGAAAAGGAAGAACAGGAGGAGGACTAAAAGATCTTTCCTTTCCCACAGTGTTGCATATCTGGGGACTGATACAGCATCACTTGCCATCTAGTCAGTGAGAAGAAGTCCAATTCCTCTAAGCAGCTGCAGGTTGGTACCCACCAGCATTGGGTACGTGATGCAGATAATAATTCAGCAGCCTGCTGAATGATTGTGAATTGATTTTCACAATCTTTTGGTAAATAACAAGCAAAATAAGCTTAGCGAGTCAGGAGGTAAACTCAAGCATTAATTTCACGTACGAGCAAGAAATTGGTAACTATGGGGAAATGATGTTCAAGGATACAGATAAGACAGTGGAAAACACAGCTTCAAGAAGTCATTCATCTTACTGTCTTTGCTAACAACCCTAGAGTCCAGCATTATGGGGCCCATCTCTGCAACAGGGGCTATTTCCAATTTGAGCTGCTCTTCAAGAGCAAATGGGAGGCTATAAATTGCCTCCCACAGGTGGAACTGCACCATCAGGAATCCTGTTGTATGACTGCCAGATAAAGTGACTTCAAAAGCTGGAGGTGGGAATCCAATTCCAGTTAAAGAAAAAATAAATAAAAATCTTATCACTACTGCAATTCTTGATGTCCTCTGTTCATACCTGGAACATTTTATGTACCTACACCTCTTAACCACACTAGAGAACACGCTGAGGTAGGAAGGGTTGCAGATGTAGCTCATCGAGTCTAAACCACAGCTGCCTTTAAGGATGTATGGTCCCACTTTAGCTTTCATTGTGCTAAACAATCCCTAGTGTCACACTGATGCAGCCTGCTTTATTTCTGAGTGTAACAAGCCCTCAAATCCCAGATTTGTGGTTTCATGAGCACAGTTCTGCTGGATCAGTCCGTTCAAGAGAAAACAGGCTGCCTAGCAAGTATCCAAAGTTCCCAGGAAAGGATTAATCTGAGAACTTGAGAAGCCATCTGACCTGGAAGGGGAAGTCCCTGAATCGGATGGGACAAAGACAGGCAACAGGACATTGTCTAGTCTCACGAGGCCGAGCTGTGTGCTGAAGAAAGGGCACTGTGACATGAGCTTCTGGTGGAGTCCTTGGTACTACAGGAGTGGCCCCCCCAGATCTCAGTTCAGGGATTTACTCAGTTTCAACCCCACCACACCTCATAGCAGCAACGGGAAGACAATGGATCTCGAGTAAAGGCAGTGGGCTCTCACCCCAATCCAATCCACAGTGGTCCATCTTCTACATAGCCTGTGCAGGCCTATCCCTGGGAGCTTGGACTTCTCTGGCCCAAGGCTCAGCCTGTAGCTCTTTCTCAAGAAAGCAGGCCCAGCACCTCTCGTCATCATTCTTCACAGGCGCCAGTTCCACAGTGGACATCAGGCAGACTGACGCCTAGAACAAAGCTTGCTGGGGAGGACGCTGCCTTCAGACTTCTCCCTTTCTTGGAGGCTGATGTACCTCGACTGAACAACAGGGATAAGCCAAAAAGTAGTCGGTGTCCTTGCGCTAACGAAAGCACACAAGAGCCCAAAGCCAGATGCCTTCCCTGCTCTCAGTCCCACCTGTTCAACAGCTCAAAATCTTCCCAAAGCAGACAAATCAGCCTACCAGATAAGGCATGAAGCCACACACCAGCCAACAGCATTGACCCCACGCCAACCAAAGGCACAGGCAGAACCAAGCAAGAAACTCACAGGCAACCTTTGCACCGAGTTTGAGCTAGAAGCACGGAGCTAGCACAGGGCTACAGCAACCACCACTGCCAAACACGGCCGAAACTGTCAATGACGTTGCATTTTTACATGTGTCCTATTGAGACGCTTCTGCCTTTCGCTCCTACATTGCATTCTTTAGTACAGGAATAGGCGCCTGGTTAATCTTCTACTTAACAGGTTACTAGATTATTCAGCTATCCAAAACAGAGGGAGTGAGAGAGTGTCCTGGGTTCAGCTGCGATAGAGTTTATCCTCACAGGACAGAGAGAAAGAGAGAAATGCAGATGAACTAAACTACAAAATAGTATCATTGACTACAAAGCAAAAGACCCAGAGACCAGCTGTTGCTTTTACAGGGACAAAAGCAGATGCAGGAAGAAGTACATGGAAGTGTTTGCAGGTGAAAACCTAGCACGGGACTAAAGATTCATGATCTTACCCAGTGTTGCTAGAAGGCAAAGGATGCTATCAGAGCTACTCTGACGTGTGCCGAGACATTTAATAAATTCAAGCTGCTGTTTCCATCCAGCTTAAAAACGTTAACTTACACCTCTCTCCTGTTTCTGAACATCCAGATAGCAAACTATCACCACAAGCCTCGTTCACTAGACATTTTCTGACAAACTGCTTTGTGACAAAAAGCAACAAGACGATTCAACAGGAGCACAGGCTGTGCGAACTCAGTGCTTGCCAGCAACCTCCTACAGAGCAGAAACTAAGGTGATCCCAAGGAAAGTTAGAGACCTTGCGAAGTGATGCAAGTGCCACAGCAACTCCACTGGCAGAAAACCTCTTGAGCTTCAGCTGGACTTGGGAAGGGATTTCCTAAAGCCTCTTTCCTCCATGGCTACCCCTGCAAGCAGTAGTGGAGCAGCGCTGCCTGGCTTCCCTCCTGCAGCACTGCCAAGCAAAACAGCAGGCACAATTCAAAAATCAGCCTCGATCAATGGCCCTGAGTGATCTGCATCAGAGATTCAAAAGAAGGAATAAGGCAATTCAACTATAAACAGAAACACATCATGACTACCAAGGCAGAGCAGACAGCACGGTTTGTACTATCCTAAAGTATTCTAAATGTGAGAGACATGATTTCACCTCAAACCGGGTGAGTTAACAACACCTGAGGGTGGCACCCCAGCTCTTCTCAAGGGTGGCCAGCCGGGGACCCAAGCTGCTGAAACAACCATCCAGAGAGTGCAGCATGACCACACTGGTGTGCAGCACCTTACGACATGCACTGCTGGCACTGCTGGAGGGACAGGGTTTGCTTCCACTGGAGCAGATGCTGCTTTCAACAGCTTTCAACCCAGTGGCACCCCCCAAACCCAAATCCTTAGGCCTGGTAGCATTGCCCAAATCCCGGAACAAATCCTAAATCCAGATGCACGCTGCCCATTTCTCTGTATTCCCACCTGCCCACAGCCATCTGTTGTTTCCAATCTTGTCAATATTTTGGAAAAGCACTCTTTTATTTTTTTTAATACCGGCTTTGACTTCACTACAGTACAGGCTCAGAGTCCATGACAATGGCTGGTAAAGTCCATAGCAATACAGAATTGCGGAGGGATGAGTGGGATAGGTGCCCGTTAGCCATCTGGTAGTTGTTCACAATTGACTCCAAGTCCTCCGTACCTACCTACCTACCAAGCTCCTGACTCATTGGAAATGAGTCAGACTGCACCAGAAGTAACTCTGTATGACCTGGTCAGACATATCAGACCACAAATGGTGGTTTTGAGACAGAAAACGCAACACAAACCACCGGAACAGTAAAAAAAAACAGCCAGAAGAAACATACACAAACCAAAGGCCCCTATCCAAACCCTGAAAAGGCAAACAAGAGAAAAAAGGAATCAGAAAAAATAAAAAAAAGACCACCCAGGACACAAGACAAGGCAAAAATAACATAACTCCAAGAACCCAGGGCCAACAAACCCACAGCCAGTCCGTAACAGTAACATGCTTTAATCCTAACTCGCCTAAACTCTGACATCCTGTAATCCTGCCATCCCATAGCCCTAGCACACTGCAATGCTAGCATACCATAACCCGAGCTCATTGTAGCCCTAAGATATCACAAACTGAACACAAACTCCCTGCACATCTCCGCCAGAGCCTGCAGGTGGCCCCAGATCTCAGACATCACAACTTTGAAGTGGGAGTGGGACAGAGCCACCAGGACATCACCAGCATCCATCTTCACATCATCCATCACACTCCGAAAAAGTGCCTGGCTTAAACGCTCCATGGGAGAAAGGCACTCGGAGACGCTGAACCGGCCAACCATGGCCACGGGGCTTCAGCTCATCATTTCTGTGTCAGAGCCAGCAGGCAGATGACCCCGTCCTCCCTGCGAGACCCCTCAGGGCAGCCGTACCCAGCTCCAGGGGGCTAGATACGGCCTCGGCTCTAGGGGCAGATGCTGCCTGGGACCACGATCTCTCACGGGGGCACTGGGAAACCCTCCTCAGGCCTGGATGCCTGAGAAACATCTCTGCACTGCTCCGTATCTCACAAAACCAGGGGCAGAAGAAGGCTCTTTGCTGGCCTCCAAGAGAACCAGCTCACCTGGGCTCCTCTGTGGCCACCTTGCGCCTTTGCTGTCAGGCAGCTCTCAGCGTTGCTCTGCAATTGGCTCTCACCTCCCTGAAGAACGCTCTCCAGCGCACGGTACATCTCCACTGGGTCTCCCTGGGGACAAAGATCAAAAGGGAGGGATGGGGTTTGCTTTGCCCCCATTCCCAGGCTGCCACAAGAGAAACCTGCCACCCCCTAAATCAGCTGTGGCATGTGGACACCACGCATGAGCTGCAGACGTGGACGGCAGTGGGGCTGTGGGGAGCAGGCAGGCTGTTCTGGGGTGCCCCCAGTGCTGGCAGAAAGCAGAGCTGGAGAGAACAGGGCAGCCAGCAGCTGCCGGTGGGGCTCAGCAGGATACAGTGCCTGCGGAAATGCCCGGCTCCTTGAGCCTCAGCCCCAGGGCTGCAGCACAGGGCTGGCACTGCCT
>NW_010972896.1:6071-6493 GCF_000737465.1 Haliaeetus leucocephalus | reverse complement strand
TATCCTAAAGTATTCTAAATGTGAGAGACATGATTTCACCTCAAACCGGGTGAGTTAACAACACCTGAGGGTGGCACCCCAGCTCTTCTCAAGGGTGGCCAGCCGGGGACCCAAGCTGCTGAAACAACCATCCAGAGAGTGCAGCATGACCACACTGGTGCGCAGCAAGCACGCCTTTTTTTTTTTCTTTTTTTTTTTTTTTTAAATACCTGCTTTGACATCACTACAGTACAGGCTCAGAGTCCATGACAATGGCTGGTGAGGTCCGTAGCAGAAGAAAGATACACAAACCAAAGGCCCCTATCCAAACCCTGAAAAGGCAAACAAGAGAAAAAAGGAATCAGAAAAAATAAAAAAAAGACCACCCAGGACACAAGACAAGGCAAAAATAACATAACTCCAAGAACCCAGGGCCAACAAAC
>NW_010972896.1:3888-6061 GCF_000737465.1 Haliaeetus leucocephalus | reverse complement strand
ACAGAATTGCGGAGGGATGAGTGGGATAGGTGCCCGTTAGCCATCTGGTAGTTGTTCACAATTGACTCCAAGTCCTCCGTACCTACCTACCTACCAAGCTCCTGACTCATTGGAAATGAGTCAGACTGCACCAGAAGTAACTCTGTATGACCTGGTCAGACATATCAGACCACAAATGGTGGTTTTGAGACAGAAAACGCAACACAAACCACCGGAACAGTAAAAAAAAACAGCCAGAAGAAACATACACAAACCAAAGGCCCCTATCCAAACCCTGAAAAGGCAAACAAGAGAAAAAAGGAATCAGAAAAAATAAAAAAAAGACCACCCAGGACACAAGACAAGGCAAAAATAACATAACTCCAAGAACCCAGGGCCAACAAACCCACAGCCAGTCCGTAACAGTAACATGCTTTAATCCTAACTCGCCTAAACTCTGACATCCTGTAATCCTGCCATCCCATAGCCCTAGCACACTGCAATGCTAGCATACCATAACCCGAGCTCATTGTAGCCCTAAGATATCACAAACTGAACACAAACTCCCTGCACATCTCCGCCAGAGCCTGCAGGTGGCCCCAGATCTCAGACATCACAACTTTGAAGTGGGAGTGGGACAGAGCCACCAGGACATCACCAGCATCCATCTTCACATCATCCATCACACTCCGAAAAAGTGCCTGGCTTAAACGCTCCATGGGAGAAAGGCACTCGGAGACGCTGAACCGGCCAACCATGGCCACGGGGCTTCAGCTCATCATTTCTGTGTCAGAGCCAGCAGGCAGATGACCCCGTCCTCCCTGCGAGACCCCTCAGGGCAGCCGTACCCAGCTCCAAGGGCCTAGATACGGCCTTGGCTCTAGGGGGAGATGCTGCCTGGGACCACGATCTCTCACGGGGGCACTGGGAAACCCTCCTCAGGCCTGGATGCCTGAGAAACATCTCTGCACTGCTCCGTATCTCACAAAACCAGGGGCAGAAGAAGGCTCTTTGCTGGCCTCCAAGAGAACCAGCTCACCTGGGCTCCTCTGTGGCCACCGGGCACCTTTGCTGTTAGGCGGCTCTCAGCGTTGCTCTGCAATCGGCTCTAACCTCCCTGAAGGACGCTCTCCAGCGCACGGTACATCTCCACTGGGTCTCCCTGGGGACACAGATCAAAAGGGAGGGATGGGGTTTGCTTTGCCCTCATTCCCAGGCTGCCACAAGAGAAACCTGCCACCCCCTAAATCAGCTGTGGCATGTGGACACCACGCATGAGCTGCAGACGTGGACGGCAGTGGGGCTGTGGGGAGCAGGCAGGCTGTTCTGGGGTGCCCCCAGTGCTGGCAGAAAGCAGAGCTGGAGAGAACAGGGCAGCCAGCAGCTGCCGGTGGGGCTCAGCAGGATACAGTGCCTGCGGAAATGCCCGGCTCCTTGAGCCTCAGCCCCAGGGCTGCAGCACAGGGCTGGCACTGCCTGCAGCTTCGCTGGGAAAAATCAGGCAGGGGTGACCCTGAAAACCCACACATGTACCCAGGCCCGGGAGTTGACAACCTGTTCCTTTGCCCATCGCCACCACAGGATCCAGAAAGCAGTGCCACTGGCCCCGGCATGGTCCTGAGCCATCTCCTGATGGGTGAGTCTTTAACCCAGCCTAAAAAGAGGAAAAATTGACCAGAATTCAGCTGTGCTCAAGTTTTTGCAGGCAGCATGTTTTTTTGAGCTACCTGGTGCTGCCATGCCTGGGGAACACTCCAGAAACAGGGCGGCTGCCTGTACCTGCAGGCAGGCGGTGGAGCGTGTGCAGCAGGAGCGAGTGGTGGTTCGTGCAGCTGTTGAATGGGTTCAGGCTTTAAGTGTGTCCAGACTGGTACGCCTGGTTCCTTTTTCCTTGCAGTTTGTATTTAGAGCTTAAATAGTATTCTTTTTAAAAGCAAAAACATCAAGCAAAAAAAACCCAACCCAAAACCAGATGGGTGAATTTCCCCCTCCCCCCTCCCCAGCTGTCCTTTTTTGCCCTTAGTCCTGGCCACTATGCAAGGCAATGCTCATCACCAATATTAGGGCACAGGACTGGGACCAGGACAGGGCTTTGGCAGGCAGCACATTCCTCGAGGCTCCCGGTAATGCAGTTCCTGGGGAGTGCTCAAGAAATGGGGGCAGTTGCCCAGAATTGCTATTTTTGGTCTCTCCC
>NW_010972896.1:3666-3878 GCF_000737465.1 Haliaeetus leucocephalus | reverse complement strand
TGTGGAAACAGACTCCACAATCAGTGAGACTGTAAAGTAGGTATGTTCATTTAGCGCTGGGCAGCATGGGGGGGTAGTCCCACCAAAGTCGTGCGCGCCTTAAGGGCAGTTTGCCTTGAATTTATACAACCAAATGTTACATATACATCAGGTTTTGCAATACGCCTATACGTATGCATAGCCTGTCCCCGCTTCATATTAAAATGAGTTCC
>NW_010972896.1:0-1705 GCF_000737465.1 Haliaeetus leucocephalus | reverse complement strand
TACAAATAGCCTTTTCTTACAAGCACTTTATGTAAATGTCATCCCGTTCCCTCGCGTAGGCACTTGTTGGCAATTAAAGCATCAGGCAAAACATCCGTCTGATGCCATGCTGGGCATGTATGTTCCTCAGATTCCAGCAATGCTGTTCTAATACCTCTGTATAATTAGAATAATCAAAATAGTATTTAGCCCAACTAAGGAAGTTTTGGGGGTTCTCATCAATTATAAAAGCACACATATGATTAATGGGTGAATATGGTCTTGAATTGAGAGCATGAAGCTAGAAATGTTCAACAGTGTAAAAAATTTCTAGTATGCAGCAAATAACTATACAGTTTTGATATTTCACTAGTGTGACATCTGAAGATGGAGCATAGGCTGTGTCTTGATGTTTCAACTAGTCTCTTTCCCACCATCTAGTACAGTGAGAAGTCCCCAACCTCAAGGTTAATGAATAAAACACGTCTCAAAAAAACATTAGTAGGTTCGAGTTCTGAAGGTTTTAACCAACTCTCCCGTGGAGAAGAATGTGGATTAAATGCCTAACTATCCGCTTCCTGCAGACCACCAAAAGTCCCCAGAGTTGGCTACATAATTTTCTATGAGAGAAAGGGCTGTGGACAAACTAAATGCATTTAATATCTAACACTGTAATCACCTGCACAGTTAGCCACTCTTCTCATACTCGTCCTTCTGCATGTAAAGAAGATCTAACTAGACACGTAAAAAAGGGGGAAAAGCTTCCTGGCTTTCTTTTGCCCTTTATACGAGAAGAGCGCTTTCATATTGAGCGTATACTTAAATATTAAATAGAACTGGTAACAAAGTTATTTCATTATCTCCTCTTTCTGCTTTCAGAAAATCAGATGTGATGTTTTGAATTAACAAACATGGGAGTAACACTTACATTTGTCACAATAACTGTTTCCACAGCAGGGAATAACAGCTGCATCAGTCATTAGATCCTTACAAATGAGGCATAACAACTCCTCTGGAACAGGATCATCGGAGGAGGAGGAGGATGCCTCCTCTGGTAAAAAAGGAGGCTTTTCCTTCTTTTCCCTAGCAGAAGCTTCCCTGGAGGAAGGGTGGGGAAGGAAAAAGAAACAAGTTAAAGATGGGTAAAGGAAAACTTTTCCAAGCTTTGGATTTTACCAAAGGAAGAGAAGAAATGGAATTCTTCTCACTCCACATTAGCCTCCTAAAACACTTGTGCTTAGTTTAAACTACTTTTCTACAGCCACAACACTAGAAGAGGGAGGGGGGAACAATTTTCCTTCTGCAGAACTCTCCCATTCATTGGATCAACTAAGAAAGAAGCTCAGACTAGAAAAGTAATTTTTGACAGCTAGAAATCAGGTGAAATGAATCCCACCTCTCCTTTGCCAGAGGATAAATGTAAATTGCAGGCTCAGGATAAAGCTAGTCTCCAAGTAATTACATTTTCTAAAAGGAAAACGTCTATGTTACAGCTTCTACAAAAGGAGATCCATGATGGAAAACCAAAAGTGCTACCAAGTGCATTTTAAAACAGCCACTCTTGTCAGCACACGGTAGTATTTTCTCAGTTTATAGCAACAGGAAAACGTCAGTCTGTTTCACACATGGGATTTAATAGAAGTCATAGGGGGAGGAAACTCAGGCCAACAGCTACCTGCTGAATTTAGCAAGAAGCCTTTGAAACAGAAAACAGAAGCAAAATGAG
>NW_010972895.1:9112-9783 GCF_000737465.1 Haliaeetus leucocephalus | reverse complement strand
TGGGGGTGGGGGTCACGACCAGGGTCGGCGTTAGCGCAGGGGGGCGAAGGCGAGGACCCCCCCCAGGTGCCGGCGCAGCCACGGCTGGACGCGGAAGAGGCTGATGTGGAAATCGCGGGGTCGGTGTCCGGGGGGGGCCGGGGGTCGAAGCGGGACCCCCCCAGCCGTGCGCCGTCCCCCGCGGCACGGGTCGAAGGTGCCCCAGCTCACCACCCCCACCTGTGGGGCAGGCGTGGACCCAGGCCTCGGGGCGCGGGGGGCCCCGGCGTCCGAGCCTGGGGGTCCCCGGTGCCCGGCTTTGGGGGTCCCGGCACCGGGGACCCCCCGGGTTGGGCCCCCCCCTCACCTGAATGAAGCGGTGCCTCCTCTCCAGGAACAGGGACCCGCCGGACTCCCCTGGGGGAGGCAGAGCGGGGGTGGGGGTGGGAAGGTGCCAGGACCCCCCAGACCCCCCCCCAGGACCCCCCCATCGCCCCCACTTACCTTTGCAGGTGGCGGCCTCGGGGGGGCCCCCGCTCTCCTGCCCGGAGCAGAGGAACCGATCGGTCACCACCTCCCCCAGCGCCACTTTGGCGTAGGGGGTCCCCGGCTGCGTTGCCCCCGAAGCGCAGGCGGCCCACTGCGGGGGGGGGGGACACCCCGGAACGCCTGGGTCACCCCCCAGCACGCCG
>NW_010972895.1:4958-8994 GCF_000737465.1 Haliaeetus leucocephalus | reverse complement strand
CCCCCCAAATGCCAGGATCCCCCCCAAATGCCGGCGTTCTCCCCCGCCCCCAGGACGCCGGGGTCCTCACCGCCTCCTGTCTCTTGATCTGCACCCCCATCCTCTGCGGGTCCAGGGAGACGAACTCAGCCGGGACCCGGGGCCGACCCAGCAGCTCGGCCTCTGGGGGGGTCAGGCAGGGGGGCAGGCTCAGCACCCCGGATGCCTGGGTACCCCCCCTGACGCCTGGGTGTGTCCCCCCAGACGCCGGGGTCCCCACCTTGCTCCTCGCAGGTCATCCCCGGTGGTTTCCTCATCGCCCGGTTGGCGTCTTCAGTGCAGGGGATGCAGACGCGCCTGGGGGGAGAAGGGGGGTTCAGGGTGCCCCTGGGGACCCCCCCGTGCCCCCTCACCCCCCCCACTCACCTGGGGGTCCCGCGGGTCCCCACCTCCCGCTCCAGCTCCACCAGGGCCACGTCGTAATCGTAAAATTCGGGGATCCCCCGGGACACCCCAGCACGGACGTCGAAGTTCTCGTGGAGCACCCAGTGCTGGAGGGGCACAAGCTCCCCCTCCCCTGCCCCCCCCCAAACTCCCCCATCAGCCAAACGCCAGGGTCCCCCCGGGGCGGGGGGCTGGGGGGTGGGCAGGGGAGCGGGGGGTCCCCCCCGAGCATCCTACCCAGGTCAGCGGTCCAGGCGTGGGGCGCGGGGCCCCCCAGGAAGCAGTGTGCTGCCGTCAGCACCCAGCGGCCCCCCACCAGGGACCCCGCACAGCGCTGCTCCCGCCCTGCCTACGGCATCACCGTCAGCACCCATGGGTGACGGGGACCCCCCCCCGGGGGGGGTCCCGGACACCTGGGTCCCCTGGGAGGGGGTTTGGGGGGAGGAGGGGGCCCAGATGCCTGGGTCCCCAGTGGGCTGCGGGACCCTCCAGATGCTGGGGTCCCCAGTGAGCATTGGGGTGTGGGACCCCCCCCAGACGCCTGGGTCCCCAGTGGGCTGTGGGACCCCCCAAAACATCTGGGTCCCTAGTGGGCATTGGGGTGCAGGACCCCCCCCAGACGCCTGGGTCCCCAGTGGGATGTGGGTCCCCCCACAGTGGGGGTCTCACCCTCAGGATGACGTGCCAGGGGGGCCGGGAGGCTCTGGTGGGGACGATGACGCCGCAGAGGTCCCCAAGGGTGGTGGCCACCAGCGCCGCCTCCAGCGCTTCCTGCAGTGCCGCCGCGTCTGCCAGCTTGAAGGCGTGGGTCTCGTCCCGCCGGTGCGAGGCCACCGCCGCCAGCTCCGCCACGTCCACCTCCAGCGCCCCCACCCCAAAGGCGTAGATGTCTGGGGCGGGGGGATGAGGGGGGCTCAGGGGGGCATGGGAGGGGTCTGGGGGCAGCTGGAACTGGGCTTGGGGTGTCAAAAATGGGGTTGGGGGCACCTATTAGGGGCTTGGGGGGTATCTGAGGTGGGTTTGGGGCACCCAAAATGGGTCTAGGACACCTAAAAGGGGGTTTGGAGCATCTCAGTGGGGCTTGAGGCACCTAGAACAGGGCTTGGGACACCTCAACAGGGCTTGGGGCACCTAGAACAGGGCTTGGGGCACCTAGAACAGGGCTTGGGGCATTTCAAAAGGGGTTGGAGGCACCTAAAAGGGGGCTTGGGGGCACCTCGATGGGTGTTTGGGGTGTCAGGACAGATCTGGGGGCACCAAGGGGGGGTTGGAGGCACGTAAAGGGTGTTGGGTGACCCAGGACATGGATGGCTCTGGGTGCCCAGAGCCAGCCCCACGTGGGCTGGGGTGGGGGCAAGGTCCGGCCCTGGGGACAGGGACGGGGCTGTGACCGCACGGGCAGGAGGGGCCCATCGGGGCCACCCCAGCAGTGGCGCAAGAGCAAACAGTGATGGGGGGAGACGGGGCCAAGGACACACAGACCGGGGACCTGGTGGGGGTTGTGGGGAGCTGCATGGGGGCCCTTGGGGGGTGCGTTGGCCCCAAACCACCCTCAAGGTCCTCAAACCACCCCTGAAGTCCCCAAAACCATCTTCATGGTCCCAAAAGCCACCACTGAAGTTCTCAAACCACCCTCAAGATCCCCAACATCCTCTTTAATGTCTCCAAACCACCCTTGAGGTCCCCAAAACCATCTTCAAGGTCCCCAAAAGCCACCACTGAAGTTCTCAAACCACCCTCAGGATCCCCAACATCCTCTTTAATGTCCCCAAAGCACCCTTGAGGTCTCCAAAGCCACCCTCGAGATCCCCAAAACGATCTTCAAGGTCCCAAAAGCCACCACTGAAGTCCTCAAACCACCCTCAAGATCCCCAACATCCTCTTTAATGTCCCCAAACCACCCTCGAGGTCCCCAAAACCATCTTCAAGGTCCCCAAAGCCACCACTGAAGTCCTCAAACCACCCTCAAGATCCCTAACATCCTCTTTAACGTCCCCAAACCACCCTCAAGGTCCCCAAAACCATCTTCGAGGTCCCAAGAGCCACCATGAGGTCCCCAGCACCACCCTCGAGGTCCCCAAAGCCACCCTTCATGTCCCCAAGATCTGCCCAAGGTCCCCATCCCCCCCCAGCACCCACCCAAGTAGTCCTCCCGGTCCGGCTTGATCTCCAGCACATCCTCAATCTTAGCCACCACGTCCCGGGGGTGCCCCCCAACGTTGAACCTGCCTGTGGGGCAGCGAGAGGGGGGGTCACCCAGGTGACCCACCCCCTCCCCCAGGTGTCCCTGTCCCCCCACCGCAGGTCCCCACCGTCCGTCAGCAGGATGACGACATGGCGGATGTGCCGCCAGGAGTCAGGGTGGCCCATCCGCTCTGCCCGCGCCTTCTGGAAGAGGAGCATGTGGTAGACCTCCATCAGCGCCCCGCGGACGTTGGTGCCCGTCGCGTTGCCGTGGTCTATGGGGAGATGGAGACCCGCCAGGTCCCGGACACCAGGGTCCCTTCCCCGGATGCCGGGGGCCCTTCCCAGCCGCTGGGACGCACCAGTGAAGGTCATGTTCTCCAGGCGGTGGAGAACCTCGTCGGCGTCAGCCGACTCATCCTCGGCCGTGGACACAATGACCAGGGCCCGGCTGGCGAAGGAGATGACGGCAAAGCTCACAGCCACCTCAAAGCTGCTGAGCTGTGGTGGGGAGGGGGGTCAGGTCCCCACCACAGTCCCAGCCTGCTCCTCCATGGTCCCACCATGGTGTCCCCATGGTCCTGCCCTGTGTCCCTGTGGTCCTACCGAGGTTCCAGTTCATTCCTCTGCGGTCCCACCATGATCCCACCCAGGATCCATCACAGCTCCCCCATGGTCCTGCCGTGGTCCCAGCCTCTCTCACCGCGGTCTCCTCCATCCTTGGTGGTCCCACCCATCCCACTGTGGACCACCCCTGTCTCACCATAGTCCCACCATGGGGTTCCCATTCTCCCGCTACAGTTCTACCAAGGTCCCAGCCTGTTCCTCCCTGGTCTCACCATGATCCCACCACGGTTCCATCCATGATCCCACAACAGTCCCACGCATGGTCCTACCCATGGTCCCACCATGACCCCACCCAAGGTCCCACCACGATCCCACCAATGATCCCACCACAGTTGTACCACAGTCCCTCCCCAGTCCCACCTCATCCCACCCCTGTGGTCCTAACCCACGGTTCCAGCCCATTCCCACCACGGTGTGTGTCCCCCAACCCTGTGTTCCCCCCCCACCCCATGTCCCACCCTGTCGACGATGGCAGCCCCACACTCCTGGAAGAGGCGGAAGTTCTCCGAGCGGACGCTGCCAGAGGCGTCGAGGAGCAGGTAGACGTGGAGGGACCCCTCGCTGCTCAGCACAATGCGACGGCCCAGGGACGAGTCTGGGGGACTCCGCGTGTCACCCCTGCCTGGGGGGGGCCGTGTCCATGTCCGCCCTCCCCAGACACCGGGGCCCCCCCCCAGACCCACCGTTGTGGGGGCGGGCACCCGCCAGCTCCAGAACGGAGGTGAGAGACGCCCCGAAGCCCTCGCTGACGTCCTCGGGGAGGTCATAGGCGT
Source organism: Haliaeetus leucocephalus (assembly GCF_000737465.1). Lineage (NCBI taxonomy): Eukaryota > Metazoa > Chordata > Aves > Accipitriformes > Accipitridae > Haliaeetus > Haliaeetus leucocephalus. Next base: position 4,987 of record NW_010972895.1, on the reverse strand, counting down.
AGGGATCTGTGGGGGACACACACGGGGGG
>NW_010972895.1:3536-4239 GCF_000737465.1 Haliaeetus leucocephalus | reverse complement strand
GTTCCCGGGGGGATATGGGGGGGATTTGGAGTTCCCAAGGGGCCCTGGGGGGGGGGATTTGGGGGGCTCTCAGGAAGATTTAGTGGGGGATTTGGGGCTCCCAAGGGGATTCTGGGGGCTGATTTGGGGCTCCCAGGCGGATATGGGGGGGGATCTTCCCCCCCTGCCCCGGGCCGTTCGGGGGTCCCGGTGTCCCCGGCTCTCACCACCGTCGTCGCAGACAGGGCTGGTGCCGCTCCAGAGGCCTCCGGGCCGGCAGTGCCTCCGGGCCGGGCCCCGCAGCACGAACCCGTCGTCGCAGGCGAAGGCCAGAACGGCCCCGGTGGGGTGCGAGGGGCGGCGGGGGGAGAGCGTCCCCTGCGGGAACGACAGCGGCGACGGGCACCGCAACTCTGGGGAGGGCAAAGGGGACCCAGGCGTCCGGGGGGGTCCTGTCCGTCCCCCCCCACTCCAAAGGGGACCCAAGCGTCCGGGGGTCCTGCCTCCCCCCCCCCAAAGGGGACCCAGGCATCCAGGGGGGGCCTGTACGTCCTCCCCACCCCAAAGGGGACGCAGGCGTCCGGGGGGGGTCCACGGGGGACGCGGGCGCCCGGGGCGGGTCTCTCCTCCCCACCCCAAGGGGGTCCCCGCGGTCGCAGCGCACCTTTGCAGACGACGGGGGTCTCGTTCCCGGCGGTGGGGCAGCGGCCGGGGCGGTGGCGGG
>NW_010972895.1:1501-1988 GCF_000737465.1 Haliaeetus leucocephalus | reverse complement strand
CCCCTCCCAGAGCCCCCATTCCCCCAGTAACCCTCCCCAGCGCTCCCAGTCCCCGCCGGCACCCCGGCCACCATGTCGTCGTGCGCGGAGGTGCTGCGTTTCCAGCTGCCGGGCCACGAGGCGGCCGCACTGCGGAGCATGAACCGGCTACGGGCAGAGGAGCGCTTCTGCGACGTCACCATCGTGGCGCGGAGCCTGCGCTTCCGAGGCCACCGCGTCATCCTGGCCGCCTGCTCCCCCTTCCTCCGTGACCAGTTCCTCCTCAACCCGGCGGCCGAGCTCCGTGTCTCGCTGGCCCACAGTGCCCGCGTCCTGGCCGACCTCCTCCTCTCCTGCTACACCGGGGCCCTCGAGTTCGCTGGCCGCGACCTCGTTAATTACCTGACGGCCGCCAGCTACCTGCAGATGGAGCACGTGGTGGAGCGCTGCCGCGGTGCCCTCGCCCGCTTCATCCAGCCGCCCCCCCCAGCTGGGCAGCCCCCCCTGC
>NW_010972895.1:0-1098 GCF_000737465.1 Haliaeetus leucocephalus | reverse complement strand
GCGGCGGCCCCGGCGCGGTGCGGGAAGTGCGGCGAGGCCTTCCAGGGCGTGGAGAAGCTGGTGTTCCACATGCGGGCCCAGCACTTTGTTTTCATGTGCCCGCGGTGCGGGAAGCAGTTCAACCACAGCAGCAACCTCAACCGGCACATGAACGTCCACCGCGGCGTCAAGTCGCATGGCTGTGGCGTCTGTGGCAAGAGCTTCACCCAGAAGTCGACGCTGCATGACCACATGAACCTGCACAGTGGCGAGCGGCCGTACCGCTGCTCCTACTGCGACGTCCGCTTCGCCCACAAACCTGCCATCCGCCGGCACCTCAAGGAGCAGCACGGCAAGACCACCGCCGAGAACGTGCTGGAGGCCAGCGTGGCAGAGATCAATGTCCTCGTCCGCTGACGGGGCCGGGGGGGGCGGGTGGGGGGGACCCCCGGGGTCAGCTGCACCGGAGGGGGGGCGGGGGTCTGCCCGGATGCCTGGGTCCCTCGGCGGATAATGGGGTGCACCCCGCCGGGACGCTGGCATTCATCTGTGGATGAGGGGGGGTCGCCCCGCCAGGACGCCGGGGTTCCTCTGCGGATAAGGGGGGTGCGTGGTGCCCGGACGCTGGGGTCCCCCCCAAGGACGATGGTTTTGTGGGACCCAGATGCCTGGGTCGTCCCGTCCCCCCTGCTGCGGATAAGGGGGTGCACCCCACCTGGACGCCTGGGTCCCCCCCATGGATAAGGGTGGGGTGTCCTCCAGCCGGACGCCTGGGTTCCCTCGTAGATAAGGGGGGGGCTCTGCCCAGACGTGTGGGTCCCCCCATGGACACCCCACTCGGACACCCAGCTCACCCCACGGATAAAGGGGGGTCGCACTGACCGGACGCCATTGTTCCCCCCCCGCCCCCAGACGCTGGGTTTGCTGGTCTTGCGCGCCAGGGTCCCTCGGTGGATGTTGGGTCCAGCCCCCCCCTCAAAGCCGGGCTTTGTTTCCCCCCCTCCCCACCCCGGACACCTGGGTCCCCTCTTGGGGGGGGGGTGGGTCACGGGGGTGTCCCCCCCGATGCCGGGGTTCTCCCTGTAGCTTGTAGGAAAGGTCATGTGGGGTCACCCTGAG
>NW_010972894.1:9000-10611 GCF_000737465.1 Haliaeetus leucocephalus | reverse complement strand
GGCACAGGGGTCAGGGGACACCCGCGGCAGACGGTGACACTTCGGGACCCCGGGGACCCACGGGGGGGTGGCACCAGGGGACACCCGCGGCAGACGGGTGACACTTGGGGACACAGGGCACCCACGGGGGGTGGCACCAGGGGACACCCACGGCAGATGGGTGGCGCTAGGGGACACCCAAGCCACCCCCCCGTGACACACTGGGGGACACCAACCCCCTCGGTGACACCCTGGGGACCGCCCCGTCACTGTGACCGCCCCACGCAGATGGTGCCAGTGCCATTTATTGGGGGGTGGGGACACCCGGGGGTGTCACTTGTCCCCTCCAACACCGAGGTCACAGCAATGGCACCAGGACGGTGGCAGGTACAGACATGTGTCACCAGCCGTCACGGTGATGCTGCCAGGGCAGGGACACGGGGACGGCCACGTGTCCCCGCTGTCACCCATGCGGCCGCAGCACTGGCATCAGGATGCGGCCATGTGTCCCTTCTGTCATGGATGTGGTGACGAGATGCAGCCATATGTCCCCTCTGCCACCAACACGTTCACAGTGATGGCATCAGGATGAAGCCACGTGTCCCCTCTGTCACCAACACGTTCACGGCGACGGCGTCAGGACGAAGCCACGTGTCCCCTCTGTCACCAACGTGGTCACTGCGGCAGCGTCATGATGTGGCCGTGGTGACAGCACGTGGCCGTACGTCCCCTCCGTCATCAAGACAGACGTGGTTGTGGCATCAGGATGAATCCACGGTGACAGGACGTGGCTGTCATGTCCCCTCTGTCACCAGCACGTTCACGGCGACGGCGTCAGGACGAAGCCACGTGTCCCCTCTGTCACCAACGTTGGCAATGGCATGACAACAAAGCCACGTGTCCCCTCTGTCACTACCATGGTCACAGCAATGGCACAAAGATGAAGCCACGTGTCCCCTTTGTCACCAATACGGCCACAGCAATGGCGTCGGGACATGCCCATGGTGACAGGATGAGGCCATGTGTCCCCTCTGTCACCAACACAGCCACGGTGTCACGACGAAGCCACGTTGAGCGGCCACGTGTCCCCTCTGTCACCAACATGGCCACGGCGCTGGTGTCACGACGCTGCCACAGGTCCCCTGTGTCACCGTGTGGAGGGGCAGTGGCCGGGTGTCCCCGTGTCCCCTCAGTCCCGTGTCCCCTTCCCCTCTCGCAGCCGTTGCTTCAGCTCCGCCATTGCCCGTCGCTAGGGGTGGGGGACACGGGGGGGGTATCAGGGGATGGTGGGGACACACATGGGGTGGCCCCAGGGATGGACCATACCCTGTGGAGGGGGGGGGACAGGGGCATCACCAGTGTCCCCGGGTGTGGAGGTGTCCCCTGTGTCATCCCCCCCCAGTGTGGGGCAGTGGTGACACCTTGGGGACATCAGGGACGTTGGGGATGTCAGGGATGGCGGGGACATCAGGGACAGGGGGGGATATTGGGAACACTGCGGGGGACATTGGGGATGCTGGGGACACCGGGGGGACGCTGGGGACATTGAGAACACTGTGAGGACATTGAGGGGGTTGTCCCCAATGTCCCCCGCTCCATGTCCCCAGTATCTCCCCTGTCCCCGATGTCCCC
>NW_010972894.1:8641-8878 GCF_000737465.1 Haliaeetus leucocephalus | reverse complement strand
CCCGCGGTCACCCGACGGGTGACACCTGCGTCAGCCGGCTGAGGGTGTGGAGAGTGTCACCCGCTGTCCCCATCACCTGTGCTGGGGTGTTATCTGCTGTCCCCAGCGCCATCACCTGTGTCACAGTGTCACCTCTCGTCCCCATCACCTGTGTCACAGTGTCACCTCTCGTCCCCATCACCCGTGCCAGGGTGTCCCCTGGTGTCACCTCCTGTCCCCAGCACTGTCACCTGTGTC
>NW_010972894.1:5100-5435 GCF_000737465.1 Haliaeetus leucocephalus | reverse complement strand
TGTCCCCCCCTGACCCCGCTGTGTCCCCCCCCCCGCTGTCCCCAGGAGGAGGAGGACGTGCAGCACGAGGAGGAGATCCTGCGCAACCCCTTCTCGGTGCGGTGCTGGCTGCGCTACGCCCAGGCCCGGCAGAAGGGGCCGCGCCACCGCCTCAACCTCCTCTTCGAGCGCGCCCTCAGGGAGCTGCCCGGCAGGTGGGGGGGACACCCACAGGGGGACCTCGGGGACATGTTGGAGTGGGAGGACGGGGACATCCTGGGTGTTCTGACTGGGGACAGGGAGCTGTGGTAGCACTTCAGTGGGGGGAAAGGGACTTGGGGGCACTTCAGGGGGTG
>NW_010972894.1:3701-3983 GCF_000737465.1 Haliaeetus leucocephalus | reverse complement strand
CCAGCCCCATAACTACCCCTCCAAGCCCTCCCCAGCCCCATAACCCTCTCCCTGTGCCCCACAGATGCCCCGCATCTGGCTGGATTACTGCCAGTTCCTGGTGGATCAGGGCCGGATCACACGGACGCGCCGTACCTTCGACCGGGCTTTGCGGGCGCTGCCCATCACTCAGCACCACCGCATCTGGCCCCTCTACCTCCAGTTCGTCCGGCGCTACCCCCTGCCCGAGACCGCCGTCCGCGTCTACCGCCGTTACCTGAAGGTACCCCCCGGCACCCTGGG
>NW_010972894.1:949-3467 GCF_000737465.1 Haliaeetus leucocephalus | reverse complement strand
GGGCAGAGTCAGGCGGCAGGGACACACGGAACAGGGACAGAGAGGACACAGAGCAAGGAGGGTGGTGGCAGAGGTGACACAGAGCAGGGACAGAGGTGGCAGGGATGACATGGAGGAGGGTAGAGGTAGCAGAGCAGGGACAGGTGACACGCGGCAGAGACAGAGATGATGACAGGTTTGCGTAGCAGAGTTGAGGCAGTACAGGTGACACCAGACAGGGTTGGGGATACCACAGGGGGCCAAAGGGACAGAGGGGACCCCAGGGACAGGGACAGAGGTGACACGGGGCAGAGACAGAGCTGGCAGGGACACAGAGCAAGGACAAAGGTGCCATGGGGGACAGAGAGAGGTGGCAGGGACCCATGGGGTGGAGGCAGGGACAGAAGTGACAGGGACAGAGGTGGCAGGAGACAGGGACAGATGTGGCGATGAGCCTTTATAGCAGAGACAAGGCAGTTTGGGTGACACCAGACAGAATCGGGGACACCACAGGGGATGGAGGGGATGCTGGTCAGGGGATGGAGGGGACCGAGGGGACGTTGGGGACAGGTCCTGATTGTTGTCCCCTGCTCAGCTGAGCCCCGAGAGCGCGGAGGAGTACGTGGAGTACCTGCGCTCCGTGGGTCGCCTGGACGAGGCCGCTGTGCGCCTGGCTCGCCTCGTTAACGACGAGCGCTTCGTCTCCAAGGAGGGCAAGTCTAATTACCAGGTGGGCACCCTCAGGGGGCACCCATGGGTGCTGGGGGCTCTCGTGGGTCCTGTGGAGTGCCAGTGGGTGCTGGGGGTCACCGTGGGGTGATGGGTACTGGGGTCTCTGATGGGTGCTGGGGGCTCTCGTGGGTACTGTGGGGTGCCAGTGGGTGCTGGGGGTCACCGTGGGGTGTTGGTGGTAGTGATGGGTACTGGGGGCTCTGATGGGCATTGGGGGGGGCCACCAGGGGGTGCTTAGGGCTCCCATGGGTGTTGCGGGGTGCCAAGGGGGTTTGGGGGCTCCCATGGGCACTGAGGGGTGCCAGTGGGTGCTGGGGGGGGCTCCCATGGGTGTTGGGAGTTACCGTGGGGTGGTGATGGGTACTGGGGGGTGCCCAGGGATGCTGGTGGCTGCTGGGGGCTTCTATGGCTGTTGGGGGGTCCTGAGGGCCCCCGCAGGGTGCTGGGCGTCCCCTCAGGGTTCTGACCGCCCTCCTTGTCTCCCCCCAGCTGTGGCAGGAGCTGTGTGAGCTGCTCTCCCAGCACCCGGAGCGGGTGCGCTCGCTGGACGCGGGTGCCATCATCAGGGGGGGACTGACCCGCTTCACCGACCAGCTGGGCCGGCTCTGGGGAGCCCTGGCCGACTGCTACATCCGCAGCGGCCACTTCGAGAAGGTGACATGTGCTCAAGTGCCACCCGCAGGCCACCCGTAGTCACCCACGGTCACCCACCTGCCCCGGGGCTACCACGATTTGGGGTTTCTGTCCCCCAGGGCCACCCCTGCACCCGTCTCCTGTTCCCAAACCTCCCCAGGGCCACCACAGCCCCTGTCCCCACCTCAAGGCCACCACCGACCCGCTTCCCTGTCCTTCCAGACCCATCCAACCCCAGGAGCTCCATCCCTGTCCCCATCCCTGTCCCCAACCCGCTGTCCCCGCAGGCCCGGGATGTCTACGAGGAGGCAGTGCAGACGGTGATGACGGTGCGGGACTTCACCCAGGTCTTTGACAGCTACGCCCAGTTCGAGGAGAGCGTCATTGCCGCCAAGATGGAGACAGTTGCGGAGCTGGGCAAGGAGGAGGACGGTGAGTTTAGGGGTGCCCTGCCTCAGTTTCCCCCCAAAAAGAATGAGTTTGTGAGTGCCCTGCCTTGCTTTCCCCCAAAAAAGGTTGAGTCTGGGGGTGCCCTGCCTCAGTTTCTCCCCAGGGAGGGTGACTTTGGGGGTGCTTGCAGTGCCCTGCCTCAGTTTCCCCACCTGGTGTGTTTCCCCTGGCACCCCCACCCCATCCTAGTGGTGCCCAGCACCCTATGGGGCTCCCTGAGACCCCATCCTCACCCCTGGGTGCACCCAGCACCCCATGGGTGTCCTCTGACACCCTATACCCATCCCTGGTGTCCCCCAACACCCCCTCTCATCCTCTGGTGTCCCCCGACTCCCTGTCCCCACCCTGGGGGGTGCCCAGCACCCCGCGTGGGTGCCAGTCGCCCCCTCCCCACGTCCCCTGACACCCTGTCCCCAACCCAAGGGTCGCCCAGCACCTTGGGGGGGATCCTGGTCATCCTGGGTATCCCCAACACCCCCTCCCCACCCCTTGCGGGTGCCGTTCACCCCGTCCCTGCGCGTCCCCCGGTGACCGTGTCCCCATTGCTGTCCCCAGAGGAGGTGGAGCTGGAACTGCGGCTGGCCCGCTTTGAGCAGCTGATGGCCCGGCGCCCGCTGCTGCTCAACAGCGTCCTGCTGCGCCAGAACCCCCACAACGTCCACGAGTGGCACAAGCGGGTGCAGCTCTACCAGGGACGTCCCGAGCAGGTGGGGACACCGCCGGG
>NW_010972894.1:0-758 GCF_000737465.1 Haliaeetus leucocephalus | reverse complement strand
TGGGGACAGCAGGGTGTGGGGGGGGGACACGTGGGGACACTGGGGTGGCTATCGAGGGACACGTGGGGACAGTGAGGTGTGTATAGGGGAGACACGGGAGTGGTTGTGGTGGGGGACACATGGGGACACCGGTGTGTGTATAAGGGGACAGGTGGGGACAGCAGGGTAAGCGTGGGGGGACACGTGGGGACACCGGGGTGCATATAGGGGAGACGCACAACGACATTGGGGTGGGTATAGGGGACACATGTGTGGGGACACTGGAGTAGGTGAGGGGGACACGTGGGGACACCGAGTTATGAATAGGGGAGACAGATGGGGACACTGGGTGACTGCAGGGGGATACCCGCTTGTCACGGGGACATCGGGGTGGCTACAGGGGAACACAGGGACATCGGGGTGTGTGTAAGGGGAACACAGGTGGGGTAGACACGGGGGCATGTGGGGACATGGGTGGGATGCCTGGGGACACGCACCTGGCGTTGACGGTCCAGGGAGGTACAAGGGACAGTGGGGTGCACATAGGGGTTTGGAGGTGTCCCCAACATGTCCCCGACGTGTCCCCAGATCATCAACACCTACACAGAGGCCGTCCGCACCGTGGACCCCTTCAAGGCAACGGGGCGCCCGCATGGGCTGTGGGTGGCCTTCGCCCGCTTCTACGAGGACAACGGGCAGCTGGATGATGTAAGGGGGGACACCCTGGTGTCCCCTCCCCCGGGGGACACCACCCCGAACCCCGACTATCCCTCAGTGTC
>NW_010972893.1:4855-9276 GCF_000737465.1 Haliaeetus leucocephalus | reverse complement strand
TCTCCTGACAGTTCCATGCCTGGTTAGTGGCCACTGCAGGCACCTGGTAAATGTTTGCAAGATGCTCCTGAGTGGAAGGGAGAGAGGAGTGCTCTGGAGTAATCCTGTGTTTGAATTGCATTCACTGTCATTCAGATCTGAAGAAGTATGTTGAAGTATTTCACGGGAGCTGCTCTGTCCTATGTTCATTTACAGATGTGGCTGCAGGCGATGGTTATCCAGCTTCCTGGCTGGGTTCCAGGGCTGACCCACAGGCAGGTCGCATGGGTACGTCATGGCTTTTCACTTCTTTGAGAGCTGCCAGCTCAAAGTCCGAATGTCAGCCAGGTGCCTCTGCAGGTGTGAGAATACAGACCTGCATGTGCGTGCCGTGACATTACGTGATCCCCTTGCACGTTCTGCTACTCAGTTATGACGATGTGGATCAGAACACGTGATGGTAACTTCTCGTGGGTGTTTGGTTGCAGATGTGGCCGGATGGAGGGCTTTTCCAGCTCCTGGGCTGAATCCTGGGCTGAATCCCAGCTGGCATCCCAGGGGTGAGTAGTCAGTCTTTATTGACTTGACAGAATAAGCGCTCATTTTCCATATTTTATTCATGTGACATTTACCTTCATACTTCCTGTTAATGTCCTCAAAGACAAAAGTATAAAGCTAAAATAGGGAACTATTCCCAGAAGATATCTGCAGTTCCAAAGGAAATCCCAAAAGACTTGGAGAAAGCAGCACCTGTTTAATGTATTTCACTCTGTTAACCGTACAGCTTGGGAAGCTGAGGTTTTAGATTCATGTGTGGACGTGGTGCAGCCTGCACAGCAGGAAGGGATCAGTCAGAGCCTCGCTGCAGTGGCACTCGATTTCATGCCTTGCCTGGGCTGATGAGCCACAGAGATGGCCCAGCACAGCGTCTGCTACCCACTGTGGTTCTGGCTGAGTCCCAGAGGCAGCTGCTGCCCCAGTTGTACCATTGCTGGTCAGAGCTGCTTTGTGCAGATGCTGGTATCCAGATGTCAGGAACCAGTGTGTGCTGAATTTGTGTTCAAAATTTGTGTTCAACACAGCCCAGTTTGCGGCTGGGCAAGTTCAAAGCAGGAATGATGTCCCAAGAAATCTTGGCCGCCCTTTCCTAATGTTGGAAGTCAGGTGCAGACGCTGATTCTGCAGGCATTTGTTTGTGATTGACATTCAGCCTGCAGACTGACAGCTGTGGTAGGATGAGTGTGACTGTTGATGCTGCTCCCGGAGCATGTGAGGCACGTGCGGAGGAGCTAATTGCTCATGAGCCATGAGAGGGCCAGCACCCTGCCAGTCGCTGGAGGGGAGAGGGCCCTTGGCTTGTGGAGCCGATGCGCAGGCAGATTTCAATCGCTGGGACCAGCAGGCTTTGCCTGGGCTGCAGGCAGGATTGATCCTCCGGCCGGGACTGGAGCAGCCCAGGCTTCACAGCCTGGTCCAGCCCCTTTGCTCTCCCTGATGTCTGAGGACTCTCAGTGACACCTTGGAGTCAGGGGTGGGTCGCAGCCGGACACCCAGCTTGAGGCCGGACACCTCACTTGAAGGTGGCCTTAAGTGGATCGTTCAGTTAATTCAGTCTTGGGTGGTTTAGCTCTCCATTTCTAGTTGTGTTTCAGAAAACTTGGCTGTGGTTTTCCTCTTGTTTTGGGGGACTTCACTGCCACTTGTGAAAGTGCCCAGAACATGGTTGCAAGAGCTTGGGGTGCAGTCCACCATGTGTGTCTGTTCCCCTTCCCGTGTGCTGGAGTTGGCATGGTGGGATGTGCTTCTCAGAAGGCCTCTTTCCCCAGCTGAGCTGGCTGCGGCTTTTTCCCATCCTCTTTGAAGGAAGCAATTTAGCATCATCTTGCAGTTTGCCAAAAATGCAGTACATGTAATGTGAACAAGAAGATCACATGTGCAATTTCCCGTTTTCCCAGCAGGTCAGGTTTTGCTGTCTGTATCGGTAGAGTGAAAAGTGTCATGTGCTTAATTTTTTCTCTGTGAACGTCACATTCTTTGGACTAGATGCACTCCCAAAAGCCCAGGCTTTGTTTCTAAGCTTTATTAATGTATTTGGAGACTATTGCCTCGTGAAGATATCGTCTTCCTGATGAGGAATGGTTGCTGCTAATTGTCCCGCTTTCTTTCTACAGAGACCAACCGTGAGACTGTGCAGAAGGAGGCCTTTCAGAAGGGAAGCAGGCACACTGTGCCAGTCTCCGATGAAGAAAGAGAGGCAATGCAAGAGACTGGCATGCCAGGTAATTGCTGTCCTGTGGTCATCCGGTGTCACCAGTCAGAATCACTGTGTGCCTGCAGGCTCTTCCCCCGCAGCCCGCTCTTGCACATCATGTCAGCAGCCAAACCTGGAAGTGTTAGTGCAGAGAAGGTGTTGTCAAAGAAGCCAGGAGTGGCTCTCTGAGGACGACTGTCGTCTCTGGTGTGTGGAGGTTATTGCCAGCAGCGTGCCAGAGAGATGCTCGTAGACCTCTCTGGACGTGGTTAGAGATTGCTCACCTCCTGCCGCACCCAGTTCCCAGGAATTTAGGAACTTTGCCCTTTTGGGCAAGAGGCCATTTGAGGGCTACAACCCAGCCCTGCACCACACCCTCCCGGGGCCAGCCTTCCCGCAATGTGTGCATCGGGGCCGGGGGTGACAAGCAGGTGGCACTGCAGGAGCCAGGCAATAGCCCGTGGGCTGGATCCCATCTTTCAGCCTCTGGGACGTCCTGAAGGGGAGTGCTCAGGAGATGTCCACTTGGGAAAACAGGAGCATTTCTGCTCTACCCCTGCAGTGCCGTTCGTTGTTCATTGGTTGAACTGCAGGTCCCCAGCACACAGCCCTGGCCTGCAGCCCGGAGGAACAGACAGGTAGTGCTGGTGCAACTGCTCGCTGGCATGTGGGCTCTTCTCCCTGAGAAGTTTAAGTGATCCTTCCTGTCCTCTGGCGCTAAGACACCGGAGCCAGAGGCACCAACCACTGAAAAACAAATCTCTTGGGCATGTGAAGCACACTGTGAGACTATCCATAGCGCAGAGCACAGTAATGTGTGGCGTTGTCTTTTCTCCTGCAGGGGCAGATGCTGGGAGAAGGTCTGAGGCTGCTGGTCACGAATTGCTGCGCAAGTACTATATCCCAGTGTCCGCAGTAGCCTTGGCTGTGGTGCTGTCTGGGCTAGTTGGATCTTGCATAGTCATTTCACGGCTGAGGAAGAGAGACCCGTGAGTTGGCTTTTCCCCAGAGTTAGTTATTGCTGCAGTTGGCAATGGGGTATTTGCAGTTAGAGTATCCTGGAGTGCCAAGGCAGCTGCTGGCAGGACTCTGCTGAGATTTCTGCTGTAAGATTTTTTTACCTGGCCTCTTAATTCATATCAATGAGTAGTCTTTTCTGAAACCCATTTCTACAGAAGGAGCCAGGGAGATGAAGCAGCACTGGGACAAGCTGATACCGACTCTGCCTGGAAAAGTGAAGATCCAACTAGAGATAAAGGCAAAGCAGAGTCAGGAGAAGGAACAAGAAAAGTTGAGGTTGCTCAAGAAAATGGGACTTTCAACAACAGCTCCAGCCCATCACCACGGCCTTTTGTGGCAGAGCTCATGCAGCTGTACAGGAGCGCGAGCGCAGACCCGTCACCTCTGCCCGCTTGTCCCAGCTGCTCTTTCACTGACGATACCTCTTCACTGGAGACTTCGATTTCTCTCGACGCACCTCAGCCTAACCCCTTCTGGTGTCCCTGTCACCAGTTCCAACAGGGATACTGTACCTCAGAAGATGAGTCTTTTTAGAGTAAATAAAAAAAACATTTTGGCCAAAAGCAGTGCATCCTTGGCTGTTTTGGCCGTTTCCGTCGGGGTATAATGCACAGAGCTGGGACCAGCGCTGGATCTGTGAGAGAAGCTGTCAGAGACCTGCGCTCCAGTGAGGGACCCCTTTGTCCCAGCATCAGCCTGGTTTCCCAGCTGGGGCTGTCAAGAAGGCTTTCACCCACCAGAATGGGGACGTGCTGGTGGGACGTGAGGTGCGAAGGGTTATCCTTGAGCTGACTGGGGATGCTGCCCTGAATGAGGATGGACTGGGCAGAGAGGGAAGGGGGTGCTGGAAAGGATGGCCAACCAGCGCTGAGCGCATCAAGGAGGGCTGACGGGGTGGCAGAGGCTGCGGGGCTGGAGCAGCGTTGGGACGATAAATGAGCGGAAAGCTGGAGTGGGGCTGGGTGGGAGAAGGAGTGGAAGGAATGTGATATTGGTAACCAGGCTGGCATTAAAAATGGAACAGAGTATAACGAAATATTAATAGTACTGTAAAAAGAAATGGGTTAAGCTTTGCAGACTGTCAGCAAAGGGGAGGAACACCTTTGGAGTACATCTAAAGTCACGCTGGCCAAATACAGCAGATCCCATTAAGGCTGACGTGGAGGCCTGA
>NW_010972893.1:3668-4845 GCF_000737465.1 Haliaeetus leucocephalus | reverse complement strand
ACCTCGCTGGAGGTGATCCAAGGTGAGACCATTGGAGCTCTGTGGGACTTCAGCGGGCTGTGTGACCCAGTGTCTCCACCTGAGCTGGGAAGCCTCTCAGGGTAGATTTTGTGAGGACTGAAAAATCATCTTTTGATGATTTCATGAGGGCTTAAAGCCTTAACAAAGATTTTGGCCTGAAAACGGTGCTTTGGGCCCTACAAATGGGTCTTTGGACACTCAAAATGAGGCCTTGGACATGAAGGAAACGGTGCTTTGAGCCCTAAGTGAGGCGTTTGTACCCTAACATGTGGGTTGGGACCCTAGCATGCAGTCTTTCAACCCTGGAATCAAGGATTTGGACCCAAAAATGAGGCTTTGGGACCTCAACCTGAGGCTTTGAGCCCTAAAAGGGGGTTCTGGACCCTCCAAATGAGGGTTTGGACACTCCAGATGTGGCTTGGACCCTAAAAATGCCTGTCTGGATCCTAAAAAGAGGCTTTGGACCCTGAACATGAGACTGCAAACTAACGGTGAGCCTTTGGGACCTAAAAAAGAGGGGTCTGGAGCCTAAAAATGAGCATTTGGTAGGCAAAATGAAGACTTGGACCCTATCAATAAGGCTTTGGGCTCTCCAAAGGAGGCTTTGGACCTTCAAAATCAGATTTGGAGGCATAAAAATGATGCTCTGGGCCCTTAACATGTATCTTTGAACCTTAAAAGCGTGAACCCTGGAACTTTGGACCCCCTCAAATGAGGGTTTGTACACTCCGGATGTTGCTCAGACCCTAAAAATGCCTGTCTGGATACTAAAAAAGTGGCTTTGGACCCTGAAAAAAGGCTTTTTTGGAGCCTAACATGAGGCTTTGGAAGGCTAACACATTGGAAAGTAAACACGAGGCTCTGGACCCTAGGAATTTAGATTTGGACTCTACAAATGAGGCTTTGGACTTTCCAAATCAGACTTTAGGGCTTAAAAATGATGCTCTGGACCCTTTTAAAATGCATCTTTGAACCTTAAAAGCGTGAACCCTGGAACTTTGGACCCCCTCAAATGAGGGTTTGGACACTCCAGATGTGGCTTGGACCCTAAAAATGCCTGTCTGGATCCTAAAAAGAGGCTTTGGACCCTGAACATGAGACTGCAAACTAACGGTGAGCCTTTGGGACCTAAAAAAGAGGGGTCTGGAGCCTAAAA
>NW_010972893.1:3395-3641 GCF_000737465.1 Haliaeetus leucocephalus | reverse complement strand
TTTGGAAAGTAAAAATGAGGCTCTGGACCCTAGGAATTTAGATTTGGACTCTACAAATGAGGCTTTGGACTTTCCAAATCAGACTTTAGGGCTTAAAAATGATGCTCTGGACCCTTTTAAAATGCATCTTTGAACCTTAAAAGCGTGAACCCTGGAACTTAGGAATGAGGCTTTGGACCCTGAAAAGGAGGGTTTGGACCCTAAAACTGAAACTGTGGGTCCTCAGAAAAGGCCGTGGGTACTAAA
>NW_010972893.1:3048-3381 GCF_000737465.1 Haliaeetus leucocephalus | reverse complement strand
CCTAAAACCAAGGATTTTGGCCCTACAACGGGGCTTTGGGCCCTACAAATGGGTCTTTGGACACTCAAAATGAGGCCTTGGACATGAAGGAAACGAGGCTTTGAGACCTACGTGAGGAGTTTGTACCTTAAAATGAGGGTTGGGACCCTACAATTGAAATCTTTCAACCCTAGAATCAAAGCTTTGGACCCTAAAAATGAGGCTTTGGGACCGAAGCATGAGGCTTTGAGCCCTAAAAGTGGGGTTTGGACCCTCCAAATGAGGGTTTGGACACTCCAGATGCAGCTTGGACCCTGAAAACGACTGGCCGGATCCTAAAAATGAGGCTTTGGA
>NW_010972893.1:0-1699 GCF_000737465.1 Haliaeetus leucocephalus | reverse complement strand
GGCAGGATGCTAGCTGCAATCCAGCTTGCTTAGAAGAATGAACGCTACCTGCGACTAGCGTCAGGCTTCAGACCGTGTCAGGATGGCTTTGTCGCCTCGCAGCAAGCCGTGGCGCTTTAAAAACGAGGCTTGGGGCCCTAAAAATGAGGGTTTGGACCCCAGAAAGGAGGCTTTAAATCCTCAAAAACAAGGAACGTTTGGGCCCTACAATGAGGCTTTCAGCCCTTCCGATTAGGCTTTAGGCCTGAAAGAGTTAGACCCCCAAATGAACATCTGGACCATAGAAATGAGCATTTGGACACCCAACGTGGGGCTTTGGCCCTTAGAAATGAGTCCTTGTACGCCCCGAATAACCTTTGGACCCTGAACCTCAGGATTTTCTTTTTAAGTGGGCCCTACAAATGAGCATTTGGGCTGTCAAAATGAGGCTTGAGACCCTTAAAATGAGGAGAGGGATCCTACAAATGAGGCTTTGGGCCCTACAAATGAGACATGCAGGGAGAAATTGTGGCTTTAAAGATGAGGCTTTGGACCCTAAAAATTAAGATTTGGACCCGAGAAATGAGGCTTAGAACCCTAAAAATGAGGCATTGGACCCCCAAAATGAGACTTTGGAACCTCAAAATTTGGGACTAGAAACAAAAGACAAGAATTTGGACAAAGACCGGGGTCTTATAAATGAGGCTTTGGAGCCTCCAAATAAAGCTCTGGACCCTAAACCCAATCCTTCGTTGCCTAACAAGAGGGTTTAGACCCTACAAATCAGTATTTGGCCACTCAAAATGAGGCTTTGGGCTGGGAAATCAGCTTGTGTCCTATAATAAGGATTTGAACCCTATAAATGCAGCTATGGATCCTAATAACGAGGGGTTGGGCCATATAAATGGGAACTTTGACTCTCACCATCCCAGTAAACTAAAACTGAGGCTTTGGGCTCTAAAAATGAGGCTTGGTACCCTAAAATGAGGGCTAAGGCCCTACCAGTGAAGCTTTGGATTCTAAAAATGAAGATTTTGATCTGAAACTGACTCTCTGAGCCTTAAAAATGGGGCTGTGGACAAAGAATGCCCCAGGCCTGTCAGTGTTTAAGAGGCATTTGGACAATGGCCTCATTAACGTGCTTTAACTTTGTCAGCCCTGAATTGGTCAGGCAGTTGGACTAGATGATTGTTGTAGGTCCCTTGCAACTGAAATAGTCTATGCTGTTCTATTCTAAAAACAGTGAGGCTATGGGAGCTAAACTGAGGGTTTGGACCCTAAAAATGAAGCTTTGGACATTCAAAATCAGAACCTGGGGCATTAAAAGTGATGCTTTGGGCCCTTAAAAAGTCTTTGCACCTTTGAAGTGGGGTTCGGAACTTACAAATGAGGGTTTGTATCCCAAAAATGAGGGTTTGGACCTTAAAAATGGCTTTCTGGACCCCCAAAAGGAGGCTTTGGGCCCTAAAAATGAGGCTTGCATCTTGAAAAAGAGTGTTTGGATCTTAAAAATGAGTCTTTAGAGACTAAAATGAGGCTTTGGACCCTGAAAGTAATGGTTTAGGCTGTAAATTGAGGCTTTGGGGCCCCTAAATAGGTTTTTGTGCCTTTAAGATGCAGCTTTGGGCTCTCAACAGGAGGCTTTGTACCCTAAACATGAGGGTTGGGCCTCAAAAATGATGATTTGGGCCTTAAAAAGGAGGGCTTTTTTACCCAAAGT
>NW_010972892.1:5139-10680 GCF_000737465.1 Haliaeetus leucocephalus | reverse complement strand
TTTGGGGGGTATGTGTGGGTTTGGGGTGGTCTGGGGGGGTAAGCGCGGTTTGGGGAGGGGGCTATGTGTGGGCTCAGAGTGGAGGGCAGGGATTTAGAGGGGCCCCTTGCCAGGGTGAATAGTGCTGAGGGTGCTCCCAGGGGCTGTTCCCCACTTTTTTGGGGGGAGGGGTTCAGACTGCCATGAGATTTGGGGTGGGGGGGATCGTCGTTACCCTGCCACCCCCAACCACATAGGGGTCCCAGACCCTGTTCCCCATCTGGCAGCCCAAACCCCTGTGAGAATTTGGGGGGTCTCCCCCATTCCCCCTCAATAGAGGGGGGGCCCAGACTCCTGTGAGGATTTGGGGGTGTTTGGGGGGGGGGGGTCCATGCCCTACCACCCCCTTTACTCCATTCCCTGGCCATGGAGGAGCCCCGTGAGGATTTGCAGGGTTGTCTCCACAGAGGGGAAAACTCAGACCCCGCTGTGAAGTTTTGGGGAGCCTTCCCCCCCCCCCGACACCCCCTCTTCCCCAGGGCGCCGTAGAATCCATCGCCATGAAGAACCCCAAGGAGCGGACGGCGTTGTTCGAGGAGATCAGTCGGTCGGGCGAGCTGGCGCAGGAATACGACAAGCGGAAGAAAGAGATGGTGAAAGCGGAGGAGGACACTCAATTCAACTACCACCGCAAAAAAAACATCGCCGCCGAGCGCAAAGAAGCCAAGCAGGAGAAAGAAGAGGTTTGGGGGGGGTGACATTGGGGGGTCCCCCCATCAATATCGCACCCCTTTGACGCTGTATTTCCCCCTCGTTCGCGTTAGGCGGATCGTTACCAGCGATTGAAGGACGAAGTGGTGCGGGCTCAAGTGCAGCTCCAGCTCTTCAAGCTTTATCACAACGAAGCGGAGATCGAGAAACTCAATAAGGAATTGGGTTTGAAAAACCGAGAGATCGATAAAGATAAGAAAAGGATGGATCGGGTGGAAGACGAGCTGAAAGATCGCAAGAAGGAGCTGGGCAAAATGATGAGGGAACAACAACAGATCGAGAAGGAGATCAAGTGAGGCACCCCAAAAACGGGGAAGGGGTTCAGTGAGGCGCTTCTACAGCTCCTCACCGTGTTATTTTTCGCAGGGAGAAGGATTCAGAGCTCAACCAGAAGCGTCCTCAGTACATCAAGGCGAAGGAAAACACCTCGCACAAGATTAAGAAGCTGGAAGCGGCCAAGAAATCGCTGCAGAACGCGCAGAAGCAGTACAAGAAGCGCAAGGGCGACATGGATGAGCTGGAGAAGGAGATGCTGTCGGTGGAAAAAGCGCGGCAAGAATTCGAGGAACGGATGGAAGAGGAGAGCCAGAGTCAAGGACGAGACCTGACATTGGAAGAGAACCAGGTAGGGCTCGTCCCGGCATCCCCGTGTAAATTTGGGGGGCCCCCCCCTCACCTGGGTTATCCCCCCCTTAGGTGAAAAAATACCACCGGCTGAAGGAGGAGGCCAGCAAACGCGCCGCCACGTTGGCCCAAGAGCTGGAAAAGTTCAACCGGGATCAGAAAGCCGACCAAGATCGGCTGGATTTGGAGGAAAGGAAGAAGGTGGAGACTGAGGTGAGTCTGGGGAAACCCCCCAAACCCCCCCAGACCCCCCACGGCCGCCCCCTCAGCCCCCCTCACCTCTCGTCCCCAGGCCAAGATCAAACAGAAGCTGCGTGAGATCGAGGAGAACCAGAAGCGCATCGAGAAGCTGGAGGAGTACATCGCCACCAGCAAGTGAGACCCTGTCCCCAAAGTGTCCCCGCTGTCCCCAGGGTGGCTCTTCGCCCTGTTTCCATGTCTCTGTGCCTCTGGGGTAGCCCCCCAAGTTGGTCCCACATCCCAATGTCCCTGTCCTTATGCCCCTGGGGCTGCCACCGAGGTGTCCCCCATCCCCGTGACCCCATTTCTGTGTCCTTAAAGCAGTCCCTGGGGTGTCCCCTGTTCCCGTATCCCTGTCTCCGTGCCCCTGGGGCAGTCCCCAAGGTGTTCCCCATCCCCCTGTGCCACCAGGGCAGCCCCCAAAGTGTCCCTTGTCCCTCTACCCCCATCCCTATCGCCGCTGGGGCTGCTCCTGAGCCGTCCCTCATCGCCGTGCCCCTGTCCCCGAGCTCTCGGGGGTGACCACGACGTGTCCCCTGCCCTCCTACCTGTGTCCCCACGCCCCCAGAGCAGTCCCCGAGGTGATCTCTGTCCCTGTACCCTCATCCCCATGCCCTCAAGGCATTCCCCATCCCCCTGGGGCAACCCCTGAGGTGCTCCCCATCCCTGTACCCCCCATCTCCGTGTCCCCGAGGCATCCCTTGTTCCCATCCCCTCGCCCCCATGCCCTGGGGCAGCCCATCAAATCCCCCGTCCCTTCCAATCCCCTCCCTAGACAATCTCTGGAAGAGCAGAAACGTCTGGAAGGAGAATTAACGGAAGAAGTAGAACTGGCTAAACGTCGCATCGATGAGATCAACAAAGAGCTGAACCAGGTGATGGAACAACTCGGGGACGCTCGCATTGACCGGCAGGAGAGCAGCCGTCAACAACGTAAAGCCGAAATCATGGACAGCATCAAACGCCTCTATCCCGGCTCCGTGGTGAGTCCGACATCCCGCCCCGAACCCCGCTCTGCCCCTTCCCCAACCCTTCAGCTCGCTGTTCACTCCTTTTTTTGTTTTTTGTTTTTTTTGTTTTAATTTTTGGTTCCTCTATAGTACGGCCGCCTCATCGATCTGTGCCAACCCACACAGAAGAAATACCAGATCGCTGTGACCAAGGTGTTGGGGAAGAACATGGACGCCATCATCGTCGATTCAGAAAAAACGGGGCGCGATTGTATCCAGTACATCAAGGAGCAGCGGGGAGAACCCGAAACCTTCCTCCCCCTCGATTATCTGGAGGTGGGGTGCGGGGACACCCCTCTTTTTGGGGTTGTGGGGCTCCCCGGGGACCCCGTGAGGCACCGGAGCGTGGGGATGGTGCGGGGATCCCTCGGGGACGAGGGTCTTTAGGGTTCGGGGGGCACCCATGTAACTTCTCAGGGTGTTTCCTGGGGTTTGGGGGGGCCCATTTAACCCCCCAGGGTCCTGCAAGGAGTTTGGGGGGACCCCTTCAACCCCTCAGGCTCATCCCAGGGGTTTGGGGGGGTCCCGTTTGACCTCTCAGGATCGTCCTAGAGGTGTCAGGGTTTTGGGGGACCCCATGTAACTTTGTGGGGCTCAGAGCCATCCCTGGGGTTTTGGGGGTCCCTGATGAACCCCCTGGGACTTGTGGCCGTCCCTGGGGTTTGGGGGTGCCTCCTTTAACCCCTCAGCACTGAGGATCCTCCCTGGGGTTTGGGGGTGCCTCCTTTAACCCCTCAGCACTGAGGATCCTCCCTGGGGTTTTGGGGGGGGCCCCCCGTTTAACCCCTTGAGGCTCAGAGCCTTCCCTGGGGTTTTGGGGGACTCCGTTTAAACCCACTGGGACTCATGGCCCTCCCTGGGGTTTTCGGGGTCCCCATTTAACCCCTTGGGACCTGTGGCCTTCCCTGAGGTTTTCGGGGTCCCTGTTTAACCCCTTCAGGCTCAGAGCCCTCCCCAGGGTTTTGGGTGTCCGTATTGAATCCCCTGGGACTTGTGGGATTTTGGGGGGCCGCCACTGAATCCCCTCCGGCCGCAGGTGAAGCCGACGGACGAGAAGCTCCGGGAGCTGAAGGGGGCGAAGCTGGTGATCGACGTGATCCGGTACGAACCCCCCCACATCAAAAAAGCCCTTCAATACGCCTGCGGCAACGCCTTGGTCTGTGACAACGTGGAGGACGCCCGCCGCATCGCCTTCGGGGGACACCAGCGGCACAAAGTGGGGGTCCCTCGCTTCCCTTCCCCCACCTAACGAGGACCCAAGTATCCAGGCTGTTTACCCCACCCCCTTTTCTTCGTTATCTCCGCAGACGGTGGCGCTGGATGGGACCCTCTTCCAAAAATCAGGGGTGATTTCAGGGGGGGCCAGCGATCTGAAGGCCAAAGCCCGGCGCTGGGACGAGAAGGCAGTGGATAAGTTGAAGGAGAAAAAGGAACGGCTGACGGAGGAGCTCAAGGTTGGGGGGGGTGGGCATGCGGACCCCCCTTCTCCCCTCCCGGGGGGGTCTCGTCTGCCCCCCAAAACCCACTTTTCAGGTTTTAGCAATCCCCAAAGTCCCCGTGAACCCCCAAATTCCTTCCATCGGACCCTAAAGCTCCATCTGTGCCTCCTGAGGCTCCTTTCGACCCTAAAACCGGCTCTTTGCCCTTTTTCCACGCACCACGCAGACCCCAAAACTTCTTCTTTTTCTTCTCTCTCCGCCCCTTTCCAAAACTACTACTTTCTCATCACCTCCAACATTTTGGGGCTCCCTGTCCCAGGGACAAGGCTGAACCCCAAAACCAGCATGTTACAGACCCCAAAACTAAGCACAGCTCCTCTTCACCAGCCGTTGCGCGTCGGGGGATCCCCCAGGCAGGTGAATTCCCCCCCCACACCCCCTTTTTCCCCCCCTTATGCCCCCCCATAGGAGCAGATGAAGGCAAAGCGGAAGGAAGCCGAACTACGCCAAGTCCAGTCCCAAGCCCACGGTCTCCAGATGCGACTCAAATATTCGCAGAGTGACCTGGAGCAGACGAAAACCCGTCACCTCGCCCTCAATCTCCAGGTACTGCTCACACGCCCACCCCGGGGAGGGGCATTTTGGGGGGGATTACATCCTTTTTGGGCGCATTATGGGGGTGCTTTTAGCTGTTACAAGCTCTGAAGTGGCTGTTTCAGGGGTTTTACAGAGAGCATATGCTTTTCCCATGGGTGTTACTGAGTCTGTATGGGTCCAAAGGGGGGATTTTGGGGTGCAGGTGGGGGTCCTTGGCATTCCCTGACCCCCGTTTCTGCCCCCCCGCAGGAGAAGTCGAAACTGGAGAGCGAATTGGCCAATTTTGGGCCTCGCATTAATGATATTAAAAGGATCATCCAGGGCCGAGAGCGGGAGATGAAGGACCTGAAGGAGAAGATGAACCAGGTGGGTGCTGGAGTTTTTGGGGGGACACCTGTGGGGCACGAGGTGGGGGCCAGGGGTTTGGGGGAGCCCCTGTAGGGCTGACATTGCCCCCCCCAAGGTGGAGGATGAGGTGTTTGAGGAGTTTTGCCGTGAAATCGGGGTCAGGAACATCCGGGAGTTCGAGGAGGAGAAGGTCAAGAGACAGAATGAGATCGCCAAGAAGAGGTAACGGGATTCCCAAAACCCATTGGGGGGGCACACCAAGACCCCCAGGGGACCCCCAAACCCTGGGGTGGGGGCACACCCAGACCCCCAGGGGACCCTGTGGGGCAGAGCCTGGGCCCCTTGGCAGCCCCCCCACCACCGTGGGGCATCCCCTGAGGCTATGGGGCAGAGGTTGGCCCCCCCCAGGGCAGCGCATGGGGCAGCCGCTGTCCCCCTGGGGTCCCCCCAAACACCAAGGGGCACCCCCTGATGCCATGGGGCAGCCTGTGGGGCAGCTGCTGTCCCCCCCGACACCCCCTGAGACCATGGGG
>NW_010972892.1:3160-4368 GCF_000737465.1 Haliaeetus leucocephalus | reverse complement strand
TAAGGAAAGGGTGGGGTCACGGGTGCAGGGTGGGGCCAAGAAATGGGGGTGGGGTCAAAATGCAGGGGAGGAGCCACAGCCCTGGGGGTGGAGCTTGCAAGGAGGGGTGGAGCCACAACCCTGGGGTGGAGCTTGCAAGGAGGGGTGGAGCCACAACCCTGGGGTGGAGCCACAGCCCTGGGGGTGGAGCTTGCAAGCAGGGGTGGAGCCACAGCCCTGGGGGTGGAGCTTGCAAGCAGGGGTGGAGCCACAGCCCTTTGGGGTGGAGCCACAGCCCTGGGGGTGGAGTTTGCAAGCAGGGGTGGAGCCACAGCCCTGGGGGTGGAGCTTGCAAGCAGGGGTGGAGCCACAGCCCTGGGGGGCAGGGCCAAGAATGGGGGTGGAGTCATGGCCTTGGGGGCAGAGCTGAGTTGTGGGCTGGGCTTGTTATGTGATTGGTGGGGCTGGCATGAGTGGCAGGTGGTGGGCAGGGCTTTAAGGAGGTGGGTGGAGCTACTGGGCTGGTGGGTGGGGCTAGGGTGGGGCCTTAAGGTGGATGGGAGGAGCTGTGGTGCATGTGGGCAGGGCTAGTCTTGTGGGTGGAGCTATGGGGCACATGGGAGGGGCTCGGGGGCTTGTGGGTGGGGTTAATGGGCATGGGAGGGGCTAAGGGATGTGGAGGGATCTAAAGGGGCTGTGGGTGCAGCTAGGGGTGCATGGGTGGGATTTGGGCTCTGTGGGCGGGGCTCGTGGGCGGGGCCAGCCGGGCCTGCCTCCCTCCCTTCCCCCCCCAGGGAGATGACGCACCTGCAGAAGGAGGTGACGGCCATCGAGACGAAGCTGGAGCAGAAGCGCAGCGACCGCCACAACCTGCTGCAGGCCTGCAAGATGCAGGACATCAAGCTGCCCCTCTCCAAGGGCACCATGGACGATATCAGCCAGGAGGAGGTGGGGCCGGGAGGAGGACGGGGGGGCTGGGGACGGGACACGGGGGGCTCGGGGACCACCCTGACCCCCTCCTTGTCCCCCCCATCCCAGGGCGGCCCGGCCGGGGAGGAGCCGGTGAGCAGCTCCCAGCGCACGTCCAGCCTCTACGCCCGGGAGGCCCTGATCGAGATCGACTACAGCGACCTGCCCGAGGAGCTCAAGGTGTGCTGGCCCTTTAATGCTGGCCCCTCCCACTCCCCTGGGGTCCCTCCCACTCCCTTCAGACTCCTCCCACTCCCTTC
>NW_010972892.1:0-865 GCF_000737465.1 Haliaeetus leucocephalus | reverse complement strand
GGCCCCGCCCCCCCAGGACGCGCAGGCAGAGGAGGAGATCCGGCAGGAGATGAACCAGCTGCAGCAGCGCCTGACGGAGCAGCAGAGCGTCCTGCAGCGCATCGCGGCCCCCAACATGAAAGCCATGGAAAAGCTGGAGAGCGTCCGGGATAAGTTCCAGGAGACCTCGGACGGTGGGGACGCGGGGACGGCGGGAAGACACGGGGAAGCGGAGATGCCGGGAAGACACGGGGACGCGGGGACGTGGGAACGTCGGGGACGTAGGGACAGCAGGAAGATGTAGGGATGCGGGGACGCCGGGAAGACGCAGGGATGGCAGGAAGACGTGAGGATATGGGGACACCAGGAGGACGTGGGGGTGCGGGGACGGCAGAGACGTAGGGACACTGGGAAGACGCAGGGACGTGGGGACATTGGGAAGACGTGGGGACACCAGGAAGACGTAAGGATACAGGGACACCAGGAAGACACAAGGACACAAGGATGCCGGGAAGACACGGGGACACCAGGAAGGCACAGGGACACAGGCATGCCAGGAAGACAGGGGGACGTGGGGACATGTGGATGCCAGAGACACAGGGACACTGGGAAGACGCAGGGACGTGGGGACAGCAGGAAAACAGGGGGACATGGGGACAGCAGAAAGACGTAGGGACACCAGGAAGACATGGGGATACTGGGAAGACACAGGGACATTGTGGGGGGATGCGGGGATGCCAGGAGGACAGGGGGACACCAGAGATGTAGGGACACCGGGGAGAGGTAAGGACTTGGGGACACCAGAGGGATGGGGACCCCAAGAAGGCACAAGGACATGGGGACCCCAAGAAGACACAGGGACGTGGGGACACCAGGAAGACATGGG
>NW_010972891.1:13947-14767 GCF_000737465.1 Haliaeetus leucocephalus | reverse complement strand
CGACGACTGTAACCAGACGGGGCAGCTCCTGGCCGCCATGTTGGATTGGCCCCAGGTAGGCCCCGCCCCTTCCGCCGCCGTCTCACCGCGCCGCGGGGCACGACGGGATCGATCCCCCCCTTGTCCCGGGGGATGATGGGATATATCCTCCCCTGTCCCGCGGGGGATCATGGGATATATTCCCCCAGGCCCGCAGGGGATGATGGGATAGTGGGGGTGCGGAGCGGCGGGGGAGGGGGGCCCAGTGCTTACTGGGAGGGCCCCAGATCATACTGGGAAGGCACCAGTTTATACTGGGAGGGCCCCAGATCATACTGGGAAGGCACCACTTTATACTGGGAGGGTCCCAGTTCTTACTGGGAGTCTCCCAGTGCTTACTGGGAGGGCCCCAGGTCATACTGGGATAGTGAATATGCAGAGCACCATTGCAATGGGGCAGAACCGTGATAGTGGGGTGGGATGCCGGGGCTGGGGCTGCTCCCAGGTCATACTGGGAGGGTCCCAGTTCTTACTGGGAGTCTCCCAGTGCTTACTGGGAGGGCCCCAGGTCATACTGGGAGGGTCCCAGTGCTTACTGGGAGGACCCTAGCTCATACTGGGAGGACCCCAGGTCATACTGGGATAGTGAATATGCAGAGCACCATTGCAATGGGGCAGAACCGTGATAGTGGGGTGGGATGCCGGGGCTGGGGCTGCTCCCAGGTCATACTGGGAGGGTCCCAGTTGATACTGGGAGTCTCCCAGTGCTTACTGGGAGGGCCCCAGGTCATACTGGGAGTCTCCCAGTGCTTACTGGGAGGACCCTAGCTCATACTGGGAT
>NW_010972891.1:11355-11793 GCF_000737465.1 Haliaeetus leucocephalus | reverse complement strand
GGGGTTCCCAGTATGACCCAGTTTGGCACCAGGAGGGTCCCAGTATGACCCACTTTGGCCCTGGGGGTTCCCAGTATGACCCAGTTTGGCCCCGGGGGAG
This sequence comes from Haliaeetus leucocephalus, assembly GCF_000737465.1. Taxonomy (NCBI): domain Eukaryota; kingdom Metazoa; phylum Chordata; class Aves; order Accipitriformes; family Accipitridae; genus Haliaeetus; species Haliaeetus leucocephalus. Next base: position 11,693 of record NW_010972891.1, on the reverse strand, counting down.
TCCCAGTATGACCCAGTTTGGCCCCGGGGGAGTCCCAGTATGACCAATCAGGTCCCAGTTTGGTGCCAGAAGGGGTCCCAGTGGGTCCCAGTGGATCCCAGTATGACCCAGCAGGTCCCAGTATGACCCAGCAGCTCCCAGTTTGACCCCAGGGGGATCCCAGTGGGTCCCAGCAGGCCCCAGTATGACCCAGTGGGTCCCAGTGGATCCCAGCGGGTCCCAGTATGACCCAGCGGGTCCCAGTTTGGCCCCAGCATCCCCGGCGGCGGCGGCTCGTTGCCGAGCAACGCCTGGCCCCGCCCCTCCGTGCCGTCACTCACGGGCGCCGCCCAATCAGG
>NW_010972891.1:10653-10983 GCF_000737465.1 Haliaeetus leucocephalus | reverse complement strand
GGCTCCGCTCCTACCCCTAATGGCGGCCGGTGCGCGGCGCGCAGCCCATGAAACAGCGGCTCTGATTGGTTGAGGCCGCCTTGTCCCCCCCCTCACCCGCTCAGGCGCGGGCTAATGGGGAGCTGCGTTACATGATGAGAGGGGGGGCTTCTCCTCCCCCTCCCTCCCGCCGGTGTTTGCGATGAAAGGCGCTCTCTGATTGGGTGGCGGGCCCCATTCATTTTGCCAGGGGGCTTCTGATTGGTCCGCGAGGCGTTGAGGGGAATCCTGTGTGTCGTCGTCCCCCCGCTCACTTTGGCGCCCCCTATCGGTGGGGGCAGCGCGGCTCTC
>NW_010972891.1:6932-8163 GCF_000737465.1 Haliaeetus leucocephalus | reverse complement strand
GGGGACGTTGGGTCGGTTGGGGGGACGTTGGGTCAGTTGGGTGGACGTTGTGTTCCTTGTAGGGGGACGTTGGGGACCTGAGGGACCTCGGGAGGGTGTCAGGATTTGGGGGGGTCACCTCCTGGAACCCCCCCAACTCCCTGAGGGGACCTTGGCGTCCTCAAGGGGGACGTTGGGTTGGTTGGGTGGACGTTGGGTCAGTTGGGTGGACGTTGTGTTCCTTGTAGGGGGACGTTGGGGACCTGAGGGACCTCGGGAGGGTGTCAGGATTTGGGGGGGTCACCTCCTGGAACCCCCCCAACTCCCTGAGGGGACCTTGGCGTCCTCAAGGGGGACACTGAGGTGATTTTGGGGGGATGTCGGACTCTTCAGGAGAACGTTGGGTCGGTTGGGTGGACGTTGGGTCGGTTGTGTGAACATTGGGTTCCTTGTAGGGGGATGTTGGGGACCTGAGGGACCTTGAGAGGGTGTCAGGATTTGAGGGGGTCACCTCCTTGAACCCCCCCAACTCCCTGAGGGGACATTGGGGTCCTCAAAGGGGACGTTGGGTCGGTTGGGGGGACGTTGGGTTGGTCGGGTGGACGTCGGGGACACGAACGACCTTTTTGGGGGATCTCACAGTTTAAGGGTGACCCCGTATCCCCCTGTCCCCCCCCTTACAGCCCCCCCTGGAGAGCCTGGCCACAGTGGAGGAGACAGTGGTGCGGGACAAGGCGGTGGAGTCCCTGCGGGCCGTGTCCCACGAACACGCCCCACCTGACCTAGAAGGTCACTTCGTCCCCTTGGTGAAGCGCCTGGCGGGGGGCGACTGGTTCACCTCCCGCACCTCCGCTTGTGGCCTCTTCAGCGTCTGTTACCCACGCGTCTCCAGCCCCGTCAAGGCCGAGCTGCGACAGTGAGTGACCTCCGTGGTGGCCTCGAGGTGGCCCCCGTTGTCCCCAAGCCATCCTTGGTGGCCCCCGCGGGAACTCTGGTGGGATTCGGGTTTTTTGGGTTGGTCCTGCGGTCTTCACGTTGGCTCTTTGGCCTGTTGTTTGGTTCGCGGTGCGGTTGCGGTGACCCCGTGGTGGTGTTCCTGAGGTGTCTGTGGTGTCCCCAAGCCATCCTTGGTGGCCTCAAGCCATCCTTGGTGGCCCCGAGCTGGTCCTGGTGGCCACGCGCCAACTATGGTGGCTCTAAATCAGTTCCAGGTTGGCCCTGGGGTCTTCATCTCAGCCCATGGTGGTGTCCC
>NW_010972891.1:4080-4806 GCF_000737465.1 Haliaeetus leucocephalus | reverse complement strand
ATTTAGGGGTGTTTGGGGATGTTTTAGAGGGATATTTTGGGGGGGACACTTTGGGGGGGCATTTGGGGGCATTTGGGGACACATTTGGGGGCGTTTGGGGACACATTTGGGGCATTTGGGGATGTTTTGGAGAGATATTTTGGGGGACACTTTGGGGACACATTTGGGGGTGTTTAGGGACACGTTTGGGGATGTTTTGGAGAGATTTTGGGGGACACATTTGGGGGCGTTTGGAGATGTTTTGGAGGGATATTTTGGGGGAAACGTGGTGGGGACACATTTAGGGGTTGGTGGGGACATTTAGGGACACGTTTGGGGAACATTTGGGGGTGTTTGGGGATGTTTTGGAGAGATTTTGGGGGACATGCTTTGAGGACACAGAGGTGTTTGGGGATGTTTTAGAGGGATATTTTGGGGGACACACTTTGGGGGTGGTTTGGAACATGTGGGGACCCCCCCGGGGATGTTTTGGGACAGATTTGGGGGTGTTTGGGGACCCGTGAGGACACTTTTGGGGAGGGGGACGATTTGGGATGCCCTTGGGGACAGCTGGGGACATTTTTTTTTGACCTCTGACCCCCCCCCTTCCAGCTACAACGAGCCGTGGGCCCTGAAATCACCAAAACCGACCTGGTGGGGGCTTTCCAGAGCCTCATGAAGGACTGCGAGGCCGAGGTGCGGGCGGCCGCCTCCCACAAGGTCAAAGGTCAGCTGGGGCCACGCCCT
>NW_010972891.1:3661-4070 GCF_000737465.1 Haliaeetus leucocephalus | reverse complement strand
GGCCCCCCCCCCCCCCCCCCCCCCCCCCCCCTTCCGAATGCCTGGGTGTCCCCCCCACACTCGCCGGGTGGTCCCCAGGTCCCCTCGTCCCCAAGGAGGGTCTGCGTGTCCTCAGAGACGGGTCCTGGGTCGTGGGGTCACCAGGGATGGGCAAGAAGGAGGGTTCCTGGAGACCTTCGTGTCCCCAGGGATGGTCCTTGTGTCCCCAAGGATGGTCCTTGTGTCCCCAAGGTCCATCTCTATGTCCCCGTGTCCCCAAGGATGGTCCTTGTGTCTCCAAGGTCCATCCCTAGGTCCACATGTCCCCAGGGATGGTCCCCGTGTCCCCAAGGATGGTCCCCACATCCTCAAGGTCCATTCCTAGGTCCCCGTGTCCCCAAGGATGGTCCCCAGGTCCCCAAGGTCCATC
>NW_010972891.1:1725-1957 GCF_000737465.1 Haliaeetus leucocephalus | reverse complement strand
CCCACCCCAGGGGACCCCCACGGGTGTCTTCGTCCCCCCACCCCATGGTGTCCCCACGGTGTCCCCAGGAGCTGGTGTCAGACGCCAACCAACACGTGAAGTCGGCGCTGGCGTCCGTCATCATGGGGCTGTCCCCCATCCTCGGAAAGGACAACACGGTGGAGCATCTGCTGCCCCTCTTCCTCGCGCAGCTCAAGGACGAGGTGGGGACATGTGGGGACATTTGGGGACA
>NW_010972891.1:0-517 GCF_000737465.1 Haliaeetus leucocephalus | reverse complement strand
TTGTCCCCGCAGTGTCCCGAAGTCCGTCTCAACATCATCTCCAACCTGGACTGCGTTAACGAGGTGATCGGGATCCGGCAGCTCTCCCAGTCCCTCCTGCCCGCCATCGTCGAACTGGCCGAGGACGCCAAGTGGCGCGTCCGCCTGGCCATCATCGAGTACATGCCCCTGCTGGCCGGCCAGCTGGTGAGCACTGGGAGGCACTGGGAAGCACTGGGAGGGCGTTATGGCCTTCTGGGGGTGTGCTGGGAGGGACTGGGAAGCACTGGGAGAGCGTTACAGCCTTCGGTGGGGGTACTGGGAGGCACTGGGAAGTACTGGGAGGGAGTTACGGCCTTCTGGGGGGGTGCTGGGAGGGACTGGGAAGCACTGGGAGAGCGTTACAGCCTTCGGTGGGGGTACTGGGAGGCACTGGGAAGTACTGGGAGGGAGTTACGGCCTTCTGGGGGGGTGCTGGGAGGCACTGGGAAGCACTGGGAGGGCGTTATGGCCTTCTGGGGGTGTGCTGGGAGGGACT
>NW_010972890.1:27110-27313 GCF_000737465.1 Haliaeetus leucocephalus | reverse complement strand
GGATCTGAGGGTGTCCCGGGGCTGGGTCCTAGGGGATCCTAAGTGTCCCAAAGGGGTCCCAGAGGATCTGAGTGTGTCCCGGGGGGCCCCAGGGGGTCCTAAGCGTCCCGGGGGGGTCGCAGGTGATCTGAGAGTGTCGCGAGGGGGTCTCAGGGGGTCCTAGGCATCCCAGAGAGGTCTCAGGAGATCTGAGAGGGTCCCAA
>NW_010972890.1:26290-27091 GCF_000737465.1 Haliaeetus leucocephalus | reverse complement strand
CCTAAGTGTCCCGGGGGGGTCCCAGAGGATCTAAGAGTGTCCGAGGGGCGTCCCGCAGATCTCCCAAAAGGATCCCAGAGAGTCCCAGGGTGTCCCCATGGTTGAAGGGGGTCCCAGGAGGGGCCAGGGGGGTCCCAGGTGTTTGGGGAGGGTCCTGGGGGGTTCCTGGGGGCGGCACCTTCTCCCGCGCCCGCAGCTCGTCAAAGAGCCCCTGGATCTCGCGGCGCCAGCTCTCCTGCAGGGAGTGGAAGGACTCGGGGGGCCCCAGCCCCGCCGGCTCCAGCCCTGACAGCCGCCGCAGGATGGTCCCGAAGCCCGGCCGTCGGTGGGGGTCCTGCTCCCAGCAGGCTGCGGGGGCACCCAGGTGTCTGGGGGGTGCGCTCCTGAGGAACCCCGGTGTCCCCCATGGGACGTAGGGGCTCCCACTAGGGACCCAGGAGCGCCCTCATGGACCCAGGCATCCAGGTACCCCAGGACTCAGGAGTGGGGGTCCCCACACCCCACCCAGGGTCCCCAGGACATCCAGGCACCGTCCACCCCCCCCCTCCACGGACCCAAGTGTCTGGGTACTCCAGGACTTAGGAGTGGGGGTCCCCATCCCCAACCTTCCCACCCGGGGACCCAGGCATCTGGGTACCCCCCAACCCCACAAAGGGCCCAGCCCCCTGAGTGCCCCCCAGGTGTCCGGGTACCCCCCAGAGGTCCCAGCGCCCCCCCCAGCCCCCCGGCACGGACCTGCCATCAGCTGGGCGAAGGGTTGGGGGCAGGTGGAGGGGATGGGCAGCGTCAGTTTGTTGACGG
>NW_010972890.1:17652-19257 GCF_000737465.1 Haliaeetus leucocephalus | reverse complement strand
GCCCTGCAACTGGCGGGGGCCCTGCTGCTGCCCCGCGGTGCCCTCCACGAGGCGGCTGCCTTTGACGACACGTCCGAAGGAGCCGTCCACTACTTCTACGACGAGAGCGGTGAGACAGGGCCCCCCCGGGGCCCCCCAAAAAACACCCCCGGACCCCCTTACACCTTCCTCGCCCCCCGCAGGCGTCCGACGTTCCTACACCTTTGGGGCGGCTGGTGGCGGCTACGAGAACCCTGTGGGGCAACAGAGCGGGACCGAGCCCCCGGCTGGCAGCGTGTGGTGAGGGGGGTATTTGGGGGGTCCTGCCCCCTAGCAGGGGAGTTTGGGGGGTCCCAGCTCCATAGGTGGGAAATTTGGGGTGCACCACTCCTGTAGATGAAGATTCAGAACTTTTTGGTTCTGTATGTGAGACATTCCGGGTGTGCCAGCTGCGTAAGAGAAAATTTAGGGTGTCCCTGGCACCATAACTGGGGAGTTTGACATGTTGTGGCCCCCTGGCTGTGGGGTCTGGGGGGCTTCCAGCCCCATAGTTGGATGGTTTGGGGTGTCCCAGCCCTGTAGCAGGAGATTTGGGGTGCTGTGGCGCCATAGGTGTGGGGTTTGGGGGTTCCCACTTCCACAGGTGGGAGATTTGCGGTGTCCCTGGCACCGTAACTGGGGGGTTTGAGGTGTCGTGGCCCTATGGCTGTGGGGTTTGAGGGGTTTCCAGTCCCATAGTTGGATGGTTTGGGGTGGCGCAGCCCTGTAGTGGGAGATTTGGGGTGCCCTGACCCCACAGGTGTGGGGTTTTGGGGTTTGCAGCTCCGCAGGTGAGACATTTGGGGTGTCCCGGTCCTGTAGACAGAGATTCAGAAATTTCTGGTTCCAGGTCTGGGGGATTTGGGGTGTCCCAGCCCTGTAGTGGGAGATTTGGGGTGTCCTCGTCCCATACCTGGGGGGTTTGGGAGTTCCCAGCTCCATAGGTGGGAGATTTGGGGTGTCCCGGTCCTGTAGACAGAGATTCAGAAATTTCTGGTTCCAGGTCTGGGGGATTTGGGGTGTCCCAGCCCTGTAGTGGGAGATTTGGGGTGTCCTCGTCCCATACCTGGGGGGTTTGGGAGTTCCCAGCTCCATAGGTGGGAGATTTGGGGTGCCACAGCCCCATAGGGGGAAGTTCGCGTGGTCTTGATTCCATAGCCAAGGGATGGATTTGAAATTTTCCAGCCTTGTAGCGGGAGGTTTGGGGGGTGTGGTCCCCATAGCGGGGGGATTTAGGGTGTCCTGGGCCCATAGCAGGGGATTTGGGGGGGTCCCAGCCCCATAGCAGGGGGGTTTGGGGGTTCCCACCCCCCTCCTCACACCCCATCTCCCCCCCAGGGACCGTCACTCGCCCTCCTCTAGCGTCACCTCAGCGGAGGCGGCTGAGGGTCCCTCCCGTCCCCCGGGGGGGCTGCCACTGCGCCGAGGACCCCTTGAGGCGCCTGAGGTGAGGAGGGGGGAGGACATGGGGGGTGTACAGGGGAAATGCATACCGGACCCCACATCTGTCCCCCTTGGAAGGGCTCAGTGCGGGGGTGAAGGGGTACAGGGGAGGTCCAGGGGGGTGACAGGGGACCGGTGTCACCC
>NW_010972890.1:14473-15549 GCF_000737465.1 Haliaeetus leucocephalus | reverse complement strand
TAATTTTGGTGCCCCCCCCTGTAGTGTTCACCCTCTGCTTCCCTCTGGTCTTCCTGCTGGGGCTGCTGCCCCAGGTCAACACCTGCCTGATGTACCTGCTGGAGCAGGTCGACATGCACGTCTTCGGTGGCACTGGTAGGGTTTGGACTCCCCCCCCCGAGGGTCTGGGGACCCCCCCCATACCCCATTTCAGCGGGGGGGGGTCTCACTCACCTCTTTCTCCCCACCTCGCAGCCGCCACCAGTCCCCTGGCTGCTCTGTACGGGCTGGCCCGCAGCCTTCTGGTCGCTGCTGCGCTCTACGGCTTCTGCCTGGGGGCCATCCAGGTGCGGGGGGGGGCTCTGGGAGGGTCCCCAGGGGTTCCTTGACCTGCCCTGGGGGTCCTTGATGTGCCATTGGGTCCCTGGGGGGGGCCCTGATCTCCTCCAGGGGGTCTCGATCTATCCTGGAGGGCCCCAGGGGGTCCCTGATCTGCCCTGGGGGGTGTCCCTGATCTGACATGGGGGGGGGTCTCAATCTGCCCCAGGGGTTCTTGATCTGCCCCAGAGGTCCCTGGGGGGTGTCCTTGACCTGCCATGGGGTCCCCAGGGGGGTCCCTGGCTTGCCCCAAGGAGTCTCAACTTGTCCCGGGGGGGGTGTCCCTGATCTGCCTGGGGGTCCCTGAGGTGCCCCGGGGTCTCTGTGGGGTTTGAATCTGCCCCTGGGGGGGGCCCTGACTGGTCCTGGGGAGGCTCATGCTGTCCTTGGGGGGTTCAAACCTGCTGGGTGGGGGGGTCTCCAACCAGCCTATGAGGCTTTTGGGGTCCCTGGGGTGGCTTGTGGGGTTCCTGTGGGCCCCAGGGGGGTTGTATGGTTGCCTGTGGGGCTGGTGGGGTGCCCGTGGGCCCCCCCTGATGCCCCCCCCAACACCACAGGCACCGTGGGGGGAGCAGCAGGTCCCTCTCCTCTTCTCTGTCTTCTGTGGGCTCCTCGTCGCGTCCTCCTACCACCTCAGTCGCCAGAGCAGCGACCCAGCCCTGCTATGGTGAGGGTCTGGGGGGGTGGCAGGGGGTCCGGGGAGGGGACAGGGACCAGCA
>NW_010972890.1:11326-12147 GCF_000737465.1 Haliaeetus leucocephalus | reverse complement strand
CAGGGAGGGTCATGGAGGGACCCAGGTGTCCAGGGGGGTACACGGGCCCCCCCCCGGCATCAGGGCTGACGTGTGCCCCCAGCTCTGGGACCTGCTGTACAAGCTGCGCTTCGTGCTGACCTACATCGCCCCGTGGCAGATCACCTGGGGCTCTGCCTTCCACGCCTTCGCCCAACCTTTCGCCGTGCCCCGTATCCTATGGGATAGAGGGAAACAGGGGGGCTGGGGGCTCCCTGGGGCACAGGGGGGCTCTCACCGGGCTGTGGGGAGCAGGCTGGGGGTTCTCTATGGGGTCAGCGTCCCACCATGGGGTCAGGGTCCTCTTCATGGATTGGAGTCTTGCCCAGAGCTGGGCTCTTCCTGGGGGGCAGGGGCTAGGTATGGGGCAGGGGGTGCTTCCGTGGGTTGGAGCCCCCCAAAACTGGGTTATCCCTACGGGTCAGGGTCTTGCTGTGGGTCAGGGGGGTCCCTCTGTGGGGTCAGGGCCCCCCTGTGGGTTGGGGGCCCCCCCAACTGGATTCTCCTTATGGGTTGGGGTCTTGCTGTGGGTCAGGGGGGGTCTCTCTGTGGGGTCAGGGACTCTTGGTGGGGTCAGGTCCCCCCATGGGTGGGGGTCTCGGTGAGCCGGTGGCCCTTGACGGGGCAGACTCGGGGCTGCTGCTGGCGCAGGCGGTGCTGGGGGCCCTGCTCTCCTCCCCCCTGGCCCCCCTCCTGGGCAGTGCCCTCTTCCTCCTCTCCTACGCCCGCCCTGTCAAGTTCTGGGAGCGTGACTACAAGTGAGGGGGGGGCCTGGGGGTCAGGGGGGGTGGTCTGGGGGCAGC
>NW_010972890.1:4862-5141 GCF_000737465.1 Haliaeetus leucocephalus | reverse complement strand
CTCCCAGTCGCCTCCTAGTGACTCCCACTGCCCTCCTAGTGCCTCTCAGCACATCCCGGCGCCCTCCCACTACCTCCTAATGCCCTCCTAGGGGCCTCCAGTGCTTCCCAGTGCCCCCCCAGTGACTCCCAGTGCCCTCCCAGTAGCACCCAGTGCCTCCCAGTATCTCCTAATGCCCTCCTAGTGCCTCCCAGTACATCCCAGTGCCCTCCCAGTAGCACCCAGTACCTCCCAGTAACCTCCAGCGCCCTCCCATTGCCCTCCCAGTAACACCCAGTG
>NW_010972890.1:996-1281 GCF_000737465.1 Haliaeetus leucocephalus | reverse complement strand
CCCCCCCCCAGCCCGTGGACAAGGACTGGGACTCCCCCCTCGTCACCCTCTGCTTCGGGCTCTGCGTCCTCGGCCGCCGGGCACTGGGCACTGCCTCCCACAGCATGTCTGCCAGGTGGGACCCCCACATCTGGGGGGGGGCACCCCACATCTCAGGGGGGGACATACCGCAACCTCGGGGCGGGGGGTATCCCAGCGTCTGAGGGGGACCCTGATGCCTGGGGAGGGACCCTGGCATTTGGGGTGGGGGGGAACCCAGGGGTCCAGGGGGACTTGGATGTCTGG
>NW_010972890.1:0-424 GCF_000737465.1 Haliaeetus leucocephalus | reverse complement strand
CTCTGCCAGGGGTGGGACACAGGGGGGACACGTCAGGGACCCTGGGAGCTGCTGCCAGGGGTAGGACACGGGGGGGACACACATGGGGGACCTCCCCTGTCCCCTCTGCCAGGGTTGGGACATGGGGGGGGACACGTTAGGGACCCCTGGAGCTGCTGTCAGGGGTAGGACACAGGGGGGACACATTGGGGGGGACACGCTGGGGACCCCACAGAGCTGTTGCCGGGGTTAGGACATGGGGACACACACGTGGGACCCCCTCCGTCCCCTCTGCCAGGGGTAGGACACGGGGGGGACACACATGGGGGACCTCCCCTGTCCCCTCTGCCAGGGGTGGGACGTGGCGGGGGGGCACACGTGGGACCCCTCATCCCCTCTGCCAGGGGTGGGACGTGGCGGGGGGGCACACGTGGGACCCCCCGTC
>NW_010972889.1:0-8718 GCF_000737465.1 Haliaeetus leucocephalus | reverse complement strand
GGGTCAGGAGATATCCCAGGACACCTCAAGGGGCATCATACTCCTCTGGACCAAAAGGTGGAATCTCAGGGCTCATGGCATACCAACACCTGTGTTCAGGGATCTGGTCAAATGACCCATCTCCGTCTCTGTAGCGGTGCTTGAGTTTGCTCAAGGAACCCTTGAGTTGATCCCCATGCAACACTGGTTGTCCTCCTCCGCAGGAGGAGAACACAGGGGGCATCCCCTCAACACAGGGGGTATTCCCCATACCCATCCTCCCTGCCAGTCTCTCCAGCAGAGGCTGTTTTCCTCCACTGCAGAACCCCAGGCAGGCAAACTGTCCCACCACATCTCATTTAATCCAAAACCCTCACAGCTGTGGGACAAGCCACAGGGCTCCAGCTCCTCCTGCCTGTGAGCCACCTCCTCCTGCCCGTGCACCTTTGGGCTGCAGCAGCTCAGCTGTGGCACCAGGGTGGAGCACAGACTTCTAACAGGGAAACTTGAGCACTTATCCTGCCCAGAAGACCGTTGTGCAGGGAGCTGTGCTGCACTTCACGTAGAGCCTGGCCTTCACACCTGTGCTGTGCTGCATGGATCCCTTGGATGCTGGACAACCACAGGAGCTCATTGTCACAAGGAGCCTGCAGGCAGCTCCCACGCAGTACCAGCCCTTACGCCTCCTGCCTAGCCTTGCAGCAAGAAGTTCTCATGAGAACATTGTTTCTGTTTGACTGTAGAGATGATGAAAAGAGTTCTTTTCTTGTGAGAAAATCCTTATGGGTCCCTTCCAACCGGAGATATTCTGTGATTCTATCATCTCCAAGCTCCAGAATAGTCCATGCTGGACCCATTAGGGGTTGTGTGTGTATGTTTGTCTGTTTCTGGGCTAACTGGGGAGATGAGGGGATCCCAGGTCACCTTCTGGATAGGCTGCAATTCTCAGACCTGCTCTGGGAGGGATCTAAACCCTGTGTATGTCATATGGATCTATATCTTCCACAGCCACAGGCAACCATACAGAGTGACATGGCAGTGTTTGGGAGGTGAGGAGCAAGGATGTCCATATGGTGATGGACCTCAAGGAGACTGCTTTTCCTACGTGTCCACGCCTCCTTAGGAGACACTCTGCACCAATATCAATGGGAGAATTATTCTATCCATTTTTCAAAGTACTGTTTACACAACTTCCTCTTTAACTACACTCTTGAAACTTCTCTAATTAAGCATGCAAGTCTTGAAGACTAGATGTAAATGATGGAAGAGACATGGCTCCATCAGTCTTCTCTGATCACTGCCAGTCCCAGGCAAATACCTCAGATACACTGGGGCTTCCAGCAGTTTGCGCTGGGTGCTTATGGCCAGACCATGGAGCTCTGCCTGAAAACATGAGAACTGCTCCCAATAGTTCAAATGAAACAATTAAACCCACACTTTTTCATCAGCTGAAATGATTCAATACTTCCAAGAACATGTCCATGGTGGGATTTCTATCCTGCCAAACATGAATTTTCAGAATGTGTATTAATTGTGGGAGAAGAAATATTGACCTTACCCTGTGCTTGCCTTGCCTGTACTCTCCCTATTATGCTGTGGATTTAACCTTCCCAGTGTTTCTACCTGTCCTTATTAAACTCACCATGTCTGAAGTCATCTCTTCAGAAGCCCACCTGGACACGTGCACTTCCCATTGTTCTCCAGAGGGCTTCCTCCTCTTACCCTTTGATCATTCAGATCTCTCTCACCTGTCTCCCTGCTTTGAGCTTCAGGGAAGTAAAGCTTCATAGTCTGTCAGTAGTCTCTCTCAAACTCCCTACCGGCAACTCTTCAGTTGTGGTGATGGACCTCATTGGAAGTTGCCTAAACTAACCATGCAGCTGACAAGTCTGTTTTATTGTTGATTAAGTTCTCTTGGTTTATTTTTTATTTCTTTCCCTATTTACCAAAAAAACCCCTTTCTGCTGTTTACTTCCAGTTCTCTTAAGAAAAGCAGGTAGGAATTCCTGCAATGAAGCTATAACAATCAGGGTCAGGCTTCAGTGGAGAAGTCTGATGTAAAGAAAAGTGATGTAATTTCCAGGGGGCCAATGAGCCAAATAGGTATGTTGGAGAGGTGAGGAGGAAGGTTGTCCATGCTGTGTCTAGCCTCAAGGCACTGCTTTTCCTGTATGTGCACACCTCCTTAGGAGACACTCCGCATCAATATCAACTGGAGAATTCTTCTACCACTTCTTCAAAGTGCTCATTGAAAACATCCTCTTTACCTGCCCTCCTGAAACCTCTCTGATTAGCTACACAAGTCTGCAGTACCTGAAGAAAATGATGGAAGAGTCATGGCTTGTTAGGGATTTTGGGATCTTAATGAGCCCATGGTGTCTTTGGGGCTGAGTCCACAAAGCTCAGGTACTGGGAAGAGGCTGAGAAAACCTTTCAAAAGCAAACACCTGAAGTACCTTGCAGCATTAGTGGGCCCCACTGAGGGTCATGACTGACAAAGGCTCCCCATGGACTCGTTAGAGCAGTTAATCAGAGGCTGTGATTCCAGGTAGGCCAAGGCACTGTGCAGGTGCCTCTGATGCTGAGAAAGCCCTGGCTTTGCTTTATGAAGCACAAAGGCCAAGCCCTGAACTCAGGCCAGTGGGAAGGGGATCCTGTCCTTCACAGACAGCTCAGGGCTCCTCCTGGGAATGTGGGATCGGGCTGTGCAAGGCTGAGGCAAGGACAGCAATGGTGCAACAACTTCCAGCATCCTGTCGGAGTTCCAAGGAGGCAACAAGGTCCAAGTGCCATGAGGCCAACATGTCTTCTCATAGGCCTCGGTGGCAGAGACAACTGCCACAGCCAAAGGGGACAAAGATCTGGGTTCTGTTGGTGCCTTCCAGCCTTGCCAACACCCTTTGCCATCTCCACCGCAGGCTGCTCCACACTGTCCTACACCTGCCCCTCTGTCCCTACAGGCTGTACACATTCATCTCCCTTCCCCACCTTGCTCTCACCCCAGCATTTCTGTACCTTCACTGGTGTGTCTCCACCCTCACTGGCTGTTCTTTGAAACACAAAGCCATGGGCTGATCCAGACTCCCTCTGGGTAACCTCTTGCACCACAGCACTACCCTTCAAGTGACATTTCCTCACCCTGACATCCAATGTCCACCTGCCAAGTTCCACTTTGTGGCATTGTTTTTCTCTCTCCTGCTTTTCCCCGCTACCAAGGAAATCTCGACCATCTCAGAAACTACCCTTCAAGCAGGGAACCCAACCCGTTGGCCTTCTTGTGGTCTTTCACCTGGCCAGATAGAAGGAACCCCACCATGGTCTTCTAAATCACATGACTGCTGCTGGCCTTTCAGCTTCTCGGATAGACCCAACGTGTGCCTGCTGCTGTCCCATCATATACTCAGGTGTATCGCCCTGCTCTGCACTCCTGTGAGGTGCCCCGTTGTCATGAGGAATGGACACAGGGACCTCAGTTCAAGGAAGCACATGGCACCCAGTGCTGCATTCTGTTGGTTTCCCAGGGGACGTTACTCTCAAAGTGAAGTGACCTTGAGGCACTGTCTGTGCCACAAGCCTTCATGGAACCCCCAGGTATAGCTGATGGCGTTTGTGCTCACTCGGGTTCATCGCACTTCACGTACACGTTGTGCATGCTTACATCTCCTCTGGACAATGCAAACATGGACTTTTGACCTACTCATTCAGGGTCCTTCCATGGAGGGACAAAGAACCTCTCCAAGCTGGGGTGACAGGCCAGTGCTGGAAATGGTGGTTGTGAGGGGCTAGTTGAGGATGATTGCCCTGGGGCAGCTTCCCCAGGGTGTCCAGCAAAAACGGGCACAGGGCAGACCCTGCTCTGCTGGTCCTTCAGGTCTCTCACAGGAGGCCTGGCTGTGTGAGGACACTGCTGCTTGCCCCAACCCTGCACACTCACACTGCTTAGCTATACACCCCTTTTTTTCAACTGGGGGCCACTTTGTTGGGCATGCTCTTGAGAGAAATTTTGGAAGAAGACCTAAGCCTTCAGGCACTGCCCTAAGGAGATCACGTTTCTTTACAGAAATGCTGTTATGGAGGCCAGCTCTGTCACAGAAGTGTCTGCTGCCTGTTCCTGCCTGTGGTCACAGGACTACCACAAAGCAGGGGGGGTGACTAATCTGCCAGAGCACTCAGGCCTTACGCCAACGCAAGGGATCAAAGAGGGTGTGGAAGTGCTGGTGCTCCCTGGCAGCGCTGCCATGCCAGGACTCTTCCTCTCCACCTATGAACACAGGGACTGTCCCTGCAGCTCCAAAAAGGCCTTGGAGGAAGCATCTCAGGGAAAAAAACCCAGCTTGCTGCAGGGCCCTTTCTTTTGTTTAAACTCACAGTGAGCACAGATCCTCATTTACACAGCCACTTGCTCAGAAAAGCAAAGCAGACAGTGAATTAGAAAGGGGATGACAACATTATTGCAAGTAAAAAGCACAACCAACAACAAAAAATACAGAAGGCAGTCTGGGCTTGCAATGGACCATAGAATGTTTTGGGTTGGAAGGGACCTTAAAGATCACCTAGTTCCAACCCTACTGCCATGGGCAGGGACACTTTCCACTAGACCAGGTTGCTCAAAGCCCCATCCAACCTGGCCTTCATCACTTCCAGGGATGGCACATCCAAAAACCTCTCTGGGCAACCTCTTCCAGCGCCTCACCACCCTCACAGTGAAGAACTTCCTTACATCTAATCTAAGTCTACCCGCTTTCAGTTTAAAGACATTACCCCTTCTCTTATCACTATATGCCCTTGGAAAAAGTCCCTCTCTGCCTTTCTTGTAGGCCCCCTTTAGGTACTGGGAGGCTGCTCGAAGGTGTCCTCAGAGCCTCTCTTCTCCAGGCTGAACAACCTCAACTCTCTCAGCCTGTCTTCACAGGAGACATGCTCCAGCCCTCTGATCATCCTCGTGGCCCTTCTCTGGACTCTCTCCAACAGGTCCATGTTCTACTTATGCTGGGGGCCCCAGAGCTGGACACAGTACTCCAGGTGGGGTCTTACGAATGCAGAGTAGAGGGGGAGAGTCACCTCCCTTGACTTGCTGGTCATGCTTCTTTTGATGCAGCCGTAGATAAGGTTGGCTTTCTGGGCTACGAGCGCATATTGTTGCATCATGTTGAGCTTCTTGTCAACACCCAAGTCCTTCTCTTCAGGGCTGCTCTCAATCCACTCATTGCCCAGCCTGTATTTGTGCTTGGGATTACCATGACCCACGTGCAGGACTTTACGCTTGGCCTTGTTGGACTTCAGGAGGTTTGCAAGGGCCCACCTCTCAAGCCCTGTCAAGGTCCCTCTGGACGGCATCCCTTCCCTCCAGCATGTCAACCACACCACACAGCTTGGTGTCGTTGGTAAACTTGCAGAGGGTGTGCTCAATCGCACTGTCCATGTCACCGACAAAGATGTTAAACAGTGTCAGTCCCAATACTGACCCCTGAGGAACACCACTCATCACTGCTGTCTGCTTGGACATCAAGCCTTTGACCACAACTCTTTGAGTGCGACCAGCCAGCTAATTCCTTATGCACTGAGTGCTCCCGTCCGTCAAATCCATGTCCTTCCAATTCAGAGACAAGGATGTTGTGCCGGACAGTGTCAAATGCTTTGCCCAAGTCCAGGAAGATGACATCTGTTGCTCTTCCCTTATCCACCAACAATTTAAGGCCGTCCTACAAGGCCACCAAAATTATCCGGCATGATTGGCCCTTAGTGAAGCCATGTTGGCTGTCACCAATCACCTCCTTATTTTCCATGTGCCCTAGCATAGTTTCCAGGAGGATCAGCTGCATGATCTTGGGTCTTCCTTTATCTAAGTTTTTAAAAATGGGGGCTATGATTCCCCTTCTCCAGTCAGTGGCAACTTCCCTGGACTGCCACAACTTCTCAAATATGATGGATAGTGGCTTAGCCACTTCATCTGCCAGTTCCCTCAGGACCTGTGGATGCATCTCATCAAGTCTCATGGACTTGTGCACCTCCAGGTTCCTTAGATGGTCTTGATGCTGATCTTCTCCTACTGTGGGTGGTTCTTCATTCTCCCAGGTCCTGCCTTTGCCTTCTGTGACTTGCGTGGTGTGGCTGGAGCACTTGCTGGTGAAAACTGAGGCAAACATGTCACTGCTTACCTCAGCTTTCTCCATGTCCTGGGTAACCCGCTCTCCCGCTCCCTTCCAGAGAGGTCCCACATTTTCCCTGGTCTTCCTTTTATCACCGACATACCTACAGAAGCATTTCTTATTGCCCTTGACATCGCTTTCTGGATTTCATTCTGTCAGGGCTTCAGCTTTCTTAACCTGATGCCTGGCTGCTCAGACAATTTCTCTGTATTCCTCCCAGTCTACCTGTCCTTGCTTCCACCCTCTGTAGGCTTCCTTTTTGTGTTTGAGTTTGTCCAGGAGCTCCTTGTTCATCCATGCAGGCCTCCCGGTGGTTTTGCCTGACTTCCTCTTTGTTGGGATGCATGGCTCCTGAGCTTGGAGGAGCTGATCCTCAACTATTAAGCAGCTTTCTTGGGCCCCTCCTCCCTCCAGGGCTTCATCCCATGCTACTCTATCAAGCAGATCCCTGAAGAGGCCAAAGCCTGCTCTCCTGAAGTCCAGGGTAGCCAGCCTGCTGTGCACCCTCCTCGCTGCCCTAAGGATCTTGAACTCCACCATTTCATGGTCACTGCAGCCAAGGATGCCCTTGAGCTTCACGTTCCCCACCAGACCCTCCTTGTTGCTGAGAACAAGGTCCAGCATAGCACCTCTCCTCATTGGCTTCTCTATCACTTGGAGAAGGCAGTTATCATCAACACATTCCAGGAACCTCCTGGATTGCTTATGCCCTGCTGTGTTGTCCCTCCAACAGATACTGGGGTGACTGAAGTCCCCCATGAGGACCGGGGCTTCTAAATGTGAGGCTGCTCCTATCTGTCTATAGAGGGCCTCATCTGCTCGGTCTTCCTGGTTGGGTGGCCTGTAGCAGACCCCCACAAGAATGTCACCTGTCTCTCCCATCCCTTTATTCCTGATCCATAAGCTCTCAGTCAGTTCCTCATCCATCCCCTGATGGACCTCGACGCATGCCAACTGGTCACTGACTTTGAGGGTGACAAGCCCTCCTTGTCTCCCCTGCCTCACCTTCCTATAGAGCCTGTATCCATCCATTCCAACACTCCAGTCATAGGTGCCATCCCACAATGTCTCCATGATGCCAGGAAGATGTTGTGTTGTGATAACGTGTTGTCTGTCACATCCCACGATTTCTCCTGCCATGTCCCATAGCTTCCCATATCAAGTACAGGTGGCTTCACCCCAGGGCCTGGCCTCACCAGGGGCCCAGTCATCTCTCTGTGGCCTTCCCATCTGGTGTCCTTCATGACCTCATGGTGCCAACCCACTTGTGGGCAATCACATTGCTATCATCAGGTAACCTCACAAGCAACAGCCCAACCATGTTGCCTTTGCCTACATCTACCCCTCTGCACTGCATGAGCTGTCATCTGTGTCTCCCTGGGGTTTGTGATGAGCTTGATGATATCACAGCATCTGCCTGCCTGCCACAAGTCAGTCATGTTACTGCAACAGAAATGGACTCACAATCCACCTCCCAGCCATGCCATCTTCACCTTCCTCTGCATCTCCCCTCTCCCAAGATCTCAGCACTGCTGGGTGGGTTTTCCGACACTCCAGGTGACAGCACTGGGCCTGCCTCAGCACCTGGCCAATTGGGTTCTTTCCAAAGAAGTGACCTCAAAATCCACCTCCCACCTACCATGCCTCTCCTTGCATCATCCTCTTCTGGAAACAGGAGTCACCTCCCACCCAGCCTCCCACAACCCTGCCCCTTTACCTGCCTCTCCTCTCCCCTCCCCAGCACTGTCCTTTCTGCTGGGCAGGCAGAGACTTCTTTGAGCTAAACCTAACGCATTTCTCACAGAAACCCCCCCAAAGCTGCCTCTCCTATTTCAGAAAGATCTTTGTAGGTCCCTTTCATGAGCTGTGCTTGGTGCTGGCTGAGGGTGCCACTGGGAGCAGCGGGCTCTGCTTTGGGATCCTGAGGAGTCAGTGCTGCCCTACAGCAAGAGGTAAATGGGAACATGGGGTAATCTTAGTTTACATCCACTTGTCATGTCAAATAGCTTTTCAGCATTGTCACTGCCAATGCAACCAAAACTGGGGATTTTGTTTTGAGTATTTGTTCTGGTTTCCACACACCAATTAAGGAGTGCTTTTGGCAGGGAAAGAAGTGAATGTCCTAAAGATGGGATGTCCTGAAAGGAGAGCTTTGTCATTTGTATCACTAGGAGCCTGGGGATTAGGAGGGGATTGGGATATTTTACTCACATGGACAAATCTCTGAAATGCACCCAAATTCCCCCTCCCCATTCTTCTCCAGTGACAAGAAAAAAGGGAGCAGGGACAGGAGGACAAAAATGGATAAACACTACAGACCTGCTGCCAATGGAGGCAGGAGAGGGACAGATGGTAGGGTATTTGATAATTTCTTCTCTTCAGGGCTGACCCAACTGAGGTGACTGAGTCCCCATGGCCGTAAAGGCAGATGATCTGCTGGGTGGGAGAAAAGACTACAGGTTTTCTCTAGTGATGACAGGGAGGTGCCTGAATCCCCCCTCCCATGGCATTTCTGGGAGCAGCTCCCTCTCACTCCCTGCCCCTGTCTCTGCTGCCTGGAGCTGTCCCTGTCAGCAGCTGCTTCTCCATC
>NW_010972888.1:7205-9476 GCF_000737465.1 Haliaeetus leucocephalus | reverse complement strand
ACCCCACCTCCAACCCAGGGACCCACCACCCACCCCACTGAACCCTAGTAGATCCCAACCGCCATTGGCCAACTCAACTGAACCCTAGAAGATCCTGGCCACCATTGGCTGCCCCGTCTCAAGCTCTGGAAGACCCTGGCCACCATGTCATCCCCACCCTTTGCCATCAACCACCGCCTGTGTTTGGGGGTCTACGCGAGTGCCTTCACCTTGGGGTTGCCCCTCAACGTGGCAGCCCTGGTGGCCTTGGGGACAGTGGCCCGACGCCGGCGCCTGCTGCCCGCCGACATCCTCCTCCTCAACCTGACCATCGCCGACCTAGCGCTGGTGGCCTCCTTGCCCATCCGCATGGCCGAGGCGGCATGGGAAGCCACCTGGAAGCTTCCACCGGCCCTCTGCCCGCTCTTCGTCTTCCTCTTCTTCACCAGCATCTACCTCACCATCCTCTCCCTCACCGCCCTCAGCGTTGACCGCTACCTCAGCGCCGCCTTCCCCGTCCAATACCGCCGGCGCCGACGGGCAACCCACGCCGCCGCGGCCGCCGCCGGCTTCTGGGTGGCCGCTTTGGCCCACTGTAGCGTGGTCTACGTGGCCCAACCCGACGCGGCAGTCAACGGCACGGCGTGCTACACCCGTTTCGCCGGTCCTCAGCTGGCCGTGCTGCTGGCTCTCCGCCTGGAGATCTTCCTGGTGCTCTTCTGCCTACCCTTGGCCATCACCGCCTTCTGCTACGGCCGCTTGGTCTGCATCGTGGTCTCCCTCCCCACCGCGGCGCCGGGTAAGAGACAACGAGCGGTGGCCCTGGCGGCGGCCACGGCGGTGGCCTTCATCCTCTGCTTCGCCCCTTTCAACGTCTCCCACGTGGTGGGGTACCTACGGCGGGAGAACCCACCTTGGAGAGCCTACGCCGTGTTGCTCACCACCCTCAGCGCTTGCCTCGACCCTCTCATCTTCTGCTTCTCCTCCGCCACCCTAAGACAGGGTCTCTGGCAGGTTTGGGACACGGTGGGACTCGGTCGGCTCTGTGCCAGGCGCCGGCTGCCGGTGGGGCAAAGCGAGGGTCCGGCTGAGGTGACTGGACGTGGAGGATCTGGAGCATCTTCACATCAAGGGGTAGATGGTGCTGAGCCGGTGACACCTTGGGGGCTTCAGACCTGAAAGAGCCCAACGTGGGACGTGGTTTTGGGGGGGGGTTGTGGGATGTGTGGATGGCTTGGGGACGGTTTTGGGTGAGATGAGGAGGTGTTTGGTGGTTGGGGCAAGCTAAGCTGGAGCTTTATGAGCCATTAAAGGCTTCCTTGGGCTGGGTGGGTTGAGTTGGGTTCACCTGAAGCTTTGGGTTGAGTTGGGGTCTGCTGACACGTCGGGTTGAGGTGGGGTCTGCTGAGACGTCGGGTTGAGGTGGGGTCTGCCGAGACGTCGGGTCGACGTGGGGTCTGCCGAGACGTTGGGTCGACGTGGGGTCAACAGAGACATTGGGTTGAGTTGCTTCTCCTGCCCTCTTCCCCCTCATCATCCTCCAGTTCTGAGGTCACGGGCAGCGGCCAATGCATCTCTCCTGCATCTGGGTCCCTTCCAGGAGAGCCAATGGGGTGAAAGTAGGGGGTGGAGGGGGGGTGGAGACCTACATGCCTGAGTCTTCTCCTGGCTCTGGAGCCAAGTAGGTGAATGTAGGTTGACAGGGGTGGGAATCCGGGTGCCTGGATCCTCTCCAGTGCCCATTGGGTGAAGGAAGGTCATGGAGCGTGGGAACCTGGACTTCTGGGTCCTTCTCCTCCCATAATGCCCTGGGGCCGAGCCGCTGCCCCTTCCCTGGTGCTCCTTGTCCCCATTTCCAAGGAACTTGGGATTCCCTCAGGGAAAGCGGAGAGCAGCCGGATGCCTGGGTCTGTTCCCAGATGCCGGAATCCCTTGGGAAGACGAAGAAAGGATGTCTGGGTCCTTGGGTGCGGTGTGGGGAGGAAAAAAGACATCCCCCCCCCCCCGCCCCGCGGGCGTCTGGGTCCCCTGCGGACGTGTGCCCATGAACGTGGCTTTTGGCTGCGGTCAAAAAAAAAAAACCAAAATATAAAAACTTCCTCGATGTTATCGAAGCCACTTCCCCCTCCTCCCCCCATTACCAGAGGGACCCAGGCATCCGGGGAAAGAAGGGGGGGGTGGGTTTGGGAGGGTGAGGGGTGAGGGTGAGGGCACCCAGACATTTGGGACGGGCCCCCGGCGTTGGAGGCCACCCAAAATCCTGTTGGGATAATAAGGTACGTAGGGGGAATA
>NW_010972888.1:4072-7159 GCF_000737465.1 Haliaeetus leucocephalus | reverse complement strand
AGGAAACAACAATTAAACAAATAAGGGTGGCACCACCCAGTCTGGACAACTGGGTCCAGTTTGGGAGTGGGAGGCAGTGGTGGAAAGCCCGGACACCTGGGTCCCCTTTGGAGCAAGGTGAGCCAACAACGGCCCCCCCCCCCCCCCCCCCCAGATGCCTGGGGTCCGTTTAGGTAGGTGGGTTGGAGTAGGGTGAGGACCACCTGGATGCCTGGGTCTTCTCCGTGTCCCCCTCTTGGTCCATTGGTTGGACCAGAAAAAGCCTCCTGAGATACTTGGGATCCTCCTGAGATACTTGGGTTCCTCCCGAGATACTTGGGTTCCTGCCCAAATAGGACCCACGGCACCCACCCAGGTCCTTTCCCCCCACCCAATCCTCTTACGGGTCCACGTATCTCCCCAGGGTTGTCCTCCAACCATGCTGGTCCTCACTATCTACATCCTGACCTTCTCCGTGGGCTTCCCGGCCAACGTCTTCACCTTCGCCACCCTCTTGGGCAAGGCCCGTCGGCGTGTCTCCCCCTCCGACATCCTCCTCCTCAACCTGACAGCCGCCGACCTTCTGCTCCTCCTCTTCCTCCCTTTCAAGATGGCCGAAGCTGCCGCCGGCATGACTTGGCCCTTACCGGCTGTCCTCTGCCCGGTGGCCAACTTCTGCTTCTACTCCAGCATCTATCTCAGCAGCCTCTTCTTGGCGGCCCTCAGCGTTGAGCGGTATCTCGGTGTCGTCTTCCCCCTCCAGTACAAGGACCGGAGAAGACCAGCGCGGGTGATGGCCGCCAGCGCTGTCCTCTGGCTCTTGGCCTGTTCCCATTGCTCCATCGTCTTCGTGGCCCAGTATCATGGCGGTGGGAACCAGACCCCGGCCAACAGGTCCACGGTTATGGGCTCCGATGGCTCCACAGTCAACGGGTTCAAGCTTGGGAGCTCCAAGATGTCCAACGCTGATGACTTCAACCTCAATGGCTTCAGCATCTCCAACCCTGATGGCTTCACCCACAGTAACTCTCAGATCTCCAGCCCCAACATCAGCAAGCCCAAGGTCTTCGATATCTCCAACTCCGGTGACTCCACGGACAATAACTTCATCCCCCACAGCTCCAAGAGCACCAACAGCGACATCTCCGCCCGCAGTGGCTCCAGGATCTCCAGCCCCACCGTCTCCACCTCCAAAATCTCCACCACCAAAGGCGCCAACATCCAGGACATCTCCGGCCCTACTGGTGTCTCCCAGACCTCCAACATCCCCAGTTCATCTGCTCCCAGCGTCCATGATCGCTCCACTACCGACAAAATCCAGAAGTGCTACGATGACTTCTCTGAGGACCAGCTGAGCTTTGTCCTCCCGCTACGCCTGGAGCTCTTCCTCGTCCTCTTCCTCCTGCCCTTCACCGTCACCATCTTCTGCTACATCAACTTCGTGCGAGCCCTCCTCGCCCGGCCAAATATCCCGCTGGAGAAGAAGCAACGAGCCGTGGGCTTGGCCGTGGCCACCATGGTCAACTTCGGGGTCTGCTTCGCGCCCTACAACCTCTCGCACGTGGTGGGCTTCGTGGAGAAACGGAGCCCGGACTGGAGGGTCTACGCTTTGCTCCTCACCAGCCTCAATGCCGCTCTAGACCCTCTCGTCTTCTACTTCTCCTCCACGGCGGTGCAGAGGGCCATGGCTGGGGTGGTGGTGGCCATGCAGGACAAGCTCCGGGTTGTGGTGGGTTGGTATTACTGGGCACGTTCTCCTGGGCCTTCCCAGAACGAGTCTGAGGGCTCGTTGACATGAAGCTTGTTGGGGGGACCGGGGGTGGGTGGGTGAATGGTCTCACCATGGGTGGGGGGTTGGATTTGGGGGGGTGGTCGGAAGGGCTTTGGCCAATGGTGGCGTTTCTAATGTCCTTAGGGTCGTGGCCGACTCGGCCCCATAGCATCAAGCAACACTGGGTCATAGGAACATCTCCAACAGCTGTAGGGCTATGGAGAACACGGACCCATGGTTCGGGGTGATGACATCATCCACCGGATCACGGCGTCATCTCCGACATCCGTGTGGCCACGGACAACTTGGACCCATAGTTTGAAGTTTATGGTCTCCATAGATCTGTGGGCCCCATAGGGCCAAGATGGATGTTGTTCATGGCCTCCATGGGTTGAGGGTCTCCATGAAGCCGAGGACTGTGTTGGTTGGTGGCCTCCATGGGTCAATATTCTGCATCAGCTGATGTTCTGTGGGGGTTGACATCCCATGGGGGTCGATGTTTTCCGTGGCTTGATGGCCTCCATGGGATGGTGGCCTCCGTGGAGCCGAGGTCTGTGTTGGTTGGTGGCCTCCATGGGTCAATATCCCACGTCGGTTGACGTTCTGCATGGGTTGACATCCCATGGGGGTCGATGTTCTCCGTGGCTTGATGGCCTCCATGGGATGGTGGCCTCCGTGGAGCCGAGGTCTGTGTTGGTTGGTGGCCTCCATGGGTCAATATCCCACGTCGGTTGACGTTCTGCATGGGTTGACATCCCGTGGGGGTCGATGTTCTCCATGGCTTGATGGCCTCCATGGGGTGGTGGCCTCTATGGGGTGGTCCCCTCCTCTCCCTGCTGTTCCCCCAGAGAGCCCTACCCCAAACACGAGATATTTATTCAAGACGGTGGTCCACGAGTGGTCAATGCTGAAATGGGGGGGTGGGTGAAGGTCTGGACACCTGGCTCCAAGAGGAGAAGAGGGTGCGTCCCTCGGTGGGGTGGGGGGGGTGGGCACATCCTGATGGGGGGTGGGGGGATGGACATGCCCGGACCCCTGGGAGATGGTGGTGATGATGGTGGGGAGAAGAAGGTTCCTGAACGCCTGGGGGTGTCGTGTGTCGTCCCCCCACCACCCCAGATTTTTTTGGGGGTGGGGTAGGATGGTAGAACTCTACCCATGGTGCTCTAGCGCCATCTAGTGGCCTGGAAGTCTTCCGGCACCCATGGGTGGGTGGTCCCCCCCCCAATCCCCCCCCCCAGCCAAAATCTTGGGTCCCCTTGGCTAAAAGATCCCCCCCCTCCCCTTCCTCCCCCACCAAGGGGACCCAGGAGTCCGGGGTAATTTCCCTATAGGTC
>NW_010972888.1:1821-2729 GCF_000737465.1 Haliaeetus leucocephalus | reverse complement strand
AACCGGGGTGCCCCCCCCCAAAATTTACAGCTCCCCCCCAAAATTTGGGGCTCCCCCCTCCAGAGCTCTTCCCCGTCCAAATGGAAGGCGTCAAGCTGACGGTGAACAAGGGGCTCAGCAACCACTTCCAGGTGAGTTTTTGGGGTGCTGGGGGGGGGATTTAAATATTGGGGTACCCCCCCCAGCACCCCAAAATCTTCCCCCCCCCCCAGGTGAACCACACAGTCGCTCTCAGCACCCTGGGGGAGTCCAACTACCATTTCGGGGCGACCTACGTCGGCACGAAGCAGTTGAGCCCCACGGAGGTAAGAAGAGGATTTGGGGGACCCCCACCCTATTTTTTGGGGGGGCCAACCCCCCTAAATTAAGGGGTTTCCCCCCCCCCCCCGAAAAATTCCAGGCGTTCCCGGTGCTGGTGGGGGACATGGACAACAGCGGCAGCCTCAACGCTCAAGTTATCCATCAGCTGACGACGCGCCTCCGCTCCAAAGTGGCTTTCCAGGTAAATTTGGGGGTGTCCCCCCCCCCCCAAAAAAAAAAAAGGGGCCCCCCCAGAAAATGGGGGACACCAAAAAACGGCGGTTTGTCGAAAAAATGGGATCCTGTTGGGAAAAAAAGGGTTTTTTCTCTGTGAAAATGGAGGGATTTGTAAAGATGAGGGATGTGCAAAGGTGGGAGGGGGACGTAAAAAAAGGGGGGACCCCTAAAAATGGGGGGGACCCCTAAAAAAGGGGGGGACCCCAAAAAAGAACAGCCCCCCCAAAACGGGGGGAGAGGAAAAAAAAAATGGGGAAACTCCTAAAAAATGAGGGTTTCCCCCAAAAGGGGGACTTTCTAAAAATGGGAGGGGCTCCTAAAAATGGAGGGGAGCCCCCCCAAAAAAGGGGGAACCCCCAAAAAAAGGGGGG
>NW_010972888.1:0-254 GCF_000737465.1 Haliaeetus leucocephalus | reverse complement strand
GAGCTAACGAGCAGGTAAAGGGGGGGGGGGACCCCAAAATTTTTTTTTTGGGGGGCTTTAGGGGAAGGTGAGTGACCCCCCCCCCAAAAAATTTATTTTTAGCTGCAGGGGGGGGGGGAATTTGAAGCCAGCACCCGGCTGCGGGACCCGAGCGTCGCCTTCGGGTACCAGCTGGAGCTGCCCAAGGGGAACCTGCTTTTTCGGGGTACGGGGGGGGCACCCCAAAAAATATCAAGGGGGGGCACCCCAATAAT
>NW_010972887.1:8811957-8818950 GCF_000737465.1 Haliaeetus leucocephalus | reverse complement strand
GTCCCTGTGGTGGTGGCTGTTGGGTTGATGCAGGGGAATGTGTTTTGGTAGGCAGAGCTTCCCTAGGGAGGAGGAGGGGTTGGATGGAGTGAGGAGGTTGCTGAGCTGCTTTGTTTCCTTGCCTGTCCTTCAGAACGTGTACAAGTCCGACCTTCTGTGGCTGAGGGGCATTGGCTGGTCCCCCAGTGGTTCGCTGGACGACGAGAAGAACAAGAGGGCGAGCCTCATCCTGAGTGACAAGAAGTATCGGCAACACCCGGACACCATCAAATTCACGAGCATTCCTGACTCGATGCCTATGGTTCTGGCAAAGCACAACTCTGAAATTATGAACCAAGTGAGATTTCCTTGTGTTTGCAGCATGAAGGAAACGAGCGCCTTCCTTTCCCAGGACGTTGGGCGCTCTGCTTCCAGGGCCTGGGTTTTGCAAGTGGGGTGTTGCATCCCCCTCTTGCATGAGGGATTTGTGTTCCTTGTTTTAGATGAAATTCTGTTTTGTGTGGTTGGAGCAGTAATTGGTCGCAGTGCAGACAAGAAAAGGGTGGAGCGTTAGAAAGTTTTGGGAGAAGAAAAGGCATTCCTGAGCCCGTGCAAAGTAGAGGCCCCTTGCTTCAGTTCCTTGAGCTAGGTTGCTCTTTGGGTTTGTCGCCCTGTGCTTGCGTGATCTTATTTTGCGTTGTACTTGTTTTTTCAGCGCGCCTACACGTCAGCCTGGGAGAAAGATAAAACCAGCGTTCACATTATGCCGGATACACCTGGTATTTTGCTAGCCCAGCAGAACAAAGTGAACTTCAGTGAGGTAGGTGTTTGAGCTGGGGTTAGGTGTCTGTCCTGGACACTGCTGTGGCCCGAGAAGCAGCGTTGCTTGAGGGGAATGCTTGTTTTTCTTTCAGAAACTGTACAAGCTTGCGATGGAGGAAGAGAAGAAAAAGGGCTACGACATGCGAGCAGATGCCATTCCTATCAAGTCTGCTAAAGCTTCCAGAGACATTGCGAGTGATGTAAGTACACAGGAGGCCTTGGCAGCACACCCTACCGGACAGTTTCCAGGTGCTTTCTTTCAGGGGAAGCCCAGGGTTTGCAACCTCAGCCGAATGGAGGCACTACAGATCTTACCTGTCGTTACCATTCAGCTAGTCTGCAGATGTTTTGGTTTTGTGGAGTCTGCCTGTAGGTGTCCCTGCATGTTATGGGTGTGCAGCGTTGCGAAGGTCTGCGTAGATGGTGTGGAGAGAGTAACTGTGGGAGCTGAGTGACAGACATAATCCAAAGCAGCGTCCCTCCTGGGCTTGTGGCAGCATCTCCTTGTGCAACGGAGTAGACTTTTGAGGTGGCGTGCTGCCCTCGGTTCTGCCAGTCTGCAGTCCCCTGGTTTTGCAGCTACACAGCTGAGCTGGACCTTAGGAAGGAAAACCCAAAGCAGGTTTTGTGTAAAAATAAAGGCAGTATAAAAGTAAATCATTTTTTATTATTATTAGGCTTTAATATAAAAATGTTTTACATATATGTATTTAGTGTTTCTATTTACAGTTCCAGGTCTGTCTCTATGTTCCTACAATTTTGATCTCCTGAATTGATTGAATAGGAGTCTATTTGGCTATCATGCTTGAAGGTCACTAACTGATTCTTTTTGTAGAGGATGTTTATTGAACTTTGGACCTTTTGTATAGCTGCTGTATTTTGGCGACTTTTTCTACTTTCAGGTACTGAGTAGCAGCTCTTAATGTGTAGGCCAGGGAGTGTCTTCAAAAATGTGAAAGTCATATCATGCAGAGAATGTTATATGAATCCTTCTGTAGCTGTATGCTGCGGTTCATCAGCTGAATATTTTCTTATTCTAATGTCTCTGTGGTTTCAGATGCTAAGTTCTCTGGAGGTTGTGCCGCAGGGGCTGCTACAGACGTAAAGAGAACTAAACTGAAACTCATTGAACATTTTTTTGCCTATAGTACAAGTATAAAGAAGGCTATCGCAAGCAGCTTGGTCACCATATTGGAGCCCGAAATATAGAGGATGATCCGAAGATGATGTGGTCGATGCACGTAGCCAAGATCCAGAGTGACAGGGAGTACAAGAAAGCCTTTGAGAAGACAAAGACACACTTCAGTAGCCCAGTGGACATGCTGGGGATTGTGCTGGCCAAGAAATGTCAGGAGCTGGTCAGCGATATTGATTACCGCCACTATCTGCATCATTGGACCTGTCTGCCAGACCAGAATGATGTTATCCATGCTAAGCAAGCCTATGATCTACAGAGTGATGTGAGTACTTGCTGATAAGCTTTGGATTTCTAACATGTATGTAATTTTCTTGGAATATAAACTACAGAAGCTTCTTAGACTGTATCTCTCATATAGTGTTTTTTCACGTTGTTTTTTTTACCTATTCTAAGCAAGTTCATAAGAGTTTTAGGAGCGAATGAATCTGTATGTAAGTAAGGTTGAATATTATGAAGGTTGTTTATATACAGCTAATCAGTTAGCCAAACAGTAGAATTAGCTGCATATAATCCTTCATAATAGACAATCTTAATACCTTCATATTTGGAGTAACTGTGTATGAAGAGGAAATTGCCTAGTATGACTTTTTTTTTTAGTTACCTGACTTTAGTGGAGAGAATTCCTTTGTCCTGTCTTGGAGAAAATGGTTTAAATTAAGACCTGCTATTCTTAGTGGGTGATCATTTATTTGTTGTAAACAAATGTTACAGGAAAAGTTTATACTGACTTTCAGGATTTTGTTTTAATCCCATTACTCTTTGACCATTCCCCACCATGTTGTCAGGTGAGCGATATCTCTTGAAGACAGATACAGGGTTTCAGTGTGGGTTGCTAACAGAGATTGCTTTGCAGATTGAACTAGGAGGAAGGCAACTTACTGAAAGTAACCTTTAGTTGCATGGTATATATGAAATGTTTAACTGGCAGTATTAATGAAAGAACTGTCTTTGTATTTTGTAA
This sequence comes from Haliaeetus leucocephalus, assembly GCF_000737465.1. Taxonomy (NCBI): domain Eukaryota; kingdom Metazoa; phylum Chordata; class Aves; order Accipitriformes; family Accipitridae; genus Haliaeetus; species Haliaeetus leucocephalus. The sequence continues at coordinate 8,815,990 of NW_010972887.1, read as the reverse complement.
TAGAACTGCTACAAGTCTGACCTTGAATGGTTGCGAGGCATTGGTTGGGTCCCACTTGGTTCCTTGGAGGTTGAAAAAGCCAAGAAGGCAGGGGAGATCCTGAGTGATAGAATATACCGTCAGCCTCCGGACACAATCAAGTTTACTAGCATCACTGATTCTCTAGAGATGGTTTTAGCTAAGCAGAATGCAGAGACAATGAATAAGGTGAGTATTGATTCGATTAGGTAACATGTCAGCAGTCTTGGCCTTAACCCTGGAGACAGGACTAGAAATAGACATGTGTGGTTGCTGTATGAGATTTCAGCACAGTGAGGCTGTAAGAGTGTAAGTTACATTCTTGGTAATCAACAGTAACTTATTTTCAGCAAGTGCTATTTTAATAGTATCTTCCAAGTTACCCAGTTAAATTGGAATTATCAATTGTGAAGCTTTCCACATACTCTACAGTGTGTCTACTAATGTGTTACCTAACTTTCATCTAATTCTTAATATAGCAATTTGTCTAATCTAATAATTTATCAAGCTTATCCAGTAATTAGTAATTAATAAATTACTTGTTTTAGGGCAGTCTTTGAAACATCTGTATTTTAAACAATTCAGTGTAGTACTTAAAATGTAAGAGTTCGTCTGATTATGTGGCCCTGATCTCAATCCTATTTATGTCAATAAAACGACTTCATCTTTCAAACACACCTTGTTTTTAGAGTTTAGATTTCTGTGTGTCTGATTAGCATTCTGTGCCTTTTTTCTAAATGTTGTTTTTTTTTTTTTAACACAATTCTTTCTAGGTTACCAGTTCTTAATGTGAACATTAAGTATCTAGAGGAGTGAATATAAAATCTCATTGCTATATAAGGAATAAGGATTTTAGACTTGGAGTACAGATCTGTAATTCTTCTTGCATTTTAGGAGATCTCCAAGTAGCCCCTGGTTTTTTCCCCCCTTTAACATATGTTATTTCTTTTTCAGCGTTTATATACTGAGGCCTGGGATAAAGACAAGACACAAATCCACATAATGCCTGACACACCTGAAATCACACTGGCAAAACAGAACATGCAAAACTACAGTGTGGTGAGTGTGTTAGCTCTCCAAATGTAACTGGTCTGTTTCATGGCTGGATCATCAGTATTCTGACAAACCCTATATAGATGATACCATCAGTTTAAGTAACCCCCAATATTCATTCTCAAAATTGTGACTTTAAAAACTTCATTTGCGTATTTGTACAGTAGTGCATACACATAAAACAGTGAATGCTATTCAGAATAAACTCCATGAGAAGTTGTGTGTCTCCAGTGAATTTTTGGGAGTCATTTCTGCCAATGTGCATACTATTGGGAAGGCAGAAAATTAATTCCAACATTGGAAGTACCAAACAGGTAATTTCCAGCACAATTCTGAAGAGCAGTGATCCCAGTGTTCAATGTTAGTTTAGGCAGATAAATTGACATGACTAAAAGGTGGCTTTAAAAAGTATGTTTTACTCTACTTGTATAGAAGAATAGTTTATCTCCAAATTTGTAGTCAATGTTACGTTATTTAAAGTATTGAAAGAAAAAAATTGTTAGCTAATGTATTTAGCAAAGATCTTCCTTTGATACGAATTTCTATCGGCTCCTCATCTGGGGCATTGAGTTAAAGTTAAAGCTGGGTTAGAATAAATCTCAACACAATTTTTTAAATCTACTCTACTTACAAGCCATTTGTTTTGCATAGTATATAATACATGGAGCTTACTTACATGAATCCCATTGTTAATTCTTCACCTAGAAACTCTACAAACAGGCCATGGAAGAAGCAAAAAAGAAAGGCTATGATTTGAGAAGTGATGCTATCCCCATTCAAGCTGCCAAAGCATCCAGGCAAATTGCCAGCGATGTAAGAAACTACTTTTTTTCTTTGTGTGGTGACATCTGATCTCTGCAACCTGAAAGTTATCAGCTGGATTCTGTAAAAGGCATTTCAATTAAACTGTGATCTGAAATAATAGATTTTTGGAAGCAAATTATTAGATGTGTTTAAAGAGTTAATTGTAAAAATTAAATGTTGAGAAGTTATAAGGACAATATAATGCTGTTATCATGTTAATTTTATAGCTCATAAACCTGTATCTTTAATTAAATCTTAACAGTATGTATATTAATATAATTAATAAGGATTAAGTATGTTTAAATAAGAGGAGGATTATTTCTCACTAATACTAGTGAAGAGTGTTTTTTCAGAAGAACTTTAAAATCTCTGTTTAGGGTTCTAACTGAAATCTCAAATATTTAACGTGAGAATCCATGTTATTAGCCCCAGAATTGCTTTGACAGTTTGGGGTTTTTTGACTGTAGGTTAAAGGGAAATTTTGAGAGTTTATTATTAGAAATATTTAATACGAGTACCTGATATTTAGAGGTAATATGGAAATATGATATCTTGATTTATATTTCAGTACAAATACAAAGAAGGCTATCGCAAGCAGCTTGGGCACCACATAGGGGCCCGTAACATAGAGGATGATCCAAAGATGATGTGGTCGATGCACGTAGCCAAGATCCAGAGTGACAGGGAGTATAAGAAAGCTTTTGAGAAGACAAAGACACACTTCAGTAGCCCAGTGGACATGCTGGGAATCGTGTTGGCCAAGAAATGTCAGGAGCTGGTCAGCGATATTGATTACCGCCACTATCTGCATCAGTGGATCTGTCTGCCAGACCAGAATGATGTTATCCATGCTAAGAAAGCCTATGATCTACAGAGTGATGTAAGCTCTTTTGATTTAATTTTTGGTGAGGAATGTATTTGATATTTTACATAGGTGGACCAGGCCATAACATACCAATGCGGTAGAATTAAATTTGCAAGAGTTATTTTTAAGTTTCATGGCTAATTGAAACTCAGATCTCCAAGAGGATAGGTTAACTAATTGATATTTAAATTAAATTCTGAAATTCCAGAATTTGGTTTATTTATCATTTGCCATTCTGTGAAACTTGAATAATGTTTTCACTCTTAATGTAGATAAAATGCAGTTATTTTTTCTAAGATTTTCTCTAGGGCTTTGAATTTATTTGAATTAAAAGTTGATAGTGAGATTACTTAACTGTGAAAAGATGCACTGTGAAAATTGCATTATTATTATTAGAGTAACTTGTGCATTTTTTTTGGTAATAGAACTGCTACAAGTCTGACCTTGAATGGTTGCGAGGCATTGGTTGGGTCCCGCTTGGTTCCTTGGAGGTTGAAAAAGCCAAGAAGGCAGGGGAGATCCTGAGTGATAAAATATACCGTCAGCCTCCGGACACAATCAAGTTTACTAGCATCACTGATTCTCTAGAGATGGTTTTAGCTAAGCAGAATGCAGAGACAATGAATAAGGCGAGTATTGATTCAATTAGGTAACATGTCAGCAGTCTTGGCCTTAACCCTGGAGACAGGACTAGAAATATAATGATCACAAGTAACGCTGAAGTTCAGAGATGATGTATTTTCAAGTAGTGTGCTCTTTTTATTTCAATGAAAACTATTAGGCCATGTAATGGAAGACTCAACTTTCTCATGATATTCTACACAGTACTTTTTAATCTTTTCTTTGACATGTCTGTGCAGTGAGCACTAATAATGCTTTGGTTTATTCATTATTCTTAAGTAACATGGCAGTTTTCTATGTGTTGTTAAAATTCCTCGGATAAATTATCTTTTCTATAATGATATCTCTACTTGATTAAATACATAACCGTTTATCCATGCTATACTTCCTCTAATTTTACCTAGTATGCTCTGTTTTACTTGATTAGTGAGATATTACCTTGTTTTGGAATGCAATATTAATCTCTTCCTGTATTCTTTCTTAGCGTTTATACACTGAAGCATGGAATAAAGATAAGACCATGGTTCATGTCATGCCTGACACACCAGAAATCCTGCTAGCTAAACAAAACCAATTAAATTACAGTCAGGTGAGTAAAACTGAAGAGTTGAGAGAATTAAAAGATTTCTGACAAGTACAATTTTGTCATCTCTGACTTTTAATTAATATTAT
>NW_010972887.1:8743687-8811947 GCF_000737465.1 Haliaeetus leucocephalus | reverse complement strand
CCGCATTTGTTTTATTACACAGATGTGCTTAACTGAAGTGTAATTTTGTTTTTGAAACAAGAATGTGAATATTTTTCTCACAGAAAATGTACAAATTAGCTTTGGAGGAATCGAAGAAGAAGGGTCATGATTTGCGTTTTGATGCCATTCCTATTCAAGCTGCCAAAGCATCCAGAGAGATTGCCAGTGATGTAAGCAGGTTTTTTTATCATGTCTGTATGGATTTGGTAATGGAAAAGAATCAGAATGTTTGTTCCATTGTTCATTAATGTAATACTTTATAGTTTATAGAATAGATAATACTGAAATCCAGTGATTCCACTGCATGCCTTTAGTGCATGGAAGGAATAGATAGCCAGTATTTTTATGCATGAAGTATGTATCACAGCAATAAATAAATAAAATACTATTAGGATTATTTCTATGCCCCCTGTAATAGTTCCATCGATGTCCATGGATGTTCAAGCAGGATGATCAATGAGGCATATAAGTCTATGCTAGAATTAGTCAAATTAATTTCTGATTAAAAATAGGAAATACTTTAAAATCTCTCCCCCAAATAGATTTATTAGTAAATCAATTCTAAAAGTTCTAAATTGTGGTCTTTTCCTGAGGAGAAAATAGCTCTGTTGAAGTGTGATATTGAAATTCAAGATGTCTGAATACAAAAACAGGAAAAAAATATGCAATGACTATGACAGGTTTTGCTTCTGGGATGAGGAAACATCACTAAGAGACAGAGGATAAGAGATTTTTATGCTCCTTGTTTTTCTATCACGACTGATATTTAAACTGTTAGTATTAAGACCAACTCAGACTGTCTTCATCAAGGTGTTTTGTAATAAGCTTTTAAAAGAAGTTAATATTTACATTTTCATCTTAATAGTAAAAAAATGTGGGATATCAAAATTGTTAGTAAGTATGTGACATTAAATGTTTAGTTAATTGAAAGTGTGATATAGTTATATAAAAAATCAGAGATAATGATATCTGGAATAAAAATCCTTTTTATGTGAAAATTAATAAAAAAGGAGAAAGACCTAAACCACATTTTTTTCTAAACAAAAGACTAATGATTATGTTAAACTGTATGAATTATTAATTTATAAATATACCATATGAATATGAATATACTTTATTTCAGTACAAATACAAAGAAGGCTATCGCAAGCAGCTTGGGCACCACATCGGGGCCCGTAACATAGAGGATGATCCAAAGATGATGTGGTCGATGCACGTAGCCAAGATCCAGAGTGACAGGGAGTATAAGAAAGCTTTTGAGAAGACAAAGACACACTTCAGTAGCCCAGTGGACATGCTGGGGATTGTGCTGGCCAAGAAATGTCAGGAGCTGGTTAGCGATATTGATTACCGCCACTATCTGCATCAGTGGATCTGTCTGCCAGACCAGAATGATGTTATCCATGCTAAGAAAGCCTATGATCTACAGAGTGATGTGAGTAAATCATAAAATTTGTAAAACATAATTAAATATACTGGGTCTTGTACATTATAATTTCAAAAAGATACATAGTCGCTTGCATCAGACATGTTGATAGAGGTGAAATAATTAATATTCTATCATCAAATTTATGCTTAATCATATATTCTCAGTCCTCAGCCTGAGGTGTAATTTGTGTGTACCTCTGGTATTTGTGGAGCTCTTCAGTAACTCTATTCTTTTTGTTATTTAATAATTATTTTAATAAATCTTCAAAAATAACAATTGTTTTCAAAACTATGTCCTGAAATATATAAAATTGTTCATGTAGACTAGGATATGCTTATTTATAATTATTTTAATATTTGATCACACTTGCACATATATAATGAACTTTCAAATTTTTTCAGGCTGTTTACAAATCAGACCTGGAATGGCTAAGAGGTATTGGATGGGTTCCTATTGGTTCCATGGAAGTTGAGAAAGCCAAGAAAGCTGGAGAAATCCTGAGTGAAAGGAAGTATCGTCAACCAGCAGACCAAATTAAATTTACTAGTGTGACAGATTCTTTGGCCATGGTCTTAGCCAAGCAAAATGCTGAGATAATGAACAAGGTGAGGTTTTTGGTTTTTTGGGTTTTTTTTTTTTGCAAAATCACTAGTATTACTAGCTAATATAAATTGTTCATTATGTGAAAAATACAAAATACAAAGACTAAACACTGCCATTGTGGACTTGGAGAAAATAAATGTCCAAATTCAGCCTTTGCACAGGAAAGCTCTTATCTCAGGGGTCTGTCTGAACTGAAAACTTAGTAAAAATGTCTAGAAAAAATTCACTTAAGTCAGATATTTTTCAAGAGTAATACTAAAAATTTTGGTGAATTTCCCTCTTCCTCCCATCTCAGCTGAAATCCTATTTTAAAATGTTTGTTTGATATGTTTTTTCTGTTTTTTTTTTTAATGCTACTTCACTATACAAAGCTCATCTCTGACAGAACAGGCTAAATTTTTTTGCAGTTCTTGGACAATACTGTGAAATCTGCAGAAAATTATGTTCCAGCAAGGTGTTAGGGCATGTTCAGAGGTGATGGTGCCGTGACCATGCTATAAGATAGGAAGTAGCAGAATACTGAGGCTTTTACAGCAGCTGCTATAATGATGTATTGTTGACTGAATGTCATACTGCATGAACAAGTTATGAGGAAATAGCTTATGTTCTCTGGAAGTGAAGCTTCTGAATTTATCTCAGACCTGGAGGATGAAAGTCACAAAATACCTGCTCCTTCTCTTTAATAAGAAACATCAGTCAAACAACTCATACAGATACAGCAGAATAATGAATATAGTTTTCCTCCTACAGCAGTTTTCCAGCAATCCTAAATCAATGAATTGTTCTGCCAACTTAGCCTGAGAAATAATGAGGAAGGACAAAGCTGCTTTCTTGAGCTGTTCAGTGAGAAGCTTTGCTATGACAGGGTAGTCAAAGCTTGCTTGAACTACCCCTCACACTTTGGAAAATACTTTCTTTGGACAAATATATTAGTTTTGTTATATATATCTTGTTCTGCTTTAAGATTACTTTTCTTGTATATTATGGATATCTTTTTGATAACTATTGCTTTCAAATTTGCAGTCTTTCCATCATGACACACATAAAGAAACTTTTTAAAGGAATGTGTTTTCCTCTCTCTAGCGTTTATACACAGAAGCCTGGGATGCAGACAAAACATCAGTTCACGTCATGCCTGACACACCGGATATTTTGTTAGCGAAGGCCAATGCAGCTAATGTTAGCCATGTAAGAACATTTAAACATATACTGAAGTAATGGAAATTCAGAAATTAAGTAAGGATTTCTTTAACCATAATGATCTTCTAAAATATGCATTCATGAAAATTTTAAGAAAATAATTATGAAATGTAGAAATTCCATATTTCTGAATATTGAGAAGCCATTTTCTGTCTTCTTTTGTGTAGAAACTTTATATACAAGCCTGGGAAGAGGCCAAAAAGAAGGGTTATGATATGAGGGCTGATGCAATTCCAATCCGAAGTGCAAAGGCATCAAGAGATATTGCAAGTGATGTACGTTTTTCCTTTACGTTTATTTTCTATTAGCTTGAGAAACAAGATTGAAGTAATCAGCTATGTACAACTTAAAAAAAAAAAAAAAAGGTATATCAGATTCATCTTGAAAGCCTGTTAACAAAGAATTCACTGCAGAAAGAAACTGGACAACAGTCTCCAAAAGGAACGTTGAATTATAAATCCTGACATTAAGCAGATATTAGAAAATAATAAACTACAATGAAAATAAGCAAAATCTGTGGATCAAGAATGCATTAGACATTTCTAAACTCTAAATGAGTATATTTCATAACATAAAAAAAACCCATTTGTCATCAGAAGCAATAAGAAATTATGGGAAATTCATCCGAGATTCACTGTTTCATTTAATACTTCTTTTTGCATTTCTAGTACAAGTACAAAGAAACGCACGAGAAGCAGAAAGGCCACTACATCGGGTGCCGAACTGCCCAGGAGGATCCCAAACTGTCGTGGGCTGCGCGTGCCATGTTGCTGCAGAATGACCGAATTTACAGGAAGGCGTACCATGACTCAAAGGCCCAGATCCACATACCAGTCGACGCGATGTCAGTGCAGGCAGCCAAGGAGTGCCAGAATCTAGTCAGTGATGTTGACTACCGCCAGTACTTTCACCAGTGGACCTGTCTGCCTGACCAGAATGACGTGATCCATGCAAGGAAGGCCTACGACCTGCAGAGTGATGTGCGTATTTGTAGAGATGTGGTAGTAACAACTGTTGCTATGTAATAGATTATAGCCTTATTTCGATGGTTTGATGATATACAGTCACAAAGGATTTATCTTTAGACTGTTTTCTTCAGTTTTTCATGTTACTGCTATTATCTGCTCTTTTTCATCTTTTAAAAATCATTCATATAACCTCTAAGTTTTATAAAATGTTATCTGCTGTTTTATATATGCTTTTGGCGTATTGTGATTTGGAGAGGATGAAGATATGTCTCTCTTGCTTTGATGGGACTTATGAAATAACATCTGTTTGCTACTTTGGAATCAGTTGGCTTTCGTTACTCCTGTTTAGCTGAGTCCACTTGGAAATTTATTTAATTGCAAGAAAACTGGGTAACATAGCAGGTAAGATGTTTTAGTGGCTGATTTCAAAGCAGGAAGGAATCAGTGCAGCTGATTTCCTGACTTGGCTTTTCTGTTTATCAGTCAACATCAGTCATTCTTCCTCTGTTTCAGTTACGAGTTTTGGAGGTGAGATTCGTGTCCCTCGCTGAAGTATTTGCTCAATTAAAACTTAAATAATGTTGCCGGATAGCACTTCAGGAATTATGCCAGTTAGCTCTAGTCCCCATTACCTCTATAACTGGGTTTTTTTCCTCCTTTTTGTGAAATTTTCTGGTGGGCAGCTTGATGTTTTGTTTGGACTTGTAAATTGTTGAAGTGACTAGAGGGGACAGGAAGGCTCTTTTAAGTTCCTAATACTCATCATCATTGACGGCAATTCTGTTCAGTTGTTTCCCCTCTATTTAACTTCACAGGTTTTAGAATTCATTGTTTAAGAAATGAACTACTTAAAACCAGGTTCCCAGGTTGTATTTTACTTATGACAGTGAACATCTTTTGTATATAAAAAGGATTAATGTATCTCTAGCTGATTTGACATTTTCTAAAACATACACTGCTTTGTATAATTCAAAATAATTAAGACAGTCATTTTAAACACAATGTTTTCCTTTTCTGACCATGTCTGATACAGGCTGTCTATAAGTCAGACCTAGAGTGGCTTCGTGGAATTGGCTGGTTGCCTAATGACTCTCCGGATGTTAAGAGAGTGAAGCGTGCCCAGGATCTCCTGAGTGATAATGTGTATCGTACACGTATTGAAAGCCTGAAATACACCAGTGTTGTTGATTCTCCAGATGTTCTTCTAGCTAAAGTGAATGCCGAACAAGTCAGCATTGTACGTTACAATGTTCTTAAAGCTGTTTCAAGGCTACAAACAGTTAAAGAGAAATATCACTGCTAAAATATAAAATTGATCAGTGGTATTTTAAGTCAAGTTTAATGCTTTTCCAGAAATTGTTTTTTTAGAGATGATAATTCAGGAGATATTTATGGGATTTTATGTTACTGACAAGTGATTCCATAATTACAATATCATAAAATGAACTATTTTAACAGCCAAAATACAAAGAAGCCTGGGAAAAGGACAAGACTATGATCCATATTATGCCAGACACACCTGAAATCAACCTAGCCAAGACTAATGCTGTTAATTATAGCCAGGTATGCTTATCATTCTATTTTCTACATTTTTATAAAATAATGTGTGTATTTTGTGAATTTTACCATTCTAAGATGTTACTTACAAAGTTGACGATTAAGTCACATGAATCTCATTGAAGTCTGTCCTCATACAGGGCTTGCAACATTCTCTTCTCTCTGCTGAGTATTCTTAAAGTATTCAGACATTTTAAAATAAATGCTTGCATACAGCTGTTTAAAAATCATTAATATCACGCACCATTGAGATAATATCTTGTTGTAATGGATGAGAACCCAAGGCATATAAATATTTTCTGAACTTTTACAAACACCCTTCTGTGCGGTATAGGTTACAAAACTGGTTGCAGGTACTGTACATGTTTGAAAGGCAGTAAGATTTGCAGCAGTATTTATGGCTAGGAGCAGGAGTAATGCACAGAAGATCCTCACGATATTTCAGCAAACAAATGGCAGTAAACTATGTGTTTCTTTAATGGCAAGTGCCAGAGTATTTAGCATATGTGTGACATTTTGCTGTCTTTTCAGAAACTGTATAAAGAAGCTTGGGATGAGTTGAAGACGAGTTGTGATTTGAGAGCAGATGCAATCCCAATCAAGGCAGCCAAAGCTTCTAGAGAAATTGCTAGTGATGTAAGTGCCAAAAGAGGCATCTAGCTCTTTCCATATTTTAAGAGTTATTTCATGATAACTGTTAGTAATGGTGATCTTTGCTCTTCACACAGTATAAATACAAACTGGATCATGAGAAGCAGAAAGGACATTATGTTGGAGTTCCAAATGCAAAAGCAGATAAGAAAATGGAGTTTGCCCTCGGCATAGGCAAAGTTCAGAGTGAACTAGAATACAAGAAACACTTTGCCAAATGGAAGACACAGTGCCACCTACCAGTAGACATGCTATCTATCATAGCGGCTAAACATGGTCAGTCTTTGGTCAGTGATGTTGATTACCGTCATTACTTGCATCAGTGGCTCTGTCTTCCAGATCAGAATGATGTCATACAGGCTAGGAAAGCCTACGATCTTCAGAGTGATGTAAGTTAACATGAAAACTTAGTTTAACTTATTACTGTATTGTCTCTTCTTAGTCTGCTTCAGCTCTAAGTGGTAGGAATCTTCTGCTGAATTCAGTGAATTGGCTTTGCTGTTTATTAGGAATGCAAAGTATATGCCAGTGTTATATATTGCCAAGTTTGAAGTGTGATAAATTCAGATATAGTGCTCATGTTGGAATTACTGCTCTCCTTTTAACCAGTGGAAGTGCCTTTATTTATCAATCTTGCTGGATTGTACAGGGAACTGTAGCTAACAGCATGGACCCTATTTTGTTTTCCCAGGCTATTTACAAATCTGATTTAGAATGGTTACGGGGTATTGGATGGTTGCCAAATGATTCGGTTGGAATCAACCATGTCAAATATGCTGGAGATCTCTTGAATGAGGTAACAAAATGTTTTTCAATAAGAAAATTTTTTTAAGGGTAGTTGTAATTTAAAGTCTTTTTAATGGTTAAATACATTAATATTTTTTTAAAATAAAAAGTACAACTGGAGTACTTCCACAGCATTCGCTGTGTATGGAGAGTTTTTCCTTCTTGTCCTGTCTATGTATTCAGAATTGCTGTGTTAGCTATAAAATATTCCAGTATAATCTGACTGTTCATCTTTTCTCCTGTATAGAGAAAGTACCGTACAAAAGTCGAAACTCTTCCATTTACTCCAGTGGCGGACAGAGTTGATTATATCACAGCAAAGAATAGTGGTGAAATTCGTAGTGATGTAAGTTTGCTAGCATGTTTCTGGGCTGTTAATTTGATCTGTATCTTTACATGGTAGGATTTTATCTTTAAAAGGACATTTATTTTATCTTTTTTAAAAAATGCAAAAGAATTCTCAATCAGTCTCTGGGAATTCTGTGAACATATGACATAAAGATAAACAGGACTTTATTAGCTCATCTCCATCACTTATGAGGGAAGAAGCTCCTCGAGCAGAATAACATCATGCCTAGACATGTGATAAGCCAGTGCTAGTTCTGCAACCAGCCCCTTCTTTCAGCCTTGGCCGATATCATTGGTGATCATTGACAACATGAACATAAATAGCACTTGCACTTTGGCAACCATAATGTTTAATCCTTCTCACTTATGCCAATATGAGTTTACACTTTTTAGTTAACCACTGTGTAACAATAAACATGAGCAAAACTGGTGGTGCTCTCAGCTTGCCTTTCTTTTTTTGTCTTTGAAGTCTAGTCTGTGAGAAGCTGATCTGTGAACATGAAATTACATGACCCTGTCTCAGTTCATGAGTTTGTGTTTCTTTTTTGCTGCATGCTTCTGTTACAGAACAGGCCAAGCTAAACACTCACATTAACTCAGACACTGGTAAAAGGTTGGCAATAACAATGGTACGGTTGAATCGAATGGCATACTGCCATGCAACCACATACACACATTTGGGCATGTCCTGTGCTTGGGAACATGACTCAGTGTAGATATCTGTGGTTGAGAGATGCTAGAATGCTGCATTCACAGAGGGATCATGCTTAGTAAAGAGATTTGCTCTTAAAAAGCTTAAAATCTATTGCCCTGGTTTGAACACTTCTTCCTTGGCTATTGGCTGTACATCCCTGTAGATCAAACAGCTAGCATACCTTTGACTTCTGAAGATTATCCTCTGTCCACCTGCCTTGGAACAAGTTTTCAAAATTTTCTCAGAGAAATTTTGTAATTTCTCGTCTTGTATAATTTCCTTTTTTAAAAAAATACCCATTTGGATGTATATTTAATGTGTCATGTTTAATAGCCTTGCAAATTCAGGGGTTTATACATTATTTCATGCATAAAATATGGGTCTTGGCATTATGTTTTCCCAATTTCGTGATGATGCTGCAAGGCAGTCATTTCTTTCTCTGTTCTAGATTAAATACCACAAGGCATGGAATGAGGTCAAGTCAAATTATACTCTAACAGATACGCCACAGCTAGATATGGCCCGAGAGGCAGCCAGAATTCTTAATCAGGTATGTGATCTCTCCTTGACAGTTTATACTCACATTAATAACTCTTTCAAGCAATTTAGAAAACTTGCCTTATTAACATCCTCAGGGAAGGATTTATAATCCTTACACTTTAATATAGCTTACATATATATGGTAATAATTATCATTATAGTAGTGTTGAATTCCTCCTCACTTTTATTTTCCACAGAATTTATACAAGGAGAGTTGGGAGAAAGAAAAAGCCACTGGTTACCTCTTACCTCCTGACACTGTGCAGATCTGTCATGCCAAACACTCAAACGATGTCCAAAGCGAGGTAATAATTTTTCTCATTAGGAAGGCAAGTGCTTGGAAACCTGGAAATGTTAAAGGCCTTGCAAATTCAACAACAGACACAGAAAGCTTTCCATTAGGGGTAACATCCAGTAGACTTTTCATGACCCATGAAGTCCACTGTCCTCCAAACAATTCAGCCATCTTTGTTATTATGGGTTTTACAGATATCAGCGCTGAAAGGTTAGATTCTCCTTTCCACCTTCGCTTTCTTCAGAAACAGTCCTTTCAAAATCAACTAAGGTGGACTTCCATATTTTATAAATGTTAAGTAATTGAAGTGATACTATGATTATAATATATAACTCTGATTTCACCTTTTGGCATATTATGGAGGCTTCCTCCCTGAAAAACTGTAAAATGGTATGCACATTACATTTTAAACTTTTCCATAATGGATGTTAAAATTATTACATTACTCAGTTTGAATATACATTTTATCAAAACAGTGTGATATAAATAACTTAAGCATTCACTCTTCAGACAGTTTCAAATAATTTGTTACAAAAATTTATTACAAAACTGAGGCTAAATCCACTTATTAGCAAACATTTTCTAACAAGGCGTTCCTCTTACGTTGAAAATACTGTTCACTGAAAAATGGTAGTATATTTGTCTAGAAAATTGTATATTTTGAAGTGGAAGGACTATACAAAGTAACATTACTGTTTGTGTCATATTTTTATTTGGTCATGTACTGAAAACCTAAGACTGCAGTTGACCACTCCCTTTCTCATCAATTATTTGTGTTGATGAAACCATAGCTGTTCACGGGTTAAAAACAGAGCAGGTACAATCAGTGTTGATTTTATATGTATTTCTCCCCTCTTCCATCAGCTTAAATACAAAGCTGAATACGTCAAACAAAGAGGTCACTATGTTGGAGTTCCCAGTATGAGAGATGATCCAAAACTGGTGTGGTTTGAGCATGCAGGCGAGATCCAGAATGACAGGTTGTACAAATCAGACTATCACAAAACAAAGGCCAGAGTTCACATCCCTCCGGATATGGTGTCAGTTGTAGCAGCAAAGGAATGTCAGACCTTGGTCAGCGATATTGACTACCGCCAATACCTGCATGAATGGACATGCCATCCTGACCAGAATGACTGTATTCAGGCAAGGAAGGCCTATGATCTGCAAAGTGATGTAAGTGATATTACATACCTCCTATGTAATTTCCACTTGGTTTGTTCTAAGTATATCATCCATATTACGTAAGACTGAAAAATATCATCCTAAATTAAATAATTTATTTCCTTTTTTATTATGTTTTATGATTTAGAATATTTATAAATCTGATTTGGAATGGCTTCGTGGCTGTGGTTGGATTCCTCTGGATTCAGTGGAACATAAGAAAGTTAAGAATGCACAAGAACTGATAAATAAGGTAAGAGAAAATATTTTAGCCATTACGTGATTAGCTGTTCTTTCTCATGCACCGTGTTTAAGAAAATATTTCATCTCTTTGCAGAGAGCATATACAAAAGAAGCCCTTGATAATTTTTCCAATTATACCAGTGTGGTTGACACTCCCGACATTGTTTTGGCAAAGATTAACTCTGTCAATCAGAGTGATGTATGTACTTTTTTAAAAATAGAAACTATTATATTACTAGAATTAGTAGATTACTTAATTGCTTTTGCTAAACTATACTGTGTTTAGCCTTATGTATGTGTGTGTGTGTGCATATGCATGCTTCATTAATAATAGACTTTTACTCGAGTAAATAAGTTTAGTAAGAAGTGCTATAAATGAACAACACAATATTGCTATCCAGAATAATTTTGTATTTTTCTGTAGAAGAATATAGCATGTCCCTTATTTAGAGTTTACATAGATTTTGATTGTATTAGTTTAAAATTGAGTCCTGTTCTCTGTGAATAGCGGTTAGTTGTATAATGCTACTGGAGTTCCTGCTGCTGCTACTAACATGTATTTGCTGATCGGTATGTTTAATTTCACTAGAATACTGTGTGGATTTTGTGGTGTGACATACTGATGACATTGGCCTGTGTGTAATAGTGGTTGTGACATACTACACAACATTACTGAAGATATGATAACATAACAGAAAATTAATGTCTACTTCTAATAGATGGACTAGCTGGAATAATTTATTTCTCCTGTGGAATTAACATTGTGTTTGTTTTCCTTTGTAGTTAAAATACAAGGAAACATTTAACCTTGAAAAAGGCCAGTATATTGGGTCTGATGATACTCCTGCGCTGAACCATGCCAAAGATATGTCCTTACTATACAGTGATGTAAGATTCAATAAATATCTAAGCTTTAATTTGTTTGTTTTGAAAGCAACAGAATGTGGAGTGGACTCTCGAAAACTGTTCTATTTCTGTTTCTGTCATTAGTCTGCTGGGTGGCACTGGGAAAGTTATTTAATCTCTTTTTTCTTCAGTTTTTCCCTGTTTGGATCATTGGGATAAAGATAATTTCTTTCCTTATTGAACTGATCTTGAAGCACTGCTGTGTGGTGTTTGGAATTAGTATTAGCAGTATCAGTAGTAGTAGTAGTAAGTTTGTGTGACAAAACAAATTTATAATTCCATCCAATAATATCTTCCTAGACTACTGATAAAATTTACATTTATTTTTTATGAGAGGAAAATTTTAGATGATTTGTGTTAAGCAGTTATATTTGAGTAGTCTCACTAATTTTAATGAGAAATTTCTATTTTTTGAAAATATAAGTGGCTACTCATTCATACTACTAGGTGCTTCATAATTTAGTCTGAAGGTAAATATGATGCATTAGAAAAGTGCCACTGACACAGTCAATGCTCTTATAATAAACAATAGTATTACTTGAAGATTTTTCAGAGTTTTGAACATGTGTTTTTAAAATTATTAATGTCATTTCTATACCGCACTTTTAAACAAGAGTTCATATCTACATTTTGGATATTTTACTCTTCCGGATGAGAAATGTTGAATTCCGAATATAGTAAAGAAAGCAGAGATCAGCTCAAATTTGTGCTCAGGTACCTTCCTGAATTGGAACACTTACTTTGTTGGCCTTACTCACAATGAATAAGTGTTCAAAATGAGTATTCTTCATTTGCTCTATTGGGACAATTCATGGAATAAGGAACTGCGCTATAGAAGTAGTCATATTCCATGTGCATATAAATGGTAGAGTTGGGTTTCTTGGAAAGTATAATGGATTTTTTTATCAAAAGCCATATGTGTTTTGTTTGTCTAGAAACTCTATAAAAAAGCTTGGGAAATCAGCAAGCCCATTGGATATACTTTGGATGAGAAATATATTCCAGTTGTTGGAGCGAAGCGTGCAAACTACATAAATAGTGAGGTTAGTATGAGTTTTCCATTCTTTCTCTTTTTTTCCTATATGTTGTTAGAATGAACTTTAAAATTTCCACATTAATATTTTGCAGCTTAAATATAAGGAAATATATGAGAAGCTGAAAGGCCATTACCTGGCTGGGAAGGAGATTGGTGATTTCCCTAGTGTCATTCATTCGCTAGCATTCCAGAAAATGAGGAGCGCGGTAAGGAGAGGATTAGTCTTGCTGTAGTATCTTCCATTTTCTTTATTTTAGTGTGACATATTTAAACATAAATAATGCAATGCTTAATAACATCAGTAGAAGTGTTTTCAATGTTTGTTTCCTGAATGGTTATTTTCTACATGGGTTGAATAATTGAACTTGAAATGATGTAGATTAAGAAGGGATTTGCTTAGCTATTACGCATATTAGAATAGAGAAAAAAACTTTTTTCTATTTCAGTTTAAGAATCTGAGCAGTAAGAAATACTGCATGTAAAAAAAAAAAGTGTTACTATTGAATTGAAGTAGGAATTTAAGAACTGGAAAAGTAAATGCACATTTGGTATTTTGTTATTATCACCACTGCACATATAGCATGTCATGCAGGGCATAAAGTTAGTATAATCCCAAATATTCTATCTTCATTCGGACAGGGAGTTTTAACTAGGTTAAAAACATGTTTGTAGAATGTGACTTTTTTTATCTTCAAGTCTTGTTAATTAGCTCACCAGCTGTTAAATCTGTAAGAAGGTCATTCAGAATAAGTCATCATTAATACCGAAGTTAAGATTTCATCCTACTGAATCCCATGGGAGCTTAGCTGCTAAGTCCAGAAAGCATGTCTCAGATTATGCTATAACCTGTAGCCTATTATAGTCAAAATTATGTGGAAAACCACTTCTCTCTTCTGACCTTTTCCCCAATCTTTCCTTTTTAGTTGGCATACAGAAAGAATTATGAAGACACCAAAGCAAATGTCCATATTCCAAGTGACATGATGAATCACGTGCTAGCCAAGAAGTGCCAGTATATCCTCAGTGATCTTGAATACCGAACTTACTTCCATCAGTGGAATTGTTCACCTGAAGAAAATGATGTTGTTCAAGCCAGAAAAGCCCAGGAAATTTTGAGTGATGTATGTGTTTCATTTATTTGTTTCATATTTTAGTAGCCTTTCATGTCATTTTTTCCAAGGTATTTAAATATAAAATACTTTCAGATATCTTCCATAGTATTTAAATATGAAATTAATAACCACGGTCTTAGATTGCTTAGTAGCATGGTACCGAAAATTACATTTTTACAGTTTTCTTCGGGACATTTTAATGGTCTGGTTGTTTAGTATTCATTTGTAAATTGGAAAAATTTTAAGTTAACGTTTATGAAACCTTCCCAAAGGTCACTGCTATAAACACTTACTCTCTTTTTGACTGGATGAGACTGTATAGAAAGCTTACCATCTGGCACATGCAGGGAAGAGATGTGGATGTACCATGGTACAGTCAGAATGTTGCTACACTGCAGTGATCCTTATGTATTGTAATTGGGAATGTTGTAATGTGCACAGGGGCCAGGACAGCATCCACAGTCCTCCTGGATCCAGTGGGTCTGGAGAAGACTCCTCTGCATTTGTTCGGGGTTGAGCGAATGGCACACTGAACTACGACACTTTTTCATAGTACATAGTCAACAGTATCTCAACTTGGGCCAACCAACCTTCCTAATAAAATCTGATGATGTATTAATTGCCTGGCCTATTATTATGCTGTATCATTTCGTTTAGTTTCCCTTGCCGATCCTGTGGGTAAAAATCATTGAGTCAAACTGTGATGGGCTAGTCTTCTCTGTGCTCACATTTAAGCTTCCAAATAGATTGGAATTACTGAATGAGCCTGGTTCAGATTCAGTGGTAACCTTCTGCATTGAGTTTGCACAAGTGGAAGATACTGAATATAGAGAAGAAACAAATACTACTTTCTTCAAGCAGACAGCAAATTTCTTTCTAACTAAATAGTCTGTTTTCTTCCATATAGGTGGTGTATAAAGATGACTTAAATTGGCTGAAGGGACTTGGATGTTACGTCTGGGATACTCCACAAATCCTGCATGCTAAAAAATCCTATGACCTCCAGAGCCAAGTAAGTGTGGTTTCCTCAAATAAGTAAATATTTATAAGATTTTGTTCTTCCATTTATGATTCACTGGGACTGACACCTGTCCTAGTCCAGAGCAGAATGAAGTAATTCCTATTACATCAGAAATATTTTGTTCAAACCATTGTAATGCGCCTTTCAGTTTCATCTGTAGAGACATGATCGCTTTTGTTATTGAAGGAGCAGAAAACTTAGGAGAATGGAAGGACAGCAAGGTTGTGTGTTTTAACAGTGAGAAGATAACATTTTGTTTTTCTGTATGCCACCCTGTGCACAACATATTTCAGCGAGTCATTTATGTTGGGAAAATAGTGTCTCTTGCCCTGCTAATTGTACTCTTCGCCTACTAGATGCTGTAGAGTAGTGTGCAATTTTCATTATTCCTTAGTTCATACTGCTATATATTAAGTATTTCTTTTCTATGACCTGTCACTTTTAAAGTTGGTCTTAACTACACCTTAATCCTGGGCTTCAGTTGTTTAGAATTGATTTTAAAGGAAGCTGGCAGGGAATTTCCTGGTCATTTTCAGCATTAATGTTTGTTTTGTTTTGTTTTGTTTCCTTAGATAAAATATACAGCAGCAGGAAAAGAGAATTTGCAGAACTTTGGTGTTGTTACTGACACACCTCTCTATGTGACTGCAGTGCAGAGTGGTGTAAATGCTAGTGATGTGAGTCTCCCCACTTTTTCTACTCAGGCTTTTCCCCATGCTCCTTCTGAGAATTGAAACAAGTTAACTGAATCTGTCTTTCATATTACAGGTGAAATACAAGCAAGATTACCACAAAACGAAGGACAAGTATACAACTGTGACTGAAACAGTGGATTCTGAAAGAGTTCAAAATTTGAAACATCTCTTTAGCAATGTAAGTATTTCTACACATTTTTTTTTCTCTTAAGGTGCTACTGTGTGGGATATTTATTTTGTTTGTTCACTCTGAAGATAAATGTCCAAACATGGATCTTATCAAAGCTAGTGATAGTCCTCTGCATTGCTTGAGTATGGGGAAGATGCTGTATTTCAGGCAGAGGGCATATTTTCTTACTGTAGTTCCAGTCTCGTCAAAATACATGCATTAATAAATGGATTCCCTGAAGAAAATTGCAGCTGAACAAAATTAAGACCTTGTATGAGAATGGGCATGAATGGTTAGAAAGCATTTTTATCACCCTTTATGTGCACTGTCAAGATTAAGCTAGTGTACAGCCTTTTGATATTAAGTAATAGTTATGGCGTATAAATAAAAACAGACGGGCTTTTCATTTCTATTGGTCATTGGTTATTACCCAGGAGAAGAATTTTTCCGCTCACAGAGACTTTCTATTTCCCCATAGAATCTCTACAAGAAAGCCTGGGAAAAAGTGAAAGCTACTGGCTATCTAATGCCCTCTGATGCTGTATCCCTAGCTCGTGCAAAAGAACTGAAGCATAATGCTAGTATTGTAAGTGTATAAAATATTTTCTTTTTTTTAATGAGATCATCAATTCTAGCAATGAAATGTTTAATGCCTTGCATATCCTGTAGGTATAAAAAAGGGGTTTTTAAATTATCTTCTCTTTTTAATTTAGATATAATATGTATCTTTAGATAATCAGCTTTCTGTGATAATCATTTGGATAACAGTTAGTCCCTTGCTGCTTCTTTTCATGGAAAAAATATCACATTTTATAGTAATAGAAACTGTTTCTTGAAAATGTCTGGTTAGGTTTTTTTTTTTTAGTCTAAATTGCATAAGCATGCAGGTCAGAAAAACACCAAATGTCTTTAAATGATGCTTTACCAAGTATAGAAGAACACAATCTTATGCTTTACTGAACTGAGGCTTATGAGAGGTCACTCTCTTCATGGCTACCTTTAAATGAAAGAGCTGGAAAAATAATTAAATAGCTTATTCTACTTCTATTTTCTTCTAGTCAACTTGTTATTTTTACAACATGATAGTTATGAAGTGCTTTCTTTGCCATTTAAAATAAATAGAATACCAAGATCCTGCTTTAAAGGCTTTCTCTGCTTGTTGGACTCAGTTAAATATTTTGCTTACTGTTGAACTTTGTTCCAAAAATACAGTTGATTCATGGAGTCAGTTATTTGCTGCCTTTCTTTGCATCTGCTTAGGTAAAATACCGAGAAGAATATGATAAGTTTAAAGCACTGTACACGCTACCCAGAGGTGTTGAGGATGATCCCAATACAGCAAGGTGCCTTAGAGTTGGAAAACTTAATATTGATGTAAGTGTTGTTTACTGATCTGTGTTTTCCTGATAAAACCATACTTATCTCAGAAGAGGCTACTCAAAGGATCCACGTGCCTTCATTCAGATAGCACATTTCCACATCATTTGGCAGTGTTCAGTATTTGCTAAATTCTATAATACACCTACAAATGTCTTTTCAAGCCTGTGACTAAACTGTTAAATTGCCTGCATGGCTAAACCTTTAGTGTAGTATGTTTATGTATAAAACAGAGCACTACATAGTCTACCTCCTTTTAACAAGTGAATACAGTGAAAACTTGACAAATCACATTTTAGCACCACTGTTAAGGTTCTGCAAATTATTTTTAGAGCAGGCAAGTTGTAAATTTTAGTCATAGCCAAAGTAATTGCTCTCCCACTAACATTGCATGAAAATATCAATAATTTTGCTTCAAATTTATTAGTAGTTAATGCTTTAGACTATTTGTCCACATTATTAATGTACTGCTTTAACTCTGTAGCGTCTGTACAAGGAAGTCTATGAAAAGAATAAAGCCAAGATCCACATTATTCCCGACATGGTGGACATAATTTCTGCTAAGGATGCACAGAAAAAAGTCAGTGAAATTGATTACCGCACACATCTCCATGAATGGATCTGTCTTCCAGATCTTCAAATCAATGCCCATGTTCGAAAAGTAACTGATCAACTCAGTGATGTAAGTTCACAAATCATGTGTTTGTGGCTCACTTTTAAAAAAGATTCTTGCATTTATGCTCTGTTAGAGGAAATGATTTAGCAAAAACTTAGTTGGAGCACTCTGAAGTTGCCACTAGGATCCGTTGTATTATGCACTGCTAAATAGCATCTGTATCATGTTTTTGTAACACTTGACAATAAGTACATAGTTGAGATACGGCTTAGTATGCATAATTTCAGTGTTATCAGTGTAGGCATTGGGTCATAACATTACAGTTCTACCAGTTCAGCCATCCCTGTCTGTAAATCGTCCTTTATTATTTGGTTGCATAAGATGTGGAAACTTTGGAAGTTTGAGAAAATCCTGGTGGTGTAAAGCTTCTACGCACTTGGCTTGCATAGGTCAGTCCAGGAGTAGGCCAGCAATCTATCAGTAAATCATTGCCCAGTAGAATATGCAAGTAGTTTTTTTAAAAATCGTTGTGTTTTTTTTATTTATTGGCCAAACTGAAAAAATGAAGAAAAATTATTTAAATTCCCAAAGGAATTGTTTTGATATTCTCAAGCCAAAAAAAAGTCAAAATACCGGAAACTTTACTTGCCATCATTTGACAGTTGTGTTTCACACTGATTTAGCAATAAGGGATTAGATCCTAGTGGAAGTCTTACAGATTGTTTCTTTGCTCTGATACATTAGGTGTTATACAAGGATGATCTTAACTGGCTGAAAGGCATTGGCTGCTTTGTGTGGGACACTCCTGAAATTCTCCATGCCAAACATGCCTATGATCTTCGCAGTGATGTGAGTGGATACACTGGTTTTGCTTCTTAGGTTTTTTTTCACTCCACTGTATTAAAAGGATGGAGTAGCTTTATTCTACTCCAGATATAATCTGGAAAATGTTACGTATCCTTCTCTACTGAAGTATTCATTAAAGAACCATATATGGTTATTTAAACTTTACTGCTCTAGAAGTAGATATTGTCAGGTTACATCCCATTCAGGAAAGTATTAAGCATATGTTTGAATACTTGTCTTCTCAGAAAAGCACTTAAAACAGTAATTCTTCATTCAGAAGCCCTGAAGTAAAGCAGAAATGGTGCAGAATTCATATTTTTAAAAAGTATTTTGATGTTGATTTTATGATTTCTTAAGATTTTATTACACATCCTTAGTTTGGGATTAAGCCATTAAAATAGGAGAATAACCATTCTGGGTTTTGAGAATATATGTCCCTTCATAAGTTCTGTATTAGAAGTATGTTGGGTATTTATCATATGGTACATATGCCTATTCTGTGAATGAGTATTGACATTTCCTGATGTTCCTTGATAAAACTTATCAGCTGTTCTTATCTGATGAGGTGCCATGTTCATTTATTCAGCCATAGTTTCAATACACTTCCTGTTTAAATGCTGGTTCACTAGTAGAATAGTTCAGTAATAAAATAAATAGTAAATATAATCAATTCAATTAACAATGACTAGCCTTACTGGTTAGAGCTCTTGAATTTCTCTCTGCAGATTAAGTACAAATCTAAGGCAGAAAAAATGAAAAGTGACTACACTGTGGTCATGGAAACTCCTGTCTATGTCCAGAATGTCCTCAGTGGCTTGAATTTAAGTGAAGTAAGTATTTGTATCACCTTTCACCCCCAATATTGCATATGCCATTACCTCACAAGTTCTAGAAATGTGACTTTTAATATTTTTTAATAATTTTATTTTAATAATTTAATCATTGCTGGTTATCTACAACTCGTTGCCTATGCCCTTATAAAGATATGAGAATACAGTCACTAAAATCATTAGTTGCCTGAATCCAAAAGACTTCCATTCAGTTTTTTAGGAGAAAATCCTGTATGTATGCAAACAATATATACTGTGAGAGAACATCACAATTATGATTCTCCTCTAATTACTTTTTCTTTTTCTCAGGCTGTCTATCGTGGTGAATATATGCACAATGTTAAAGGCAAAATGATTCCTACTGATAAAACAGTAGATTTGGAGCGGGCATATCATGCAAACAAAATACAGAGTGAAGTAAGTATAAAACTTTTGGGCCCACAGAGTTTGAGATATTCAAAAAGCAAATTCTTTAAAAGTTAATGTCTGTAACTTTTCAGATAAAGAAGCTAGATTTCACTGCTCTAAAATGAAAGTGGGAAAATGTCCTCATTTAAGCTACAAGTATGCATTATAATGCAGACATGGGGGAAATCTTTTGCCAATTGTGATTAAGAGATTTCCTATGCAGCTAATGAATACTGTCAAATATTACACACAGTTGTCACAAACTCTCTTTTTCTCTCTTCTCTTGCAGAATTTGTATCGCTGGGCTGGTGTGAATGCTCTACCTACTGGATACACCCTTCCCACAGATACTCCCAGCTTTCAGCATGCTAAACATGTCCAATACATCGGCAGTGATGTAAGTAACGTACTAAGTCCTTCTACAACATGAATTGCAAGGGAATATTTGATGCCCATCCTGTATGAGATATAACTGTTTGAGACAGTTCTTTCTCAGATACGAAATTGCTTGTCAGAGAGCAACAAGAGTGGGGTAGTTCCATGTGGATGCCTGAGCCAGGAACTGAGGGTGACCATGACATAGGCAGTGAGCTCATCATCCACAGTGAAGTCCCACTGTACCTGATTGGAGTGGGCAGAACAGGTTGCTGATAACAGGTTGCATCAACAGTCCCAAACAAGGTGAAGAACTGGGGCCAAGGTCCATCCAGGGGGATCCAGTCAGGAGCTGCAGGAAACAGAGCAGAGATGGGAGACAAGCTACCTACAACATAGGTGCAAGGTAAATCCAGGAGACAGGGCTAGAGACAAGTTACCAATAACACAGGACCAATGTCCATCCAGAAAATGAGGATATAGACAGGGCTGAAGACAGGTGTGCTTATGTTATGGTTTAACCCCAGCCAGCAACTAAGGACCACGCAGCCGCTCACTCACTTCCCCCCACCCCGAGCGATGGGGAGAGAATCGGAAGGAAAAAGGTAAAACTCATGGGTTGAGATAAAGACAGTTTAATAGAACAGAAAGGAAGAAACTAGTAATGGTAGTAATAACAATAATAAAATGACAATAATAATAAAAGGATTGGAATACACAAAACAAGTGATGCACAATGCAATTGCTTACTACTCGCCGACTGATGCCAAGTTAGTTCCCAAGCAGCGATCCCCCCAGGCCAACTCCCCCCAGTTTATATACTGGGCATGACGTCACATGGTATGCAATATCCCTTTGGCCAGTCTGGGTTAGCTGCCCTGGCTGTGTCCCCTCCCAACTTCTTGTGCCCTTCCAGCCTTCTTGCTGGCTGGGCATGAGAAGCTGAAAAGTCCTTGACTTACCATGAACACTGCTCAGCAGCAACTAAAAACATCAGTGTGTTATCAACATTCTTCTCATACTGAATCCAAAACATAGAACTGTGCCAGCTACTAGGAAGAAAATTAACTCTATCCCAGCCAAAACCAGGACAGCTTACAACATAGCTCAGGCAAGGCCTGACATCCCAGGTGTGGCTAGTCAGGGCAATTAAATCTTATTAGTGCACTCAAGCCCCAACATTGGTAATGTGTGCCTTAACAGAATTTAAATGTTACCAAAGCCAATAATTATCTGAAGCAATTACTATCAAAATATAAATTTCCTCAGGCAGATGCAAATATCTTATTAGATGCAAGAGAAATTTAAAACGTTATTAATCTTGGGCCACATAACAGTAAAAATAATGATGACATGATGTGTAGTGTATTTAACTATGATATAGCTAAATCTCATGTGTTTATCTCTCAAAAAAATCTTGCTCTCTATACTGCATAAATTACTGTCAGAACTGCAGTGTAAGTAGAATCACAATCAAATTTAGTTTCTCTATGTTTTTATTCCTTTTTCCACTTTATAGCTGAAATATAAAGAAGCCTATGAACACATGAAAGCTAAAGGATATACTCTGGGACCTAAAGATGTTGGGTTTGAAAATGTGAAGAAAGTGAATCAAGTCACTAATGAGGTACAGTAAATATATGTATTTGCTTTCAGTTGTATTTGTAGTGCCCAAAATATGAATGATGAGAGTATATTGACTGGGAATGTTGTAGGGTCCCTGTTCTTTGAGGCTTTTAAGAGCAGTTTAGAAAAATATCCATCAGGAATGGTAGGGGATCATTGATGCAGGCTTGGAGTTGGGCTGTATGGCTCTTTAAAGTTCTTGATAACTCTAACTTTCTGTAATCCTGTAAAACTGTTACCATAATATAAAATAAGCTTAACTTTATTAACTGATCCGCAACTTGATTAAAGTTGCATAGAAATTATTGTATCTGTATGACATTGGGTCTTGATAGTCTTAGGTTTTATATATACGTACTCAGTTCTTTGGTCATTGGCTTTAATAGGACAAAAATTAAACATACATATTTACGTGTCTGTAGGATTAGTGTCTCACATTCTCCATGTATTAGAGGTGCTGCTATCAAAAACAGTTGTGGAAAATCTTTGCCTGGTTAGAAAATAGTATATTTGCTCTGTTTTCTCTGGTAGTTATGTAACACCTAGCAAAAAACCTGCCCTGAAAAGAGAAGTACTTACACTCTGCCAATCTGCTTGCCATTTTAAGTTTTTAACATGTAGAATGTTGTCTCCTTTGATACAGAGGTTGTATCGAGCAACATACCACAAGTACAAGGACAAGATTCATACCACTCCAGACACACCAGAAATCCGTCAAGTCAGAGCAACACAGGAAGCTGTCAGTGATGTATGTGTCTTTCTAACATAAAAAAAAAAAACAGAAGAGATTTAGAATATTCAGCACGACCAACATGTGAAATGCTATTTTTCTCTTTGTCTTTCAGCTGATCTACAAGTCAGATTTCTTTAGGATGCAGGGACACTTGATTTCATTGCCATACACTCCTCAGGTGTTGCACTGCCGCTATGTTGGGGACATCACAAGTGATGTAAGCATCTTCTGTTGAGACACCTGGTATTTGAATACAACAGGTCTAATACTTTTATACTGAAAGTGGAATTTGGCTTCTATCATTTACATTCTATTCTGTAATAGATAAATGCTTTGTAACTGTTCAGGGACTGATTAATGAAATTATCCCAAAAGTTAACTTTTGATTTTTCTTTTTCGAATTGCCTGATAGAATAAATACAAGGAGGATCTGAAGTGGTTGAAGGGCTTGGGTTGCTTTCTGTATGATACTCCTGATATGGTCCGTGCTCGTCATCTGCGTAAGCTTTGGGTAAGATTTTTCTTCTGAGAACCGTGTATAACAATTATTGATTTATTTACATGCATGCTATGTACTTCCAGGAAGTTAAGTACATGAAAATGAGTAAAGACTTATGACAGAATTTCTCGCCATGCAACTAGTTAGTTGTTTCAAAGTGCTGTTAGGTTACACTGTAAAATTTTCTTTACTACCAAGAATAATAACAGCTTCCTAAGTGATACTGCTTTTCTCTTTCAGTCTAATTATATATACACAGATACTGCAAAGAAGATGTGGGCTAAATACAATGTGGTATTGGATACTCCTGGATACAGAGCAGTTCAGGAACTAAAAACCCATTTGAGTGAAGTAAGTTCTGTATTATTTTTGCACATCCTTGTTAGCTATAAGCCCAGACCCTCTCACTGTTTTTTCTGAAATATGTGAGATGTTATAATTGCAAAGCTGTGGTTGTTTGGCTGCTAAATGAACATATGTAACAGAAGAAATAATTCATACACCTGTCTTTTTCCAGCTGGTTTACAGAGCTGCAGGCAAGGAGCTGAAGACAAAATACACTTCCATCCTTGATACGCCTGACTTCTTAAGAGCCAAGCAAGGACAAAAAATACAAAGCCAGGTGAAAAATTTGACTAATTAAAAAAAAAAAACTATCAGGGGATCCCTCTTAATATAGCCTTAAAGTACAGCAAAATCCTTCCAGACCATTTCAAACCAATGTAGAATTTCTGCAGAGGATGTTTAAAGTGACTATTCCTCATTTTTAAGTGGCCATGAATTTTCATATTGACCATGTCTCTGTAATGGACATGTTCGGTTTTGTCCATCTGAAACAGAGCACTGAACCCTGGTACAGTTCTGTTCCAATTCTCTGAAACTCTGACTTCATCAGAGGAATAAATATTTTTATTCATCTACCTTTATCCATCAACATTTCTTTATTGATATAGTAGTTCATTATCTGAGTTACTAGCTACAAATTTTGTGGTATTTTTAAATTTGCAGAACAAAATGAAGATACTCACCAGAGAAAAACAGACCTTATGGATGCTTTTGTTTAAAGCTAGGTCTGGATGTAGGGCAGAGAGGTCATTAATGTCACATTAATTTGACTTCTTGGTTTCTGAGCATGTTACTGGCAGTCACAGAATATCAAGTATGAACTGAGATAGTAAGGAAGAGGAAAGGGCACATTATTTTTTCCTGGGGTAAATCTTGTGGTTATCTATACATTGTGAATTTACAGTCATTTTTCAGAGAGATAAAGTAAAACTTATTTGAAATGTATATTTTTTGATTCTTTTCTTCTTGCTGCAGTACTTGTACGTGGAACTTGCCACAAAAGAGAGACCTCATCATCATGCTGGTGGTCAGACTCCAGCCTTTACCCATGCTAGGCATGTAAAGGACATGGTCAGTGAGGTAAGATATTTGGGGTTTTTTGTTTGGTACCACTATGCTGAACTGTTTAGAAGTTTTATTTCTAATTTCAGTGATAGTTTCAAGGCTCAGATCTGTTTACCCTTCATTTAGTTTTCTGTCTCTTATGCTTAAGTTCCACATTTCTTTTATAAGTTGTGGTAAAAGAGTACACTTATTAATATGTTTTAGTATTTTATAAGATACCTGTTTCTAAGTGCTTGTTTGCAGAATCTGAGGTACACTGGCTGCAAGGCCAGGAAGACCTAGAAAGAGCTGAACAGCTGAGCTTGGTTCCCAAAGTTTTGACAGAAGTGCTTTGCAAGAATGACTTTATGCAGTCAGTGTAGCACCCCTAGGTGTTAATATAATCCCAGATTAGCAAATGCTTCTAAGACTAAAGATACAACTTTTCCCTTTTGCTGTCTCTCTTAGAAAAAGTATAAAACCCAGTATGAGAAGATGAAGGACAAATACACGCCTGTCCCGGACACACCAATCTTGATCAGAGCCAAGAGAGCATACCTGAATGCCAGTGATGTATGTAGTCCATGAACACTTTCACTGCTGCTTCTTTTGGTTTCTTTATGAAAAGAACAGAAAAAGGGTCGATGGAGAACAAGCATGCAAAGCATAGAATATCTCAGTGTGGGTCATACATGAGGTCATCCCATTTGCAAGTACATTTCCATTTGATATTTACAGAGATTATTAAGTTTTTACTTGATGTCACTTTAATGCTTTTTTAAAATTTATTATAATTCATTTTCCATTGCACTGAAGTGTGGTCTTACAACAAAGAAAAATAGATTTAAACTAATTTGCTTACACATGAAATCTCCAAATAGCGCGGACTGGAGTGAAATGATTGATGCTGGAGCCAGGATAGAATATGTTTTATCAGATATTTTCATATCAGTTTTGTGTTACAGTAAACTTGCATGTCACTGAGAATGTGCTCATTTTTTAATTTAGAAGTAGATTAGATAGAAAAATTTTATGAGCTGCTGCACATAAGGTTATTAAGGTGAAATTGATTTTTCCTTCAAACATGGAATAGTGATTTGTGATTTAAGGCAATGGCTAAGAGTACTCTACTCATTCGTGAGATCTTTGCTATATATTTCAGATTGCACGTTGTATCCTGAAAGGATATGTGCTGGGCTGGTGTTTTGTTCTACTGATTAGTCTTACTGCTCTCTTAAGTATGATTTTTAAATACTGCAAAGAAGCATCCCAGTTCTCTTGCACATCTGAATTTCTCTTCAGAGGAAGTCTTTCTCCTAAGACTGGAATGATCTTCCTGCTTTCTTCTAGATCAGGACGTGGAAGAAGGGATAAGTAGTTTTTTATGCTAAAAGTGGCACTTTTGCTGTTCTAGAGTAGTCCTGTGATACATGGATGTTTTTTCCTCAGTATTCAGGCTGAAAGTGAACTGGATGCAATGTTGGTTTAGAGGTACCAACTCCTTTTCTCTCTAATTTTCACCATAAGTCTCAGTCAAATTGCAATTGATTGTAAGCAATTGCAGCATCTCAGGGTTTACATTAGGATGTTAGACAGGAACATATCCCTGGATGTCAATCCTAAGAGGTAGGAAATTTAACTAAAACAATTCCTGACAGATAAATATAATATATTCTTTTATATGTTATTTTTCTTACCAGTTACGCTACAAAGAAACCTTTGAGAATGCTAAGGGCAAATACCACACAGTGAAAGATGCTTTGGATATTGTCTATCATCGAAAGGTCACCGATGATATTAGCAGTGTATGTATACGACATTTTCATTCCTAATTAGTGTTTGTCATATAATTACCTAGAATATGCCACTTATGCTATTGCTCTATTTAAGTGTGTCAAATAATTAGAAAAATACGATCAGCACTATTAATATTAACTTCTTTCCTTCTCTGGAAGATTATACACTTGATTGCCTTTGGTGTTACAAAAGTAAATCTCATTTCCACTGTTTTAGTTCTGATTTTTCAGAAAAAGGAATGTCTTGAAACTGTATGGTTTGGAGTGTTCTGTTCTCAGACTGTTTTACTTCATTCTTCAATTTTCTGTGTAGGTGAAATACAAGGAAAATTATATGAGCCAGTTAGGAATCTGGAGATCAATCCCAGACCGTCCAGAGCATTTCCATCATCGCGCAGTCACGGATGCTGTTAGTGATGTGAGTTCAAATAGTTTCTGGATGTGAGAGGTTGAAAGTTATAAGTAGGTTTCCAAATTGAGAACCAAGTCTTACTTCATGAGAAAGGGAAAGTAGCTGAAATTTTTAAAGTGATTTGCACTTTCACCTGGCAGATCTGTGAAATGACAGAGCAAATCAGATGGCTAAAATTACAGCCCTTCTCCTTTTGAAATTAACAGAACAGTCTTAATTAATTTCAGTTGCATTTGCTTAGATTTGTTTGTTAACCCTATAACAACCCTTCATTGCACATAGCTGTACATATACAATAACCCCTTAATTGTACAAGAATACAGGTTTTTTTAATTCACACAGGAACTCCAATAGCTAATGATAGATTAGGTATGTGACTAGTCTTAGTCCATCAGAAAAGTATGAGTTACTCTAACTTATTTTATAATGGAATAATAATGGATGTAGCTCTGTTTGCTACACCTTGTGTTGAGGTGCCATTTCAGCATTGATCAGCTACCACTTGGTGTCACTTAAAACCGAATCCTTTTACTTCTTTTCTGAAGGTTAAATACAAGGAAGACTTATCATGGCTCAGAGGCATTGGCTGTTATGCATGGGATACTCCAAGTTTAGCTCTGGCAGAAAAGAATAAGGTGCTCTACAGTGGGGTAAGTAAAACAGTCTGAATTGGTGCTAAAGGTTTTATTGACGTTTGCTTATATTGTAGATAAATTTTTCCCAGGAGAATCCAGTTCTAACCTAGACATTGATATGAATAACTCATGGTATAACTTAATATATAGCTTCTAAAATTTCAGTTCTTACTGTAAAAGAAAACAGAGGCAAAATGATCTTTTACTTATCCCCTCTGTTCCTTGCAAAGCTATCAGCTCCATAGTAATTTTTCTAGTGATTCTAAGTCTAGCTTTAAAATTATGAAGATTTGAAATTTCCATTGCTTTCTTGATGTGCTAGTTCCATCCTGCATACTACATTTACAACTATTTTTTGTTTGTAGATATGTTAAATGCACATATGCAATAATTCTACCATGGTTTTGCTGCAGATTGTTTCTAAAATCATGCTTTCATTGCCCTACCCATCTTTGGAATAACACTGGAATGTTTTTTTCTGTTTGTTTCTTTTTCTCCAGTGTAAGTACAAGGAGATATTTGAGAAGACTAAGTCTCAGTTTCAGTATGTAGCTGACTCTCCAATTAACAAGCATTTTAAACACGCAACTCAGTTGATGGATGGGGTAAGTGATTTTCGTAGAGTCTCGTACTGAAGTAGTAAGTGTGTGTATGTTAATACCGAGTTGAAGGTTCATCTTCCTTATGAAATTGTAAATAAATCAAAATATATTCAGGCTTAAAGATGTCTTAAGGTCAGACTAAAATCGTGAAAGACAAGGTTGTTCTTATTGCCTCTCTGAGTATTAGGACAGGGCAGGTTTACAGTACCTAAAAAGTGAAATCCTGACCCCTGTTCCATTACTTTGTCATTGCAAAGAAACCTCTCTTTTGCTGACTGGTAAATACATGCTAACTTAAACAGTGCTATTTACTTAGTAATACTGATTGTTGATTGTCATGTGAAAACGGTGTAGAGAGAATCACAACTGCTTTCCTGAAACATTGAAAAAAAACTTAATCAGTGTCAGGAAGATAGTATTATGTTCGAAGTTACCATAGCTCTGTTTCATTTCAGATATTTTGCCTTGAATTCTCCCACTCTACTACTTAGTTTTTCTTACTTTTCTCCTGTAGTGCTAAAGAAACTATAAACACAACATAGTAGCAAAGGGGGTTAATGAATGCCCCCGGATCTAAGAGTAAAATCACCAGTGGAGTTTCTAGGAGTAGTGCTGTACACCCACAGGACAAAGCCCATTGAAAAGCACTGTGTTCTAGGTGAATTATCATCAGCTTAGAGTTGACATACCACACCGGCCTCTGATGCTTTTTATTAAAGCAGAGTATACTTAGACTCTCACATCTTGGTGTTTTGTTCTTTTTCACCAGACATTGTTACATTTACTGAGAGGTAAACAATTTATTACAGTATTACCTGTTCTAGGTTAGAAAAACTGTTTCACAACAGATTCCATTCCAGTACCATTCCTGTCATTTCATACGCAATTTGATAAGCAGTGAACCAGAATTTGTTATGGAAGGTTGTTAGTATTCATTCTTCTTATTGTTTGGTAGAGCAAATAAGGAAAAATTTAATGGGAGAAACATGAATGAGTAAAATTTTAGCAACGGGGGCTCCATACATGGAAATGAACTTGCCTAAATGTCTTCTGTTATGTAAGTGAAGTTTTTTGTGATAAGGCATTATAGTTTTTGCTTACAAAATGTCTGATGATAGTATAGCATTGTATTTTACACTTGAATCTCATTCTGTTCTCTTTGTACTCAAATCAAGAAACTAGTTCCATAGAGAGTTGCTTCTGCAGTTATTTTTCATGACGAAAGTAAGTCATAAAATGCCTTATTGAAGAGTGCCAGGGATAGGATATAGGCATCCTTAAATTGTAGATTAGGCATTCCAGTGGAAATTTAGAAATGCATATATTATTTGGAAATGTTTTCTCTCTGTGTTTTTTTAATATATTTTTCTCTTTTGGATATGATCTTCAATCCCAGCCTTTAAGTAGTCTATGTAAAGAGGTTTCAGTGGTTAGAACTATGATCTCTTTGTGTCTTCACTCTTTTTTTATTTGTTACACTGTATTATGCTATTCTGAGCAGAAATTATATAAAGCTGCCTATGAGAAGCTCAAAGATAGGTACAGCGTTATTGTGGATGATCCTAGGAACCTCCTGGCCAAGTGGGGGACTACACTGAGCAGTCAGGTACTGTAGGAGCACTAGCTGGTGCTGCCAGAAAGTGCCTGGTCACTCACAGCTACTCCGTCTGTGTGAAACGTCTATCGCTAGCAGTATCACAGGTTTCACCTGTGATGTTGTGATGTTCTAGTTCAGTTGATCAGACGGTCTTTGTTTTGCCACCCAAAAAGAATTATTACTTTTTGAGTGAGCTAATCTCTACTGTATGTACTTTCATATATTGTGCATCAATTGACATCAGAAATCTAATGCCGCTTGAAGTCAGTGGAGAGGTTTTAAAAAATGCATGTTGTATCATCCATTTATTTTTTATTACCTCTCTTTTAATGACCTTTACAGACATTATCTTCTTACTCATTACTCAAGCAACAGTGACATATTTGGCTTTTGAGTATCCTCACCTTAATCTATAATTTAGTCTTATCTCCCCAAAAATATTTTCACAATTTCGTTTATGGGATAGTATGCAAATCTTTTAATATATATTCTTGACATTCTTAATTATATAGATGTAAGTTGTATGCACATCTGAGTGAATACATACAGTACCTTGCCTAAATCTCTCCACTCTCAAAGTGTCTGGGATCTAGAGCTGCGTTGTTGTTGATGGTGTTCACAAGTCTCTTTTGTGCTTCGTTGCCATTTGCATGAACAGAAAAAATATAAATCCTTTGCCAAGATGCTCCTGCAACATGGATGTAATGAAATTCTGAGGCCAGATATGCTGACAGCACTCTACAACACATACTTATGGAGCCAGGTAATATGAAGAACTGCTGCCGTAGGAGACATTATATATACAAATTAGCTGCTTGGACTTCTAATATTTAATGCTTGGGAGTTCTCTAAATTTCTACCGACATCAGACTCCAGAGTTTTGTCAATGTGCTTAATGCTGGCTATGACAAAGTATTTTTTAAAACAGAATATCTGAAACAACATTTACTGTAACTTGGACTTCACTGAGCTCAGGCTGATCTTGCCTTCATTTTCTCCTTTCATTATAAATAATTGTTATATATACTTCTATATTAAATTTCACATACTTACATAAAGAACAATTTTCCATATATTTAAGATATTGTGTGTTAGCTGTTCCTGATATTTACCTAACCAAATTCTCATTCTGCCACCATTTCTTGGACTGACCACCTCTCATAATGCAAGTCTGTTAATTCAGTATGAACACGAAGAAGTAATTTGGCAAGTAGATTACAACATTTATCTACCACTCTGCCTGAGAATGGTGTCAGATTGTGCCTAGATACAGAACAGAGTCATGTCTCACTTCTAAGTGCTCTTAGAAATGGTATAGGCACACAGGTCCGTAGTAAATCATGTTTTCATCAATTTCCTTCTCTACATACTGCTTTTAAGCAAGGCTAGCAAAGCAGTCCTCATGCAGTCACATAATACAGTTTATTAAAAAAAACCCAAACCTCTCTCCTTTTGCCTGTTCTAGTAAGAATCAGAAGGTAGAAAGTGACTATGATTCATCTATTTATTCATACAGAACAAAGAGCCTAACACATTTATATTTCTGACGATGTAAAAGAAAGCCTGTAATGACTCTGATATATTGTGAAGAATTAATTTGCCATATTCTACCTTCTTTAATATGGATTCCAGCATATATATTTTGGCTGTACCAGTTGGATGAAAATGTGGCTTATTAAATAACTGATACATATTTATTTCTGCTCTGAAATCACAGCTGCTAGCAGTAACCTTACTCTTCAATGGTAAAAATTATTCCTGACTGGACCAGGTGAAACTGGCATATAACATTTAAATTATAAACTGGAAATGCAGCAATAGAAAATAATTACATGAGAGGGAGAGGGGTGTTCTTCTTTGTTAGTATTAGCACAGTTAATAAAATTCTTCACTAATAAGGTACTGAAGTTCTTTACTAGACATTTTTGTTCAATTTATCTGTGGATTTATATTATGTCATTAAAAAATCCTTGCAGGTAAGTGTGAGTATGTTTGAAGAAAAAAAAAAAAATAGCACTCTGCCTGACCTGCATGTTCATCTGAGTTGACTTCATGTTATGATTTACTGTTTGTATATGATTTTTTATATTTGTCTGTCATAGTCCTGTTTCAAAGGCATGGATTTATTTTCTGATGCAAGATAGAGCATGAAAGTTCTTTTTAAAAATATGTTCTAATCTCTTCCACCTGCCCTCAGGCTGTCTACAATGATTTATCACTCTCAGTGTACAGTCTCTTCTCACTGAATTCTGTGAAAACAGGTTTAGAGTCCTGAGCAGGGCAAGATGATCTTTAAAAAAGAAATTATCAAAACACAAATTCTGCTATCAAAGCCTTTAAAATAGCCTGGCATTATGATATATTCAGTGGAAGTTCTTATATTCTACTGTGTAAGATGTTTTACATTTCTCTTGATTTGATGAATATTTAAAAATGAGATATTGTCCAGTTATGAATTTTAAAAGTCACTGATCTGCCAAGATTGCTTTTTTAGCTCAATCTTGGAGATTGAGGATAGAAGTGAAGCTTTTACACTCAGTGAAATAAATGTAAAATTAATCACACAGATAGGCAGCCTCCTAGGCAAATAAGGGGCTTGCAAAGTTTAGCTGATTGTGCATATTCAGCTTTCATTGGCTATGGTGGAAGGATTTTGCAATTTTATGTGTGAATATAAACATATTTCCTGGAGGTGTTTTGTCTTGGTTTGTATGGCTAACAAAATCTTTCCCAATCACCAGGTTGAATACAAAAAGGACTATGAAAAGAAGAAGGACAAGTATACTATGGTTGTGGATACTCCAGAACACTTAAGGACTACAAAAGTCAACAAACAGATTAGTGATGTAAGTGTGGTTAGTCCCTTTCAAGCATACCTCCTTCTCTGAATTCTGACCTTTGAAGTGTGATAATGAAGAATATGGCATTTTCAGTAGTCCATTATACAATGTTTCTCATCTTGATTTTTTTCAGTTGACACCAATAGTGTCAAGAAATAATATAATCTATAATTTTTATCTTCAGATTATTTACAAGTTGGAATATAACAAAGAGAAGCCTAAAGGCTATACTACAATCCATGATACACCTATGTTATTGCATGTGCGCAAGGTCAAGGACAGAATAAGTGATGTAAGTAAATTATCCTTGTCTGTGGTATCAACAAAGACACAGAAGTAACTCTTTGCTTTGATATGCAATACTTTTAACTCGTATGTAACACTGTCATTAAAAAATAGCTTCTTGTTAGAGTGTATTGGTTTTGTTTGCATATAAAACTCCATATGTACTTAATGCTTTTTCAAAAAACACAGTAGCGTATGAAAGTATGCAGGAAGTTTTTTTTGTGTAATGTTCTTTTGTAGCTCTTGGAACATTTTTGCTGGGGTAGAGCAGCCCTCGCTAGTAATAAAAGCCATGAGCTGGAACTGGTATCTAATTAAAGCATGGATTTGAGGAGTTTCTTTCTGGGTTTTCTTCCTCTGTTGGCTAGTGGCTTTTGTGGAGCCTTGAATAAGATACTCAATACATTACTGTGTTTATTCATTTCTTCTGTGGATATTGTAAATATGTAAGGTAAATATTCTGATCTAAAACAATTATGTGTGTTAATTATGGGGCAATGGAATGCTAAAAAGAAGAGAGAGAAAGGAAGATGAAGCAGATAGGGTAATATTGTAGGATTTGGGAGTCCTCATCCTAATTCCTCCTCTTACTCTAGTTTTTCTCTCTGACCTTTGTATTGTTCCTTAGATATCCATAAATAAAATGATACTAGCACTTCCGTAATTCAACATAGTACTGTGAGAATAAGTAGCGTCAAAGTCATTCAGGTACTACATGAATTATCTATATAATGAGTAAATCTACAAGGAAAAAATAACCATATTATCCAGATACTAACATGGATCATTAAGAGACAAAGGTATTCAAAAGCGATCTGTGAATTGAAGTACATTTTGTCGTTTCCAAACTGAGTGCTGAATTTGAGATTCTATAAAGGAATTTTCAGAAAGCATTGAATGTGCCTATCATAAGACAAGAGTCTTTAAAGCATTGCTATTAGTTGCAAAAAACTAGAAACAGGAAGAATTACTGTTCATGTGTAGATTTTGTTAAATCTTAGTCTGTGCTTCATGGTGAGTTTTACCTGCTACATTTTCTATTTAAAAAGAACTGCTGCTGAAGAGAACCCTTCTTTCAGGCAGATAGTTGATACCAAGATGTATTGATACAATTTTTTCTATTAAGATTTTATCTTGACAGGATAAATTTTTAATATTATATTTTTCGTGTTTTGATGCTTTTCTTGTCAACAATGATATTACCTTTGTAAACATTGTTTATGTTTGTCTTTCTTTAGCTGAAATACAAAGAAGTGTATGAGAGGAATAAATCTCACTGCAATGTCATAGCAGATTCAGTTCATATTAAGACTCCAAGGCATGCTTACAAGCTAAACAGCAATGTGAGTTCAGTTTTATTAATACTTTAATTTTATTATGGATAGTGTTTGGGACTGGCAGTGTGTCGTGGTTTAACCCCAGCCAGCAACTAAGCACCACACAGCCACTCACTCGCTTCCCCCCCACCCCGTGCGATGGGGAGAGAATCGGAAGGAAAAAGGTAAAACTCATGGGTTGAGATAAAGACAGTTTAATAGAACAGAAAGGAAGAAACTAATAATGATAATAATAACAATAATAAAATGACAGTAATAATAAAAGGATTGTAATACACAAAACAAGTGATGCACAATGCAATTGCTCACCACTTGCTGACTGATGCCAAGTTAGTTCCCAAGCAGCGATCTCCCCAGGCCAACTCCCCCCAGTTTATATACTGGGCATGACATCACATGGTATGCAATATTCCTTTGGCCAGTCTGGGTTAGCTGCCCTGGCTGTGTCCCCTCCCAACTTCTTGTGCCCTTCCAGCCTTCTTGCTGGCTGGGCATGAGAAGCTGAAAAGTCCTTGACTTACCATGAACACTGCTCAGCAGCAACTAAAAACATCAGTGTGTTATCAACATTCTTCTCATACTGAATCCAAAACATAGAACTGTGCCAGCTACTAGGAAGAAAATTAACTCTATCCCAGCCAAAACCAGGACACAGTGGAAACCACGAGCAATTATTTTCAGTTCCATTGAAATTTTTTGAGCTTGGACATTGCTTCTAATTCTTACTCTGCTTGAATAAAATATATTTTAATTTATTTCATATTAAGTGCTCGCTCTTGCAAATTGTCCTTGAGGTCACTTGAGGTCCTTGTATGTCACACATCTACTGTTCTTCTCGTCCCGCTCTGTTTTCCTGACAGAGATGTAACTGCCCCAGAAATTTTCTGTGATGATGTTCTTGTAGACAAAGTGAGCGCTTCATGGAAAGCTCTACTGTGTTTTCTATTATTGATGGCCCAACATGCACTTGAATAGGCAAGGAACTGAAAGCAGTCACCTTCTTCAAACTCATGACATCTTTTCAGTCATTCATATTCCTTTCTCCACCTAGCAGTGGAAAAGCTGGAGTAAATGGACTCCCACTGGATTGTACATGATTCAGAGGAAAGCCCTGGTCTGATGTAGACGCACTTTCTTATCTCTTCTCTCTTTATCTGGTACAGACCAAAGAGAATTTGCATCTGTATGTCATGTGTAAAGCACACAACTTCCAATTAACTTCTTTTTTTCTTGTTGTATCACTGTAAACAGCTGGATTATAAGAAGAAATATGAAGCAGCCAAGGCTCATTGGCACTGGATTGCTGATAGGCCTGATTTTGTTCAAGCAGCCAAGTCATCTCTGCAACAGAGTGATGTAAGAGAATCAGAACAAACTGAATACTCCCCTTCCCCACATCTCTCATGTTCAGAATGTAAAAAAAAAAAAAAGTAGAAGATTTGAGACTCTTCTTTTATCTTTTATTTTTTTCTTCCTGCAGTATGAATATAAACTGGACCGGGAATTCCTAAAGGGATGCAAACTCTCCGTCACAGATGATAAAAACACAGTATTGGCCTTAAATAATGCCATCCTGGCAAGTGATGTAAGTACTTGAACACTCACTTTTTTTGTTCTGCTAGAACTTTACTTACTACATAAACGACTTTATTGGAAATATGATTGGATTAAGAATGGAGCTTTGAAAAGTTATTCTCAGTCTCACTTCACTATTTGGTTTGACTTGTTTATTTCATTAACAAATTGGCAAAATCTGAATAAATTTGATCTTGTAAATGTCAGTGGCC
Source organism: Haliaeetus leucocephalus (assembly GCF_000737465.1). Lineage (NCBI taxonomy): Eukaryota > Metazoa > Chordata > Aves > Accipitriformes > Accipitridae > Haliaeetus > Haliaeetus leucocephalus. Next base: position 8,776,519 of record NW_010972887.1, on the reverse strand, counting down.
TAGTTCACGGATTAAATAAATATTCAAAGTTAACATTGCCTGAACACCCTAGACGTTTGGTATATCTCTGCGTTCCTGTTACTGAAATGAAAATATTATCTGGACAAAACAACAAAAAAAGCTGCTGGTATAACTTGTGCATAACACAAAGTATCTTTAATAATTACTAACAATATATTAATATTCAGTATGTTAATAAAATTCCAAGTGAGAGCTATAGGATTATATAGACTGGAGTGAATTTATCTTGGAAAACATCAAAATATGGAATTTTCTGCAAACTTTTGCACTAACAAACAGGCACAACTATAGTAATTTCTTTTTAAATAGCCACAAGACAAGATACACATTGCTTAAAATGGTACCTTTTCTGACTGCTAGATAAAATACAAAGAGAAGCACAACAAAGCTCGAGGAACGTGCCTTGTTGTTCCAGATACACCTCAGATCCTCCTGGCTAAGAACGTCAGCTCTCTTGTATCCGAGGTAAAGCATCAGAGAGTTCTTTGTTCATTTTAAGTACATCCTTTTAATGTGGGGGGAGGGGGGGGGTGGGGGGGGTGGTGCATTGCTGTTTGTTTACCTATTTTTATTCTGTGCTTTCAGAACAAATACAAAGAACAGAGCAAGAAGCAGCTTCCACATGGATCTTATACAACCCTGCCAGAGACACGAGACACTGTTCATGTGAAAGAGGTGACCAAGAATGTCAGCGACGTAAGTAACTAGTGTGATAACAATTTATGGTGTGATTGTTACCTGCTGCCTATAATTGATTGGACTGTTGCATGTTTTTGTACACATGCACCACATTTAGAGTTTTATTGTAAAATGCCCAAGGAGTCAGAAAGATTAATTCCTACCAGAATGAGACTTTAACAAAGAGCTAAACACATTTTATTGGGAATCTGTTGAAATAGTCTGGAGAAAAGTGACAGGCTGGAGTGCTAATGGGTGGCCTTAATTCAGATTTTATTTTTCATAGAACACAGTTTAAACAGAAATCATTATCTCCAAATAGCAAGCTTTTGTAATCTGAAGTGCAAATTATGACAAACTAGCTGGGGACCATACGTTTTGAGACTGAGGAGACTGTGTTTTATTTGTCTTAACAGTTTCAGTGAGCTTATTTCCAACTTTCAGTAGCATTTACCTCCATGTGAAATTAAAAAATCACACATGGCCCTTTTTGCTCTTAACAGACAAACTACAAAGAGAAGTTTGTGAAGGACAAAGGCAAGTCTAATTATTCTGTCATGCTGGAGCCTCCCGAAGTGAAACATGCCATGGAAGTTGCTAAAAAACAGAGCACAGTAAGTTTGTCTTGTCTTTTCATGAATTAAGTAGCTTGTGTAAGTAAATTTGATCAAAGACAGCTGGCAAAAACAAAAGTTCACACACTTCTGGATTTCCTCCCAGCCTCCATGTTCAGGTGTAATTCTGAAAGATAAAGGTGCAAATATTTACAAATGTAAAATTGCACTGAAATAAAGGATTTCTTTGAAAATCATATTTCTGCTTAATCACATGGTAGGATTTAAAGTAATCTAGTGCAAATTGCATCTAATACTTTCTTTCATTCCTTCAAATACGGACAGAATTGCATATGCTTATTTCTTCCTTTGTAGACAACTTGCAAAAACACATTCCCAAATCTATTTCTTGTGAAATTATTTAACAGCCCCCCCCCCCCAAAAAAAGCACTTTCCCAGCAACATTGTTGTGTCCTTATTAGCTATATTCCTCAAGAACAAGTCTCAGTAATTTTCTTTCCTCTGTCTATCATCATGGATTAGATTGAATACAAGAAAGATGCCAAGTCCAAGCTCCACTACACACCTATAGCAGATCGACCAGATATTAAGAAAGCAACTCAGGCTGCCAAGTTAATTAGCAATGTAAGTGGTTTTTAAGTCTTCTGTATAATTCTTTAGCAGTAGTTTTACTATTAAAAACAGTGTCAGTAAAATAATTAAGAGGGAATGTCATCACTACTCAACTATACTTTTTTTTTTCTTTGTTAGATTGAATATAAAAAGCGTGGAGAAGCTGGCATTGGCGTAACCATGCTGGGACGTCCAGATATTGAACTCGCAAAGGAGGTCTCCAAGCTAACTAGCCAGGTAATAATAAAAAGTTGTTGAAACGTTGAAGCAGTGAGAGAAATGAGATATGATATTAACTTATAGAGGAATACTAATATTATAACTGAAATTATTTCTAGATTAGAGGATAAGGGAATATTTTAAAGGGAATGTCTTAAAGTAAAAATTAAATCCCGATGCAAGGTTCTTCATTAAATAAACTTTTCTACTTACTTACTAAATGTCTGTAATGGAGGTACAGAATCTCCTTAAAATGATGCCATGACAAGATCTTTTAAATACTAAGGCTGAAGCGTCAGTCGTGTTCTTTTTTAAGCTTTTCTGGGTGTTGGCTTTAAAAGAGGCAGCCTTTTACCTAACTCTTATTATCCACACTTTATGAGATGGACATTGTTTCTTTCAGCCACTTTCTTTGTATTTTGTGCCTTTAAAAGAATCTTCTGTTTTGAAGTTAACATGTTATATTAATAGAAGCTCGCTTACTTTTATACAATGGTCATGTTCTCCGATCAATCTGAAGCACGTGCTTGCTATATTCTGTGACAATTTTTTCTGCCAGGACCTCAGTTCAACTTGGTTCTTTCTCACCACTTCATGCTTTAAACCTGCAATTGTTTGCATTTCTGATCTTGCTTTCTTGCTACGCGTTATAGGCAGAATACCTCAAACGACATATGCGAGGGCATGGAGCTGCATCTTATGATACCCCATGGATGAGAACCTTTAAGAAAGCTAATATGCTAAGTAGTCATGTAAGATAATTTTAAGTGACACATCTGGGAATGCCATTTTTATGCATCTGTCTCTTGCTTGCATATTATCTTACAATTGCAAGTTGTTAAAGGGTTTATGATGCACCAGTTGCACTGGATCTTTTTGTTTCAAAGGTGTTGAATGTAGCAGAACTTGTGAGACTGCTTAGCTGGATGTGACTTTCTTTTTTTGCTCTGGAAAAATAGTGCATGGGAATTCTGTGGGTTGGGAATTTGTCCGTTTCAGAAACACTACATGAAGCTTGAAATGTTATTATGCCCTTCATAATGTTTCTGGAACTTCCAGTGTTTTTAATGGAAGTTTCCGATGCACTCATGCAATGTGAAAACTCACCTTTTTCACCCAAACCCCCTAAAACCAGACATATAAGCTTGAGCTGGTTTTCCTGAAACTCTGCAAAACATGGAAACACGTGTGTATGACAAACCCAAACAATGGTGCTGGTAGTTTTCAGTGAACAGTCATACCATATGCATAACATTCACATTTTAACTATTCAAACTTCTCTTTAAACTTCATTTAAACTATTCTGTTTATATTGTGCTGGAATGGTATAATGGAAGCATAGCCTAGGACTGAATCAGCCCCAGAGCCTCTGAGAATCATACCCTGTAGTGATTTGAGGCCACATAGTTTCTTATATTTCTTGCCATCTCAAAAACCTTTGGAAGATCAAAAAATGATGGCAGCATAGCAGTTTTGAAGTGGAAGCAGACAGATCTGTGCCATTTCAGTTTTACACATGTATTTCCAAACAAAAAAAGGGGGCATTATGGTTTTTCCATGTCTAGCCATGACTGCTGCACGTAACTGTTGCATGTGTGAACGTCAGTCACTGTGTTTGTCAGGAAAACCAGGAATCTTTTCGGTAGAACCAAGGATTCTTAAACTGAAAAATTTGAACTACAAGAAAAAGAAGAAATTACTCTTATTCCCATTAAGTGATAATGAGATCCTCCTTCTCTGTGCTTTTGCTCCAATGCTAGCCAATTCTCCTCTTAGTCTTAGAAACATGCTTTGATGAGATTATTTTAGTTCTGAGAGAAAATTAACTGTTGTAGAGGCAATAAGGGAGCAAAGAATAATTGGCATATTCTTTAACTTTTTTTTCTCTTAGGCATTTCTTCTCATAAAGTTCTCTTTTATAAAGCATTATGTCCAGTTTGTTTATCCACTTTCCCTTTTTTAGTTGGATTTCATCTGCCTGTCTGACATGCTTGCTTTTAATTTTGCATAGACCTTCCAGCAACATTTCTTCTGGGCTTAAAATAGTGAACTCTTTGGCATGATGGTCTGATCTTGATCGTATGTTGTATAGCTTGCAAAACATAACAGATTCTAGTATACTTCTGCTTGGTTTTGGGTTTTTTTTGTGCAGTCAGATCCAATACTGATGCCTTTATGTCAAAAATGTTAATATTCTTTGTTTTCTTACAGCAGCTATATAACTTGTGGATTTGCCTGTTTCACTGTGTGTTTTATCTGAATGTTGGCATATTTTGCAAAGCAAAAGAGCAACAGTGGTATCTAGCATGAACCACATGGTGCTGTATGGACAAGAATATGACAATGAATTCAAGGTGTAAAATGTGATCATGGAATGTGATTTAATTCTGCATTCAATTATTTGTCTCTTTTTACTAATATAAAATTATCTGTTTACATTTCTGTAATTGTCATAAAAAAACTTCTAGCATAAGTCAGCTGTTCCTCAACTTAGTTATCAGTTCTTCAGTATTTCATTTCTTTCATTTCAATTTTCACATAAATATTGTCTGGGAGATCAGGGTTTTTTCTGAAGAACCATTAATCCTTTTTCCTCGTCAGCCACAGTCCTATATTTTCTGCATGCTTTTTATAAGTATTATCTTGGTCCTGAACAAGATCAAATTCTTTCAGAAAGACTGATGATGGTTGTTCAGTTCTTGTTCTTTAGGCCAGGGATGCGGGTTGCTAGCTTGCTTAGTATAAAATATCTCCAAGGAAATGTGGATTGGTAAGCAGAAAGACATGTTGCCTCACTTGTTCCCAGACCAGGCAGAATACTACTACGGGGAAGACATGACAAATCCTCAGAATTTTTCTACTGATGTTTACTCTAATGGTGATGAGCATACATACTAACTATGGGACCAATTTAGATAAGCCAGAATTTAATCTTTGATACTTTGAGTTTTTCTTGCATTATGCAGTGACTTCTGAAACAATTTTACACATCTCTGATAGCAAAAAAAGTAATAAAACCAAAACATTCCTAATGGAACCGTCCCTTTTGTAGGTTTACAAGAAGTAGTGAGGAATTAGCCTTTATCTGCACCTGCAGCAGCGGGATGGGACAAGTCATGATGGATGAAGGACTTGCCCTTATTTAAGTCATTAGCAAAACTCTCATTCCTATCAACAGTTCTGTGACTCCAGCCTGGGTCTGCTGGATTATTATGGTTTACATCGCTGTGGTTTACCTTGCTGATGCTAATGTGGTTTGGAAGTGTTACTAAGCCTCTTGCATAATCTAATTCCTAGTAATTAATTGTACGACTGTTCTGTTTGTGAGCATTAGCATCCTTCTTCATCTGTGATTTATATAGAACACAGTATGTGTATAACAGTATATGTGAAAGTATTTGATATATTGCCACCTTCAGTGCTCGTATGTCTTCAGGTAGTTTTTAAAGCTCATAGTTCTCCAAGAAGTACATAAAAAGTTCTTTTAAATACTCTTTATACCTGTGTTGGTTTTTGTCTCTGTGAAATAGGGTATCTTTTATATATGCACAGTTCCCATCAAGTGAAAAATTCTTCATCTCCAAGGGTCAGAATTTAGCTGTATTTTGTCAACACAATTGTCGTGACTATGTCTGTTATTTTTACAATGAGGAGATGGAACCTGTGCACTGAATGAGAAATTGCAAGTGGTATGTTGTATGTAGTTTTTCTTTCCATGTGAGCTCGTCTTTAAAATAGCCTTTATTCCAGTGGATGCCTTCAAGTTACTATGGTTTGTTCTGCTTACTATCAGCATTGAAGTAGGGTCTCTTTGCCTTCTGCAGCCAAACAAGTGAGTACTCAAGAATAGTTGTAATACCTGGCTGTTTTTTAATTTAGGTGAAATACAAGGAGAATTTTTCCAAAGAGATGGGTAAAAAGCCAAAGTATGATTTGAAGGAGGCTAAAATCTACAAGACCATGAAAGACGCTCACAACATGGCTAGTGAGGTATGTTTACTTAGCTTTTCCCTTAGGGAAATTAAAAGTTTCAAATTTCTTTAACAAAGACCTCATTTACGTTATTAATGCACTCAACATCACAGGTTTTATTAGCAGTCTCCTTTTCTGATATTGTTTGTCCTTTCTTACCTGCAGGTGAAATACAAGGCAGATTTAAAGAAACTTCATAAGCCTGTCACAGACATGTCTGAATCGCTCATCATGAACCATGTCCTGAGTACAAGCCAGCTTGCCAGTGCTGTAAGCTCATTAACTAATCCCAGATCCATTTGATTTTTCCATTACTATTGATTCCATTCTGAATTGATGTCTGCTAACTATTTCTGTAACAATTACTCCCTCTGTTATTGTTCATGGGACATCACCTGGTAGTGATCTCTTCCTCTACTTTCTAATGATTATTTCCTAGTTAACTAGCAACTTTGCCACATTTGCCCTCTGGGAAGTGAAATCTTTATTAGCTGTAGAACTGCTAATATTTTTAAATCCTCTAATAATTTTTAGTGGATTGATTCTTTATTACATTTTAACTGATTGCATTACACTAACAAATACCATTGTCTTCTTTTTTTACTTTTTTCTTTTCTGCTTACTATATTTAAAGTTTTTATTTTTGTCTGTTTTTTTCATTTCATGTTTATGTTTAACATCCCCCTGTTCTAGACGTACAGAAGTATGGCTAACAAAATACTTAATAATTTTACTGAGAAAAGACAAAAAGCAGTATTGCCTGGTACAGCCTTTTGATGTATCCACTGTGCTTTCTTTTTTCTTCTTCTTTTTTTAATCCTGGTTTTGAAAAAATCTTTGTTGCAATCAAAATGGTCAAAAAAGTTAACTGTTCACCCAATCTTTAGAATTGATATCTGATACTGGGAGTTAAACTTCTTGGTTTTGTTTTGCTTTTTGTATTTCTAATTTCTCTTTGATGTTCCATTGAAGTGTTGCTTTGATTGGACCTAAGAAGTAAATTTGCTGAGGGATTTTTTTTTTATTGAGTTGATTTTTGACACCTTCCCTTCAGTACCAGTACAAGAAGCAATATGAGAAGAGTAAGGGTCACTACCATGTGGTGCCAGATAATCTTGAACAGGTTCATCTAAGGGAGGCATCAGAACTACAGAGCCACGTAAGTTGGTCATGTGTTTCTCATTAACCCCACTCATGGAGTACCAGTCTCCATCACTGAAGCCATACTAGCAAATTCTCCAGAACGTAACAATCTCTGTCCCTATCTGCTTCATAAACACTGCCCACCTGAGTAAACAAGTCAATGAGAAATATTTGCAAGTTTAGAACACATGTAAAATATCTGTATGATTTCTTCATTCTAGAGTAGATCTCAAAGTTATTTCTGTGTGTTGTATATGGATCTTTTTACACAGTGTAATACATTTATCAGGGTGATTTCATCTATAGAAAAAAAGACCTGGTAATCACAGAAACTGGAAATTGAAAGAAGTAGGGCTGTTGCTGACAGTGTATTTTCAACTGCTTTATCCATTCTAGCCTCAAGCTCTCCTACAGAGGAGAGCTCTGCCATTCTTTTTCTGCATCCAAAATTGCTTTAACCAGAACAATACCTACTGCTGCTATTGTCTGACGTTTTTTCTCTCTGGAATACAGCAAATGGTGAATCATTCCAGAGAAATTCACACTCTGATTTGGTCTCTAATCCTCTATATTCCAGGTTCTATTCCAGGTATTTAGTGACTGTAAAGCAAGAGAGAAATTACTGCTAGAACACAAAGGGCCATAGTTATTGTTCTGCAGCATGGCATAGAAGACCAAAAAGGTTACATAGCAAAGGACTATAAGAGAAAGGTTGTTAATCAGTTTGTAGTTAAAGTCACTACTTGTTGCTCCAGTTTGAGATCAGGATCTGTCTCAGCCAAAGACATAGCATTACCTCATGCAGCAGTCTGAAAATTGATGCCCTAAAAGCTGGATACTGTAACTTGAAGCAAGAATATCTTCATCCTTGTGGACATTTTACTTCCTGGACACTCATGCACAGAATTAGTTAGTAAGTTGCTAAACTGCATCTTTTCAAGCCCTGCCTCTAACACTCCAGGAATCCATTAACATGTAACTGGCTGAACTCAGCTAGGGTCATGAGCAGTCTGAGTGCCTTTAACTTAGATTTTTACAGCTACCTGTCTTCCTTCTTGTGATCAGTAATTTCTTGAAATCTGAGCTGACGCTGCTTATTGTCTGGAACAGGAAATAAATCAGTAGAATTTTAGGCCACACACATTTTTGCTGCAAGCTTGACCTTTGATTTTACATTTTATGGTCAATAATGGGGATTTCAGGAACGTAAACAGTATTAGACATTTATTTTTTTAGCACAGATCTGTTGACCAAAGTAGGCACATGCTAGTAGATGAATTGGTTCTTTGATTATTTGGGAGGGTAACTTTTTTTCTTCTCTTTCAGGTGAAATACAGAGAGAAGTATGAGAAGGAAAAAGGAAAACCTATGTTGGACTTTGAAACTCCAACATACCTTACTGCAAAGGAATCTCAGCTCATGCAGAGTGAGGTACAGTTAAAATCAATACTGATAGACTAAAAAACTTTAACATATATTTTTTACAGTTAAACTTTAGCAGTGATTTAGACAGGCAATTATACTTGCATCTTGTGCATCCTGATCGACTGAAAAATTATAGCTATATCACATTTCTTTATATTGGTTATGAAATAGTACATTTAAAATTCATGAAGCTTTCCCATGTCACAATGAAATTTATTTCATCTGTAATTTTTCATCAAGAAGCTATCAGTAAATGAAGCTTAAGCAAGTCTTCGAGTCTTTAGAAGAAATGTAATATGAAATACAGTTCACTTAAACTTTTGCAACTTAAGTATAGTATGTGTGTCGGTTATCATAATCCACAGAAAGTACCCTGGTTATTCTTTTCACTCAGAACTCAATTTTTGAGAAACCCATTTATTTCCTGTTCGTCTCTGCTGTCATAGTGTTCTTCACTGACCTGTCGTTCTATTTCCTCAAGCAGTTCTTTTCTGTTTGTTTGAAGTATAATCTTGTCCTGGCACAGATGAAGGCTTATACATGCTGAAAAACAGTTGTATAAGGCCATTAGTCATTATGTTTGAGTCATTCCATTGAATGGTTCCTCTGCATATGCAAATAAGTAGAAAAATTAAAAAAAGAAGGCAGAGTCAGGTCATATTTCCATTGAAAGTAATGAGCTGTTTCATGGGTTTTAGTAGAAACAGGATTTATTGCTTTAGGTGCCCACAGCATTGACTGTAGCAGATTGTCATTGTGACTTTAATACCAAACCACTGCTCCATCCTCCCAGTATTTTTTCACTTAATTAAAAATAATGTAATAAATATTTGCTATTTTGCTTTTTTTCTTCTTATTCTCATTAGAAAGAATATAAGAAGGACTTTGAAGAGTCCATTAAGGGGCGAAACCTTACTGGCTTGGAGATTACACCATCCTTATTACATGTCAAATATGCAACCAAAATAGCAAGCGAGGTAGCAGTTATTCTGTGCTTATTTCCTCTGTCAAGTTAAATAATTCCACTAAGTATTTTCAGCAGCATGTCTTTTTCACCACTTTCTTTTTCCTGACCGTTCACATTAAGCATGTTTACATATATTTTGTGTTGTAATCTAATTTGTCATGGATATTAACTTCATTGTTTGTTAACTGTATGCATATTTACTGTGTCCCTTTCTGACATTCATCAGCCTAACTGTTCCATAATGGGGTCTATATGTGGGTGCCTTTGTGATTTATCTGGAACAATAATTACTATACTCTGTTCTGTTGCAGTAGTTCTTATATAACCCTCTACAATATTATTCTTAGTTTTAAAAAATTCTTTTTTCTTTTGGAGCTTTTGGAATTTTTTTTTTTTTCCCCTTTTAAAGTTTTGCCACAGAGTTGCAGAATGTAGAACTCTCTTTAGTCTGGCTTTGCAGTTTTCATTTTCTTTCTTCTGTAGAAAGAGTATAGGAAGGATCTGGAGGAAGGTGTCAAAGGTAAAGGACTAACAGCTTTAGAGGAAACTCCAGACATGTTAAGAGCGAAGAATGCAACTCAAATCCTGAACGAGGTATGTAAAAAGCTATTGGGGAAAATACCTGAATGGATGTAACAGCCTCCAACTGATAAACACTTATGGCTGTATAACACTAGTATGAACTTTGTTATTCCCTAGAAACTCTTGAACGGAGAGAAGAAAAGAATGTGTGTGGGTGACTGAGGTTAAAACTGGGGGCCTGAACTTTTAAGTGAGCTCTTTTCTGGCTTTGCAGTTACTGTCAGGAATATAAGTGGGAAACAGGTGCTGTGATCAATAGTCAGATCAGTCAAGGGATAGACTAAAGCAGCATCGTGATGCAGCAAGGCTAAACGTAGGAACCAGAGGTGTCAGTTTGGTAAACTAGGCATCTTAGGTCTAGAGCAGTTACCAAGGATTAGGAATTAGTGGAATTAGGGATTAGCGGAAGATCTTTTTGGGAAGAGTGGCTGCTGCAGCACTAAGTTTTTAGGGATGGTATTCATTCCAAAGGCCCCAAAACATCACAGACAATCCTGACACCTTGCATTTTTTTGGACACACTCAGTGTGAAACATCTGTGACCACTCTTCACTACCACATGCATTTCATACACTGCTCTCCCTCTGTTGCTTCTCTTCTGTATAAGTTACTGTTTTGCACTGATCACCTGAAGGAACTTACACTTTGAGATTACTGGTGTGAGAAGGAAGAGTGACCTTAATACAGCTGGCCTGCAGCGTGCTCCATTTACTGCTGGAGTAGGGCTATTTGTTCTCAAGATTTAAGTCATAAAGTACACACTCTAATGACATAATTTGTATGTTTAATTGTGAGTTTATATTAGTAGTATTCCTATTTTGTGGGGTGGTCATGAAACTATCTGAAGTTGCTAAAGGTGTTGCATTCACATTGACAAGGTATCTATTTACTGTCTTCATCTGCAGAAAGAGTACAAAAAAGCCTTGGAATTGGAAATCAGAGGAAAAGGTCTGACAGAACTGGCTTTGGAGACACCAGATTTTGTGAGAGCAAAGAATGCCACTGACATTGCCAGTCAGGTCTGTGTGAATATCTCATATATCACAGCTGATGTCATCTTTAAAAGAAAATTTATTAACAGTTTTTTCTGATTAAACCAAATGAAAATGGTTGGCAAGATTTGATTAAGGCACCTAAATGTGAGCCTTCCCCCAACAGATCAAATATAAACAATTGGCAGAAATGGAGAAAGCCAACTACACCAGCGTTGTCGATACTCCAGAGATTATTCATGCCCAGCAGGTCAAGAACCTTTCGAGCCAGGTATCTTGAGTGAAGCAATTTAATCATTGTTCTTGTGGGAACCTCAAGTGGATACTCTTTCGGAGCACCTAAATAACTGCCTGTCACAACATTCAGGAGATACACCAGAAAAACAGATTTTTCTAGAGCTGTGATGTGGCATCTCTTACTCTGAAATCCCATTTCAATATTGAAATTAATTTATTTTAATACTGTATAAAATGAAACAATAATTTCTATTGCTTTTGCAATACCAAAGCTAATTTTGTTCTAAGTAGATTTAGCTTAATTTTGCTACTCCTTAATAACCTAATGTTTAAAGTAAATCTTACACAGAGGCATAATCTGAATTTGTAACAGACACAGAAGTACTCACATTTCCATAAAGATGGGCATTATGCAACAATAATTAATGCCAGATTGTTTTATTACTGCTTTGGTATTAATGGAATATATTTTGTATTTTCTATCAGAAAAGGTATAAAGAAGATGCAGAAAGGACTATGCCATACTATGTGCCTGTAGCAGACACACCAGAAATGCAGAGAGTCCGTGAGAATCAAAAGAACTTTAGCACAGTATGTATATAAATAATAAACACTGTTACTGTCAAATAATAAAAAAAATGTTCAGCTTTTTTTCATTTAATAAGGTCCTGATATGACACTCTAGTCCCAGCTAGGCTGCCTTTATATTCTCAGGGATCTTCATTTAGAGGGTCCACTATGTATGCAGCAGCCCACTTATGCATTACACTGGGAACCACCAAAATGATTGTGTAATTTCCTTGAAAAAAACTTTCTGCTGCAGTGTTTTGACAATTCCTTTGCAAGTAATAGAGAATTATACTTACAGAAGTTGTCTGTTGTTGTCAGTGGGACTACCTGCAAGACTGTATGGTCAGTAACAGAACTCCACAGTCTGACTTGATATCTTTAACTTTCATTGTTGAGACTTAATTGTTTTAGATACAATCTGGCACCTTTCAAGATTTTTTCAGTGAATTTAGTTAAGGATCTCCTATTGCTAATTTAAATGAGAGTATTTGTAAGTGTGGTACATCTTTATCTCACTAATGATGGTGTTAAAATTACCTCCTTATAAGGTGTACTTGAAAATACTTTTTTTCCTCATCTTCAAAGAAAAGTATGAGTAAAGTTTTGTGGCATAGAGTCAACATTTGGCATTTTACTTTAACTTTTTCAACAGCTTCAGTATCAGTGGGACCTACAGAACAGTAAAGGAAAAGTTACAGTTGTACAAGACACACCAGAAATGCTGCGTGTGAAAGAAAACCAGAAGAATTTCAGCTCGGTATGGTTATTTTCTGTTTTCAGTTCTCATTCCAAAAAATACAGTTTAATGTGTTTAATAAAATAACAATTTTTGGCTCTTACCTTACAGGTACTTATGTTCTTGATCTGCTTAAATGTGTATAAGAACTTTTTCAAACAAAACTAATTTTATTCTAAGTGGATTTAGCTGGTTTTTGCTACCTCTTTTAAACTACTGGGGTTTTTTGTGGAGTGCCCTGATTGTACTCTTTCATATATACATAGCTGTGATATAGTTAAACAACCAATCTTGTACTTAAATTGGATTACTAGTATCCACCTTTCTTTTGTCCTGTTACCATGTTAAGTAGTGTATTCTTGTTGTGTTGCAATTGTCGTCTTTCAGTGAAATGTCAACTGTCTGCCTGATTTTTTTCACATTTCATGTGTTACCATGAAGTGCCTAAAGTCTGCTGTATCATTTTGCCACTAGCACCATTAGCGTAGTAAGTAACTAAGTGGAGGACATTTGTGTAAAACATAATAAAACAAATTAGAACAAAAGGAACAAATTAGAAAAAATACTAGTCTTCAATCCTAAAATTAGGCTACAAATGTTTTGATACTCTACTTAAAATGCATTAGTACAAATATAAATGATTAGCTCCCTTTTATTGCACAAATGGCACTCATGTAGTAGGACAGACTTCAAATAGGCAATAAGGCTGTGACTGGAGATGATCCTCCGAGTTGGCTTTCAGCCTCCACTGTTGTGTACAAATCACTGTCATGAGCCTGTATTCACTCTTTAGAAGAAATAATGTTGTTTTGTGTGCTTAACCTTGTTGTCTTCATTCTAAATATTAAGATTTTATATAAAGAAGATATTGGAACTGGAACTACTATTGAAAAGACACCAGAGATGCAGAGAGTTAAACAAACCCAGGATGCAATCAGCTCGGTACAAAAGAATTGATTTTTTTAATACCCTACCAATGCTAATTCAACTTGAAATAATTCCCCCCCCCCCTTCTTATTTCTTTAAGTGTTGCTAACAGTGGTTTGGCAATAATCCATCCAGCTTAAGGGTTACTCTCTAGTTTTTGCCTATTCTTGTTACTTAAACAGTAATCTTTCTAATTATTAACACTCAATTTGTTACTTACAATCCATTTCTAAAACATGAAAGCTCTTGCCATCATTTTAATCTCATCACAAACACAATTTATTTAGCACAGATTGAAAGAATCATTTAGGTTGGAAGGGACCTCTTGAGGTCATCTACTCCAGCCCTTGTTGCTCAAGCAGAATCAGCTAGAGCAGGTTGGCTAGGACCATATCCATTCGAGTTTTTAATATCTCGAAGGATGAAGACACCACAACCTCTCTGGGTAACCTGCTCCAGTGTCTGACCACCATTGCAGTAAAAAAGTGTTTTCCTGTCTTCAGATTGAATTTTCTGGTTTTTAATTTGTGCCCATTACTTCTTGTCCTGTCACTGAGCTCTACTGAGAAGAGTAGCTCCCTCTTCTTCATTCCTTCTCACTGGGTATTTATACACATTGATAAGTTCCCCCCGCACCTACTCTCCTCAAGGCTGAAGAGTCCCATCTCTCTAAACTGTTTCTTATGTCAAAGATGCTGCTGTTTCTTGCTCATCTTTGTGGCCCTACGCTGGACTTGCTCCAGTAAGTCCGTATCTTTCTTGTGCTGGCGAGCCCAGAACTGGACACAGAACTCCAGATGTGGCCTCACTGTTGCTGAGTAGAGGGGAAGGATCACCTCCCTTGGCCTGCTGGCAATGTCCTTCTTAATGCAGCCAAGGATGCCATGAGGGCGCATTGCTGGCTCATCGTCAGCTTGTTGTCCACCAGGTCACCAAGGTCCTTCTCTGCAAAGCTGCTTCCCAGACAGTTAGTGCCCGGCATGAACCTCAGCCTGGGGTTATTCCTTTCCAGCTGCAGGACTTTGCATTTCCCACTGTTGAATATGTTGAATATGTTGAATAATGAGATACCTCTCAGCCCATATCTCCAGCCTGTTGAAGTCCCTCTGGGTGGCAGCACAACCAGCCAATCCTCCCAGTTTTGTGTCATCTGCAAACTTGCTGAGGGTGCACTCTGTCCCAGCATCCAGGTCCCTAAGGAGGATGTTAAACAGTATTGGCCACAGTATTGACCCCTGGGGTACACGGCCGGCCCCTGTGCCACCAATTGAAATGCCCTGGGCATCTGTGAGGATGCCAGAGCAAAGCCCTACTAAAGTATGTCTCATAAAACTTTTATATAAAAAATTGTAACACACTAAAATTGGAATAATTGTATGTATTACTTTTCTTTTGAAATTTGTAATTTTCATGCTTTTTTTGAATGCTGACATCATTTTAGTATAAAAGTTACTAACACTTCAGCCATTTGTTTCATGCATAGTATATTAAATATGTTCTTGTAAAATTCTTTTTTTTTTTTTTTTTTTGTTACGCTAAAGTAGAAATGCGAATAGGACTATAATTGTTAAAATGTTGTAGGATGACTCACACCTTTGTTGAATATCATAGATTTTTACAAATTCAAAATTCTTCTTTCATTGGTAGAAAGATCAAATGGTATCAAGTTCAAAGGTATTTAAACCTTGAAATGGTTCAGTTGTTACAAATCAGGGGGTTTGTTCTTGCTGAAATTAATCTCCTGGGAGAAGTTAGATACCCAAACTTCAAGCTTCAGTTGAAAAATTCTGGCTCAAACAAGACTCTGCTTTTTATCCTAACCCAAGTTACTGTTAAAGTGCTTTGTAGAAGTGTAGCAGAGTTATCTAATAGATGAATTTAATAGAAGGTTCCTTGATTGTTTCCTTATATTGCAGTACATTTAATACCTGAAATTTGAATGAGTTTGTAAAGTGTAAAGGACTTAACGTTTCTTTATTCATGTAACTTGTTACACGTACATGCGTCAGCTGTGCTTTAATGTAAATCCTTTTATTTTTTTTCTAATGTCTGTGCCTTTGTAGATTAAGTACAAGGAGAGTATTGGAAAAGGAACTCCAATTCCTGATCTTCCAGAAGTGAAGCGTGTCAAGGAGACCCAGAAGCACATCAGTTCGGTAATGGCCAATACTTTGTATTTACCTGTATACTCATGCAGAGCTCAAGCTCCGATGTTTGGTAGTGTTTGTGGGTATTTTTGTTGAAAAGAGAAAAGATCTCTTAAATCCCTATATTCAGCAGCAGGAAGTTTAAATATCTGAATTTTGCAGTAATCATTACAATCAGCCACTTCCCTGTATTACCTCTGTGACCCTTTCTAAACACAGAACTAGAAACAAAAAATACCTGGATGATGCCTTACAATTAGTCTGAAAAAAATGGATCAGCTAGATAGAACTTTGTGGAAAAAAATAATTGGAGCCTTTTTTGTAGTCACAAAACCAGGAAACAGTACCTGGCTCTTCCCATGTCTAGCTAAGCGTAGGTTTTAATAACAAGCTCTCCTGATTTTGAGCCACTGCTGCTTTACTTTGATCTCTGCATACAGAATTGAGGCAGGATGTGGTCTTGTGATTATTGATACCTCAGATGTTTGCTATACAATGCTGAGGAGCAGTGACACCCATATAATGAGTATCTTACAATTTTCTATTCCTGATTTTAGAAGTACTGTTTCCCTTTTGAGCTGTTTATGATACTAGTGTGTTTTACAGCTCACTTTTGCACAATTGAGTTGTTTTTTTCAAATGATTTTTTTCTTTTTTTCTAACCTTTTACAGAATTTGTTTTCTCTTGCTGTGATTGCTTTATTTTGGGGATTTTTTCATTGTTTCAGTGACATGAAGCAGTGAATTTTTTTTTTTTTTGTTAGCTTGTTTTGTTGCAAGTATTTTACTAGTAGCAAGAAGAACCATGAATGCATTTGTAATGTATTTCTGCACGGTTAGGTCTTAAACCAACCCAGGCATCTCCTATGCAACTCCTTTCATGAAAAATGCATTTTTTTTAGATCAAACAAGTACAGGTTAAGTTAAACCTAGTAATATGAGAGCTAAAACTCAATTGTTTTTCTTACTAGAGACCTAAACCAAAGTAAAATAGTGGTGTTCCAAACAAATAGTCACAGAGATCAAAATGAAATAGAGCCCACAACTAAGTATTTTTGTATTAAACATGTCTACAAAAGGTTCAGCTGTTTCTTAACACCATAACAAAAAACAAAAACAAAAACAAAACCCAGAAATGTTGACTGCCTGAAAAGTTGACTGCCTAATATGTTTCCTAAAGTAAGATGAAAACCAAAACATACCTACCTTTCATGCCAGGTCAGCAGAATATTTAAACTTGTGTCCTACTATAATGAAGTATTCCATTGACTTCAGTGTGTTCAAGCACCTCAACGTAGACATTAAGTACTTTGCTGAGCTGGTGACTGTACTTTTAAAGACGCACACTGAGTAAAATAAACTGTGCACATATTTATATATAATCCCAGATTATATTTACTTATAAACCAGGTAAATTATCTATCCAAATGTTCTGTAGTTGTTGTGGAAGGAATATGATCTTCTCACCTTGCTGGGTGCTTGTGTTCTGCAGGTATTGTACAAAGAGGACCTAGGGACAGGTATCCCAACACCTGTCACTCCAGAAATAGAGAGAGTCAAACGCAATCAAGAACACATTAGCTCGGTATTTAAAAAAAAATAAATTATAACAACTTATTTTTGCATAACATCCTAACATATAATCTCTTTTTCTTCAATCGTTTAGAATGTCACCCTGCTCCTGTCTTTTCCCTGGCAGTATTTTTAACTCATTTATATTTCACCTCTTGGTGCTTTAACTTTTTTTGGTGATTTACAACTTTACATGCATTTCTTTTAAGAACCAAAACTGGAAGTAAGCCGTGAAATTAACATGATGTTTCTCTCCATGTTTGTTTTATCTTAACGCTTTATCTTCTAGTATCTGTAGTCATATATTTACAAAATAATCAACCATCAGCCTCTTCCTTAATATTTGCCTCTAAAACAAGTGTGAAATTAATTAAAAAGTGATCCTAACGCTAAACATAACTCACAAAATAGTCATATTTAATGGTTTTGCCTGTGTTGAGTGTTTTTTTTGTGGAAACTTTCTTGTACCTCACAGGTGTTATACAAAGAGGGCTTAGGGACTGGCATCCCAACACCGGTTACTCCAGAGATGGAGAGAGTGAAACGTAATCAAGAGAACATTAGCTCGGTATTGCTAAATAAAACAAAACCTACCATTTCAAATGCAAATCAAATCCCTTTAACTTCTCCATACTAAATTTTTCTTTCAATTGTTTGTTGAACTTTGAACAACCCTTTCTTAATCAAATCACTAAAACCCTGTCAGTATCTTTATATTTTAATTTTTCACTCAATCTAATGTAATTGTCATTAAATTGTTCCAGCTGTGAGATTTTAACCTCACTTACTTAAAGTAGTTAAGCAGTACCTTATTTTATTTCCCAGTGAAATAGTAGTAGTCTGAGTGATGTCACCCTCCTCCTCAGTAACCAAGTCAATCCTTCTCACAGTCTTCAGACTCACCACACTGGTTGCACTGCAAATGAAAAATGAACTCTTAACAATTCTTGAAGCAAAGCAATCTAATGCAACTAGCGTGTGCTGTCTCTTTTCCTGTTTTTGTTATGTTGGGTGCTTTCTTATATCCTACAGGTCTTTGTAAGAAAACCTGGGTGGTATCCTCATATCACTGCAATATGAAAAAGTAATGAAAATTGCATATATAAGGAAAAAATTACTGTAGTAATGAATTTCTATCCAGATTGTTTCTACTCCTAACACGTTCCAGTCAAATGACCATTATGTCATAATTTTGTTCTATATTTCTGTTTTAATTAGAGCAGCTAACAACCAGTTTTAACTCACTCTGACCCAATTCAGACATGACAGATATGAAATTCAGTCCTGACTTGAGATTAATAGGACAGTTCAGAGAAGCCACTGTTGTTAAACGTTTTGCTACATTTAATTGTCTCTGAGGTAATGTAATTTATGCTGGTGACCCTGTTTAGAAGTCTTAGAGGCAAAGCTGATCATGCAAGATCTTTTGTTTCAGTAAGGAAACTCCTTTGCAAAAGAGTTTTCAGGTAGCTTGGCTCAAGCTATGCTTTGCACAGAACACTCCTGCAGTTCTTGCTGGCATTATCTGTGTGCACCCAGGTGGGATGACAACAAACCTCATAGTAATACTAGTGGATTACTTTGACTGACTTTTTTTTGCTAGCCTTTGAACAAGGCTGACAAAACTCTATTATTTTTCATACTTTGAAGTTTTGCTATATTAAATTACTTGTTTTCTCTCTCTCTCCTCCCTGTCCTCTTTCCTTTTCTTTTTTTTTTTTTTTTTTTAATACTTCCCTGTTGCCACACAGGTGTTGTACAAAGAGGGGCTGGGGATTGGAACCCCAGTACCTGTAACTCCTGAGATGGAGAGGGTCAAACGCAATCAAGAAAACTTTAGCTCGGTATTTTTTTGTCATTTAAGAAAAAAGTTCCCTATAACTACTTAACACCTGTAAATTTTCTACTCTCTCTAATTAACTTAGAAACATCCCCTTTCTGCTATTAAATTTTTTCGTCATTGTTATTTATATTTTATGTACTTATTTTATAAAAGACTTTTTAAATAATCATAATACTTGATGCTTCATGTCCTTTAATTTTTAAAGCTTTTTTTGTGAAGCTTAAGGTATTTTGCATTTTTAAAAAACACTGGCTTTTTTTATTTGCATAATTCCATTCCTCTAACGCCTTATCATTCTGTTGAAGCATATCTAAGAATTAGGATGCAGTTATTTCTAGCTGTCAGACGTGCTCTCAATTTATCACAATTGTTAACTGTTTTATACTTCCTAATTTTTCCTGCATTCGAGTATATTTAGTGGGCACAAAAATTATACGTGTTACCTCCACCAAATGCAGTATTTTTTTTTTGTTCTTAACGTTTTTTAAACTCCCATGTTACCATATAGGTGTTATACAAAGAGGATCTGGGGACAGGAACCCCAACACCTGTCACTCCTGAGATTGAAAGAGTTAAACGCAATCAAGAAAACTTTAGCTCGGTATTTTTTAATTTGAAAAGCAGAAAGTTACCTTTTAATCTATTTTTAAAAACTTTTAACAACAACAAAAAAAATCTTGCTCCCTTGTAATCAACTTACACAAAAAATAATATCCTGGTCCCTTTGAGATTTTTTTTCTTCTTTCTAATTGTTACTTACATCATTCTTGTTGCTCTTTTTTTATTACATCATCTTAATAACTTTTAGTTCCACCTTTCTTTTGAGTTTGATTATCTCTTCCCCCCCCCCCCCTTAAACAACCTGTTTTCCTTTTCTTAGTCACAACAATCCTTAGTTTTGTTTTGTGTGGTGGGTTTTTTTTTCCTGATTTTACTTACTTTATATACAAGAACTAAACTATTCAGCACGTGATACAAATCTGTGAAAATGACCTCAGTATAACAGTGCTCTAATACATGCTAGTGTAACCTGCTGTGATGTTTATAGAATGGGTAAATGAAACAGAGTTGATTTCTGTGTTCCTTTAGTGTTGTATTTGATACTTTCTGCCTTTAGGAAGTCTTTAATGGTCTATTGTTGCACAGACAGTTTGTCTATACAGCTCCTGAGAAGCAAATAGAGAAGGTATTCTAGCTTTCTGCCAAAAGGCATTGCAGAGTATTAGCATTTAGCTGTATAGTTTTGAGGTGCATTTTAATTTTTCTCTTTTATTCCAAGCTTTGGCTCGGAGCGACCTCGAAAAACATTCAGTCTGTTTTCTCAGCAAGCTATGTGGGTTACTGTTGTTTGCTTGTTCCTTTTTACTTTTTTTAATATAGCCATGTTACCCTACAGGTGTTGTACAAAGAGGATCTGGGGACAGGAACCCCAATACCTGTCACTCCTGAGGTTGAGAGAGTCAAACGCAATCAAGAACACATTAGCTCGGTATTTTGTGGAGGAAAAGAAGTATTCCCTTTAACTCCACTTAAACAGACCTTTTTAACCTATATTAAAATTGGACAATTCCACTCCTTACGTCCATGTTAATCAACTTACAAAAACATCCTTTCTTCTTCACTGTATTATATTTTCCAATATTACTGACCTAACACTTCTTCATATATGTAATTATTTACATGATCCTAAATATTTTTAACCATTTTGCTCCCTGTTCCAACTTCCTTTTTCTTTTGTATGTGGGGTGTTTTTTTTTTTAAATCCTGTCGGTTTCCTGGTTTAATGCTGTTATTATAGAAGAGGGAGGGTCTGACTTTCTAGCACGCTTCCGTGATAGTCTAAAAGCTCTCCTCCACCATGAAAATATATTTGACCTAAGAGGCTTCTGTGTTGGATTTGTCACACCTGCTAAGATAAAACCATAGACTTCTTTGCCTTCAGACCCTCACGGGTGCAATCCAGTCTGCGTTGCTTCCAGGAGTAGCTTTTAGGGTACATTAGAGCAGGCTGAGCTCCAGCACACTCAAATATTTGACTTCATGTTGGATGTAATTATTATTGAGTTGTGATTATGTTTTTGGATGCTTCTTGTTACTACACAGGTGTTGTACAAAGAAAGCGTGGGGACTGGAACCCCCACCCCTATCACTCCAGAGATGGAGAGGGTCAAACGCAATCAAGAAATCTGTAGCTCGGTACTTTGCTAAGAAAAAAAGTTCCCTTTAATGCTATTTAAAAGAACATTTTAACAGTTTTAATAATGGATGTTGTAACACTTGTTCCAAAATAATGCCAACCCTGATTCTAAAGCAGCTTACAGAAGTGATTACTTCTTACTCATGTCTTACTGTGGTTTACAGCAGTGACTTTAACTTCTTGCAGTTTTTACTGTTTTTTAAGAATGATTTTAATGCCCTATTCTAATCATAAAAACATTTAACAAACCCATTTTTTCTGCAATGCTGATGTTCTTTTTTTTTTTTTAAAAAAGATGATAATTTACAAATTCATAACATCCTCAGCCCCTCAATATGGTTATGTTTGTGGTTTCATTTATGTAGTACTTACTTACACTATTTGTTACGAGTGATCCTGTAGTTAAAAAGCCAGTATGTCAACCCTACTTCTCTAGTAAAATATTGCTAAGTACCTTCTTAAAAAATATAAATAATATCTAGGCCCCGAGAAAATAAATACAAGAAAAAAATGGCTTAGGCTTTAAGTTTGTTTATGGCTAGCTTTTTATTTATTGTTGCTTTCTTTGGCTCCTTTCTTATGTCTCATAGGTGTTGTATAAAGAAAACATAGGGAAAGCAACCCCAACACCTGTCACTCCTGAGATGGAGAGAGTCAAACGCAATCAAGAAATCATTAGCTCGGTATTTTTAACAGGAAACCAGTTCCTAAAGATCTGAATGAAGTGTTTAACATAACTGTAGTGGTTTAGTAATCTGTGCTTTCTAACTTCATAAAATGAATCTGCCATGTAGCATAAACCTCCTACCTTCTGTGCTTACAAACAAATCGTAGATCTTCTATTTAACACTGTATGAACCTGCTAGAACTAGGTTTGATCTATTTTGGATGGGTATTGTTTCTCTGCAACTTTTTTTAACCCTTTCTTACTACAAGTGTGCTTTCATGCAGAGTTAATTCCATACAGGGACTATTTCTGCATCCTTGTAGATTAATGGCAAAGCTCCCATTGCTTCTTTTGGGAACAGCATTGTGCCCCAAATCTAACCCTTTCTAAGTGTAATGACTCAAAAGCTATATTTTGTGTTGGTTTGGGTTTGGGTTTTGTTTCTTTTTGTTGGTGGTGCCTTTTTAATGATGTTTGGATACTCCCTTGTATCTTGTAGGTTTTGTACAAAGAAAATGTGGGGAAAGTGACCCCAACACCAATCACTCCAGAGATGGAGAGAGTCAAACGCAATCAAGAAATCATTAGCTCGGTACCTTAAAATAGATATATTTCTTTTTTCCTTTTTGCTTATATCTTAATAAAGTAACATTCTAACTACCTACTGAAAGTTGATTTTAATATAAAAAATAGATATATTTGTTTCTGCAAATTAATCCTCCTCTTCTAAAATAAAATTACTTTAGTGTTAGCAGTCTGATCCAGAAATGGAGGCCTTTTCTACAACTCGGTTTGTGTACCTGTGGGCTCTATCCAGACAATATTAAGAGCTTAGCATCCTTTGGTGAAGATATTCAGGTGTGTCTCTATGCTTAGTGTTTAAGCTTTCATTGGCTTTTCAGGGGTATTTGACTTTAGCAAAAACCAAACAAGAAACCCAACCACCCCACCCTGAACAATCCCCCCTCTCTGACCTGTATTGCTGTCACAGGTGACTTAGGATGCTTTAAACAGAGTAACACAAAAGGAAGGACTGTTCCTGTTCTGGGTGGTCTATCAGCAATAGCTTTTAGGTGGCCTGATGGACTGGGGAGATGTGTAGGTGTAAAGCTGCAGTGATACCAGACACCCATCCTCAACGCCCTTCTTTATTTGGCTGCCTAATGTCAGTGCGGCAACAGAACTCCCTCCTCCCTCCCAAAAAGGTCACGAATTCCTTCAAATACAGATAAAACAGCAGATACCATTTCTTAAATAGTTTTCTAGGGCCACGGGCAGCTTGCCCCAGCTTATGGAGCCATCGTCATAGTTGTAGCTGGATAGAGCCCTTCTTTGTTAACCAGAAAAATAACAAGCTTTTCTTCTACAGTTTATTTTTCTTACCCTTCCTTACAGCAGTAGATGTTTGGCTTTTGTGCAGTGCTGCATATCATAATCAGTCGTGACTTTTTTTTGAAATTTGATAACAAAGTAATGATTTGTGTTCAAAGCCGTTTGATTTTGGGGTGTTCTAAGATACCGGATACATCTTCTGTATCCCACAGGTGTTGTACAAAGAAAACTTGGGGCGAGCAACCCCCACACCTATCACTCCAGAGATGGAGAGAGTCAAACGCAATCAAGAACAGATTAGCTCGGTATTGTCTGGAAGAAGTAAAGGGGATGATAGAGCACTTTTTTTTTTTTTTTTAAATAACTTAAGTCTGCTTGGTTTTATTTAACCCTCTAATTTTTTTTCCCCTCAAACTTAGAAAGTCATCTCAAACTTATAGTACTTAAAAGATTTTTTTTTTTTGTCAATTAACTTTTTAATACTATTTTTCCTCTGACTTTTTTTTTTCTTTCATAATGGATGGTGTTTACTCTAAACCCTGTAACATTACAGTTTTGAATTCATACATTTGTGACTCTGAGTTACTTTGTGATCTGTAGGTTGTATACAAAGAAGGCTTAGGGAAGGCAACACCTACACCGGTCACTCCAGAGATGGAGAGAGTCAAACGCAATCAAGAGCACATTAGCTCGGTACTGAAAGAAGACAGACAACCACCTTATATTAAAAATAACCATTCTGAACAAAAACTCCACTTCTAGTTTAACCTTATTTTCTCAGTTTTCCTTATTTTTGCCTATTTTTCAGTTTGATTTTTACCTTTTGCTCTAGCAAATAACTTCTTAGATGCTTTATTTCCCAAGATCTTTTCTACCCCTGCAGTGATGAGTATGCTTAAACAATAACACCATTTACAGAATGAGCTATTAATTATTCCAGTCTGACTTGTGGACACCTTTTTGTACACTGTAGGTTTTGTACAAGGAACATCTGGCAAAAGGAACTCCAACACCGATGACTCCAGAGATGGAGAGAGCTAAACGCAATCAAGAAAACATCAGCTCGGTATGTTCTATTCAGCCAATAAATGAAAATATATTAAAAAGTAACATTTCAATCCCTGAAATCCTTACTCAAATTAACAGTGCAGGTGTTAACATAACTACCTAGCTACCTAGTTTGGAAATATGAAGTAACCATACTAAAATAAAATCCTTTAATACTTGCTTTTTACTTTCTGCTGCAATTGAGTATTTCTTTCTGTGTGATTAAGTGCTTTAGTGTAGGATTGGGTTTTTTTTTTAAATACCAGTTGAATTTCAAGTAATGCTGCATTCAAGTCTCATGCTAATATCTTCTGTTTTTACTGGTCTTATACTGTATGACAGATAAAATGATCAT
Source organism: Haliaeetus leucocephalus (assembly GCF_000737465.1). Classification (NCBI taxonomy): domain Eukaryota; kingdom Metazoa; phylum Chordata; class Aves; order Accipitriformes; family Accipitridae; genus Haliaeetus; species Haliaeetus leucocephalus. Next base: position 8,751,703 of record NW_010972887.1, on the reverse strand, counting down.
TCTTCAGTAACAGTATATTTTGTTAGATTTCTGACATTCTATATAAAAATATGACAAACCTGGAAATAGCCTTTTTTAGGGCCTTCTTTGCTAACCTGTTACTCCAGAGGTAAATCCTGACATACCCCATCTTGTAAATACTCTACGATTCTGTGATATGTTATGTATATAAATAGTTTGGGTTGGAAGGAACCTTTAAAGGTCATCTAGTCCAACCTCCCTGCCATGGGCAGGGACATCTTCAACTAGATCAGGTAGCTCAGAGCCCCGTCCAACCTGACCTTGAATATTGTACAGTCTCTGCAAATGTTTACAGAAGCATGATGCAACTGTTATCACTCAAAACCAAAACTACAAGCCCAGCAAAAATTGTAGTATTTCAATGATAAATACAGGTCAAATTATGTTGTCTGTTTCACATGGATAACTTCACTAAAGTCAGTGAGGTGTATGTCAAATATATGAAAATAGTACCTAGAACATTATTACTGCATTACCTCTACCTGTTGTTACAAGGTTAAAAAAGGTAAGCATCTTTTAGTTAATAAAAGGAACGTTTGGGATCAAGTCCAGAGCTGTCCATGTCTTATAATTATGAAAAAGAATTTTGCTTTGCATTCTAATGTTATTCACTACCACAGCTCCTGCTTTTTTTTTTTTTTTTTTTTCCTTTGCCAGACTGGTTCACTACAGCTCATTCCTCATGATGCAGAAGTAGTTTTGTGCCCTGTGCTCACTTCCTTTCTCTCATCTGGCAGGTTCTTTATTCAGATAGTTTCCGAAAACAAGTACAAGGCAAAGCTGCGTATGTGTTGGATACACCTGAAATGCGGCGTGTACGAGAGACCCAGAAACATATCTCTACGGTAAGAGCATTTATAGACATATTTTTAAATTGGCAAGTGATTTAAATAAAAAATAACCTTGTTCCTGAGACAATCTGGGGTTGGCAGCTCAAGGACAATGTATATATACTAAGTTTGGTTACCCTAATTCTTAAATACTAAAGGCAAGAGTGACTGCAGGAAAGGCATGTTTGGGATTAGGCTCTCTCATTGTTCCTTGGATTGGAAAAAGCAAAAGTTCAGAACAGCAGTGTACCTCTCTACCAGAAATTCACCTGAGGTAAGCAGGAATAAAAATTATTCATCAAAGCTACAGAGAACAGACATCTCATTTTAAATTGCAGGTGAAATACCATGAAGATTTTGAGAAAAGCAAAGGTAGTTTCACACCTGTAGTTACTGACCCCATTACAGAACGTGTGAAAAAGAACATGCAGGACTTCAGTGACATTAGCTATAGGGGCATTCAAAGGCGAGTAGTAGAAATGGAGCGAAAGCGTGTGGACCAGGATCAAGAGAATCTCACAGGTAAGCAGAACCTAGGTTTTATAATCACCCAAGTACTACTTTTATACAAAACACAAGCTGACCTTGCTGAGTTGTTTTATTTAAGCTCAGCCATATCAATTCAAATTTGTCATTACTTAGAGATGATGTTTTTATCGAAGTCCATTTTGAAAATATTCTCTTATAGCAGCTGTAAATCACCTTTGGTCTGCTTGTCCCATTCTGCCCAACTTTATAATCTAACCCTAGACTTACATTTCTTTCTTACATTTTTAACTTCTTCTCTATGCATACTAGAGAAATATCTTGGCTTACCTGACGTAGATTAAATAAAAAAAAAAAAGCCTAATCTGTGCTATAGATTTGAGAAACACAGATTTATGAAATAATGCTTTCCCTTTTCTGATATACTTTTACTCTGATTCAGGACAGACATGTGCTGCTCAAGCTCTCTAAAAAGCTGCTTGAGCTACAGCTTCTCCTCAGAAAATGCTATTTCTCTTTCAGGTCTTCGCGTGTGGCGCACTAATCCCGGGTCAGTCTTTGACTACGACCCAGCAGAAGACAATATTCAGTCCAGAAGCTTACATATGATCTCTGGTTTGTTCCATAGGCTGTACTGTTTGTGCGAAATAGGTTTTATACTTGTGCACGTGCAATCATTAAAACTGGTAGCTTGGGGATACTAGCGCACAGCTTAGTGCTCAACCTATGCAAGAACACAGGTGCAGACTTACATGCGGACTTCACACCTTGTTAAACAGAGCTGAGGTTTCAACAGTTACACAGTTCTTGTAAGAATTAATGGTAACTAGAGAAGTTGTCTATACCTCTTCTTCAGCAGCATACGTAAATGTAGCTAGATGTTTAATATAGCTATTTCTCAAAAAATACGTTGTTAATCTTACTATAAAGTGATCTAATACAGGCATGAAGAGCATTGTTTATATGATCCAAAGATAGCATGATCCAGTTGCTTACTTGTAACATGTGCTTCCTTTTTAAATAACTAAAAATACTGCTTCTCAGTTACTTCTTTTTTTAAACTCCTTTCCTGCTAATTGTTTGAGAAGAGATGTATCCTGAATGAAACTTTTGAAAGTAGATAGCACTAAAAGGGAAGAAGGTTGGAGAAAGAAAAAAAAAAATCTGAATATTAAAGGTAACAGGGACATAGTAACTGTGCCTTTTTGAGTAGAACTTCAAATATTTTTTAAAAGCACTGGCAAATACCATTGAGTAACCATAAAAATAGACTGTGATTAATTCACTTTTTGCCATAAACTGTAAAACACAGTAACCAATTCTGCTTAGCACGCATGGGGCTTGGTCAGTTTTCTACTCAATACAACCACTTCTACGGGTATGGTAATAAGGGGTAGAGTGCTTTGGTTATTTTTACAGAATATGTATGCACACATGTAGATGTATAAAGTAACTTGTATATGTGTGTGTACATGTGTATTTTTATGTGTGTTTCTCTGTACAAAACAAAGCCATGAATCTGTTCCCACTGCCTTCTCCTTGCAGTCCAAGCCCAGCGCCGCAGCCGGGAGCACTCCCGCTCTGCCAGTGCCTTGAGCCTGAGTGGTGGCGATGAAAAATCTGAACCCTCGGACGGCGCCGATCAACATTTGTCCTACTACAGCAACGGGGGCTTCTTTGCCACAACTACAACAGGTATGAGGAGAACAAAGATGACATTTATTCACGTATGAGGGCAAATGGTATCCAGGCCATCAGGCAAGGCAGTACTGATCACTGGCTCATGTTCAGTAATTCCTTTAGCCAGGAAAAAAAAGCATGAAAGTACACCTGCAAAATGTTGAGTTATGGACTTAACTAACAGAGGTAAAGTTGTATTTCAGTAGGTAAAAGGCAGATTTGACCCACCTAATGACCTATCCCCTGATCTTTATTCAGAGCAATCTAACCCTATTGCCAGTTCTGCAATAAACAACACACAATGTATTTTCCTTTTCTAGTGGGCTACAAACATGCTAAAACCATAGAGTTACCACAGCAACGGTCATCGTCAGTTGCCACCCAGCAAACAACGGTATCATCGGTTCCTTCTCACCCCTCTACTGCTGGTGTAAGTAGCATTGATCGGTTGTATTGACACACAATCCCACGCTTGCGGCAGGAGTTAAATCTGAGTACCTACCAAAGGTGCACAGCCCTGGAGGTCTCCAGTAGCTGGTGGTGCATGCTCCATCATGCAGATGATGTTAATCCAGGATTGAGAACCCACTGGGCTGAAGCTTGGTACAAAACTAGGTGAAGGAGTAACATTCACTGAAGTGGGATAGACCCTCACCTGTTCTTGAAAACTTTACATTAATGCTTCTTCCTACTCCTGAGATTGAGTCTTAGAGTAGATATATGGCAATGGATATAGCATCACCTCCCCACAAGATCTGCTGGGAGGCAACACCTTGAAGTTATGGCTGGAACCACCTGGAGCTGATACTGCTCAAATATGCTCTGAAAACATTTTGTTCAGCTTCAGTGTCACTAAAACACACAGGCTCTAACCTAAGGTAATGTGGTACTCTAGGTAGCTAAGGTATTTAGTTATTGAGAAGGAACATTTTGTGATCTGAAACAAGATTGAAAAGATCAGCCAGGCACAGCCATCAGTCATACTTTCAGCATACTGAAATGAGTCAAAACCTAACTTGCCCTTAGCCTGCTCTTAGATTTTGATTCTTGCCAACAGCTATGGCTGTCAGTGCTGACAGCAGGGGTATATAAATGTGTGTCTCATTTTTTTGCCCCCTCCCCTCTCCTTTCTTAAAACCCACAGAAGACCTACCGGGCCATGTATGACTATATGGCAGCTGATGCTGATGAGGTTTCCTTCAAAGATGGTGACACAATTGTAAACGTACAAGCAATTGATGAAGGCTGGATGTATGGGACTGTCCAGAGAACCGGCAAGACTGGCATGCTGCCAGCCAACTACGTAGAAGCTGTCTAAACCAAAGCACGTCTTTGCATAAAGTGTTATCTGCATGGCACAGACATACCGGCACATCTTAAAATGTAAGCCTTAGAAAAGGGTTTGTAACACTTTTTCCAAAGTGCCTTACTGTCTTCCATGTTGATAGTGCCTTATGAACCATGATGTGGGCAAAAAAAACCAAACCAGGAAAAAAAAAATAACTGCAGAGCAAAACAGTCTTGAAACATCCTTGAAAAATGTTTTTGAGAATTACCTGTAAACACACTACTAGGCATTGCTCATGAGAACTGTATTTCTTCCAGTGTCAAAAAAACCTCCCCAAACTGTAAACATTGCCTAGACTTTCAAACATTTCAACACCACATACCATCACAGTGTTTAACTATGCTACAACTGCAATCCAGTTCAGCATCTCTGAAATTCTATCATCTATACATGTACTTAAGACTACAACTCCCAAGTATTACTTTATTCATTCATTCTCCCATAAAGAGAGTATTTTTATGGTCTATTCTAAACTGTTTGAATGTATTCACTTCTTTTCCATATAAGCAACATTTAAGCTTAGTATCTCAAACCAATGTCTAGCCAGGGGCGGTTAACAAACCAACCAACCCAAAACCAAAAGCCTCTCCTTCTGCTTGCTGAGCTGTTATGCATGTGTTTTCCATGCAACTGTTCTGGGGTCAAAAGCTGTTATTACTTGTAAATTAGTGACTAAATAAAGCTAATGTTTCTGCAGTATGTTCGATGTATTCACTCATGCTGAAGAGCAGGAATCAATCTCACAACAAACTGGCTTTGTTCAGAAAACTGTATTGAGAAAGGGAAAGAACCCAGAAGGTGATGGGGGATGCAACAGCCACAACAGAAGTTCAACCTGGAGGAGCTGTGAAGGAACTGGACAAACTGTGTCATACCTGAACAGCGGTTACCTGCCTCATCTGCTGAAACATCTGGTACCAGCCAGTCTCCAAGAACAGAAGTAGTAAGAAATCACTGTATACTGTGTCCAAGATGATAGACTAAAGGTTAAGAACAAGTTAACAATAGAGTTGCAACATTAACTCTGAGAACCTTTGTTCAAGGGGAATCACAGCACATCATGGTGTACACCACCAGCTTGAAAGGGAACCATCCTTCCTCAAAGCAGGATTCAGAATTGCCAGCACTGAAGGGCGTTAGTTAAACAAAGACATTAGCACCCTTTTGAGATGCGTTAGGAACATCCTTATCTGTACAGGTCACTGGATACAAAACAAACCTAAAGAGGCAGATTTGGAATCAAAATAACATTTTCAAGAAAACCAGAAAACCTACAGACAACTCATCACTGGCACTGTTCACATTATAGCTCCAAGACACCTCTTTGTCCTGTTCATTTGCTTCATGAGATGCAGGAACAGGGCAAAGAGTATCTAGAGTCCTGCTGACAAGATACTACCCCGTCCTTGAGGACCTGCTCCTACCTTAATGCAGCAGCGATGACTTTCCAAGGTGCCTTCTAACCTCGTGAATCCAAAGCAATGCTGAGGGAAGGCTAAGCAGATCTGAAGGGGAAAAACAACTCAACCCAAAACCACCAAACTACAACACTAACAAGTTTGGGAACTATTTGCTGTTTTATTTGCCCATGTTTTAAGTTCTAAAACCACCTGCAGCAACTCCTTTCAATAAACGTCCATTTTGATAGCTACAGTACAATATATACAGATCAGATTTCCAGAGTAAAACCCAAGAACTCTCTCTGAAGGTCTCTGAGAAGCAGCAATGCATTCCATGCAGTTAAAACTCAAGATCATAAATTACTAACCAACATTTGCCATGATAAGTCTGTACATAATATACAATGAGCTCTTCTTATCAAATCCATTCATTTCCCCAAGGAAAAAGTCTTCTCCGCAGAAGGAGAACTACTGCAAGCAAAGAACATGGGAAAAAGCCTGAGAAGTTTTGCAAAGTCTTTTACCTGTAAGGGTACATTTCATTATCAGCTTCTTAGTGCGATTCTTACAAAAATACATGCAAAAATAGATGTCATCCAGTTGTCAAATACCAGGTTCCTGGACTGTTGCTGCCATAAGGAAGTAAGCACAGCTTATCTCAATATAAAATAATGCTGAAAATAGAGCCACTGCCTGTCAGAGTTTCAGCAACTTAAAAGGAAACAAACAGGGGCAGCAGATGAGCAGAGCTGCGAGATCTCTCTCTTACCAAATAGTAAGAGTTTGCAGCAGTAAGAACACTTCAGATTTGAAAAAAATAATTTAACTACTCTGTTGGTTTGGTTTCACAGTCTTTGCTATTGCACAGCTTTATCAAGTTTTCTTTCAAGTAGTGAAAGAAATATGCATAGCAATCCAATACAAATACCTCTAATAGGGAATAAACAATCCCACAAATTAGAACAACAATGACAAAAAACCCCGGAGGAAAAAAAAAACCACAATACCTTTTGCTCATATAGGTGTTAAAAAAAAAAATCTCTATAGTACAAGATGCACACTTTAAGGAATAATTCACCAGTAAGAAAAGCAGTTTTTTGGGAAAATTTTTGTAACAAAATCCTCCTTACTTAGAAATGATAAACAACTAATCAGAACTTTCATGGGGTGGGGATTTCCAGCGGGACTGCAGGTTCTTCATGATACAGTTTGTCATGCCAACCAGTTTTTCTTGCATCTCAAAAAGTTGGCTCCCTGAATAGCTGTGAAGATCTTCGGAGGTCAGCTGAGCAGCAAGTGCATCAATCTGGCTCAGAAGATCTGCTGTGGGCTGGTCATTTGTATTCGCGACAACGGGTTCAATCAAATCTGAAAAGGAAGGAAAGTAGGGCAGTGCAGTCTATGCGTTTGGATTTAAATCTAAGCAGAATTATGCTGCAGCAGAATGGTACAGCTTTTGTACAAAATAACATATTCAAGCAGTCTACAAAGTATTTGTTCCACATAGTATGAGAGCTTCTGACAAAGGCAGCCCTCAGCACTCCATGCTACCCTTCTTTATGGTGACTTTCATTATATTTGATCACAATTCTACAATAAAACTAAGGACAGAAATGAAAGTATTTGATCCTATTCAGATACTGCCAGTGTTCTTCGAGACGTGTTATCCCAAAGTCCAACTTTTAAACTGGACAGCTAAGGAGAAGTTACTCCTGAGTTCTTTGTTCTCCAGTTAACCAAACGCTTCAAGTATCTTGTAGGAAGAACAAATATGGATTCCTCTGTTTGAGCTATCAGGCGAAACTCCCCAAATGCCCAGGAGAACTCAAATAAAAATCTAGGCACCCAAATCCAAAATGGGTATCCAGGGAATCACCCCTCTCCTGTCCCACCCCCCTCAGGATGAGGCACCACATAACTATCTCTGCTTCATCTTGTTTGTTTCTGAGTGCCCAGAACCACAGCAGTTAATACAGTATTAAGCAGCTCAGGAGACATACCCCATTGAGATTCAGAAAATTAAGTACCAAAAGCCCTGCCTAACTTGTTCTTCACATACTTAGGCAAGCTTGTTTAGGGAAAAGCAGCATCTTTACCTCAAAATATGTAAGAAGTTTTAAAAAGCCATTGCTACAGGGCTTCATGAAGTGGCTAACTCAAACACCCATCTAATGTGCTAATATTGGCTATTAACACACTCTCTCTCAACTCCCCCCCCCCCCCCCCCACCACACAAACCACCCCTCCCACG
>NW_010972887.1:8727601-8743677 GCF_000737465.1 Haliaeetus leucocephalus | reverse complement strand
TTAAAACCCCCCCCCCCCCCCCCCCCCCCCCCCCCCGAAAAGATCAAGCATTCCCATTAGGAGAGAATGAAAGCAGCCAAACAGCAGAATCACCCAGATCCCAGGCAAAAAGCAGGCAATAGGTACCTGTTGCAAGTTTTTCTTCATCTACAGAAAGAGATTTATCCTCTACATTATTTACGGGCTTTTCTGCATCTTCAAGCACTGCTATCTCCTCAAACCCTCGAGATTTTACCTGCAGATTTTTTAGGAGAGAACAAGGGATGCATTTTCAGAGAGCGGGGTGGAGGGGTAGATTACATGGTGGGACATGTTTTAACCTCGTAATAAATCAATCATTATTCCCATTAATAATATTGTAAACAAATTATCTGTACCCTGAATTCCCATGTTACTTTGATTTCTAATGGGGGGGAAACATTATTCCTCATGATGGATGTTAGCACTTCAGTAGGCTAAGACTGGCTTTTTGGGTACTAAAATTAAGCTTTACCTGTTGCTCATGATATCCTTTAAGAACTTTTCTAACATTGGAAACTTTTGGAGAGCGGATGGGAAGAGTTTTGATTTCTGATGCTGTCAGGATACTCAGATCACCCACTGTCTTAATGTTCTTTGCTCGAATGAGCTGCCCCAAGCCTCTGGCGCTGCAGCAGGGGAGAAAGAAAAATGGTTTCTTGTGCTAGAATTCATGTCCTTTCTGCCCAGCACAGTGGAGCAGAAAGAAATCTTACATCAATGCTGATTCACATACACATAAGTGAAGGAAAAAACAAAATGCAAATGACATTCTATCTGCAGAAGCACACCTTTTTGCAGTTTATCCATCAGGGAATGGCATTCTAAAGCCCTCCCATAAGTAATATCAGCAGAAGGAAAAGGAGCTGAGTAGACTAGAAAAGATGTCTCTAAGTCATCACATGTTGCATTAGAAAATTTGGATTTGTAGGTTCAGTAAGAATTCAGTTTCTAGTAAAACGTCATCTTCAAAAGCAACAATCCACTTACCATATATTTGATGTAATCTGAGGTAAAATTACATCAACCGGTGCTTTGCAGCCAACTAAGGCAGGATACATGCATTCTGTAGGGCAAGGCAGTGATTCCTTAGCCATTTCCGTGATCTCGAATAATACAGAAAAATTGTTAAATTAACTATCACACAACTGAGTACAGGAAAAAATAGAAGAGATACATGAACCAAAGCACTTCTTACTAAGCACTTCTTTGAGCTCTTAAATTTAGGGTTACGAGATCCTGGGGACAGAAATCCTTTGGTTGGAGTGGTAATATGCTGGATAGAAAAAGAGGAAAAAATATCTCTCAGGATCGTAGGAATTCAGTTAATCATAAGATTGTAGCTACCTAGATCTCAGAGTGCATTTGTCTTCAGAGAGTAACAGAATGAGTCAGGCTAAACCAGTTACAATTATTTTGTACACTTACTGATTCTCTGGTCTTACAATTGTTTGTCTATGAACATACACTAAAAGCAATGTTACCTATGATAAATGAGAAACACGAGTACTTATGACACACACAGAACGTACATAACAGAATTTACCTTAGCCTGAATACTAGACAAAATTTTAAGATTTCGGGAAGATGGTGAAGATGAATGGGATCTAATGACAGGACTTCGCCTATCTATGTCATCTGCCAGTCCTTCTTGATAAATTGGATTCGCAAAAGAGACTCGACGAATCTGTTTTTAGAGAGAAGTAGTTTTTATAGTGTGAACTGAAACCACCACACTCTTGTGAAGTAAGTCTGAAGAGACAAAATAACTCAGTTTGAAATAAAGTCATTAAAGTTTCTGAATGACACAGATCATGTTTCACCCAAGGACAGAAACCGTGGCTTCCTTGTTGCCAAAGGAAACGTTAAATGCATTTTGTAAAAAGCTGCTCAGAATCCAGCGCTAAGACTCTGGCCACGTACACAGTGCTTCTGCAGTAACATCTGCTGCACTGCAACCCAGGCAGCAGATTAGACTTTGGCAGAGTGTTTCGAAAATAAAACTCCCGACCCCAAGCCCCAGTAATGCAAGCCTGTCAGTGCTTGTACATTCCAAAAAGAAATCTGTACGTCTTCAGCGTAAGATCGTTTACAATGAAAAATACAGGCAATAACTCACCGTATTTGGAACGCATTACACTACAGACACTGTTGCATATCCCAGTTATGAACTGAATGATTTGTGAGTATCACATAATGAATCACATCACAATACCTTATTAGCGGGCGACAGGGAATCATCATCTTGATTTCTTTTTATGCCTCTCTTTAAAATACTAGTGGATGGAGAAGCTGAAGGAGACCACATGCAGCGTGCCTGCATACCATTAGGGCTTTCATTAACTAACACTAAAGAATCATCATCTTCTGGCTTTTGAGGTGAATCCACACTGTTATTTGCTACTGCATCTTTGTCTAAGGCCACATGTTCAGGCACTGTAATTTCAGTTTCCACTAATTCCTCCTTCATCTCTTTATCTTGAATAATGCCAGTTTCTCCTACAGCGTTCTCAGCTGCTTCTTTATGATCCTGATTGCCTTCTAGCTCATTCATCTGTTTTTCCTCAGGTTTGCTAACAACAACCAGTGCCTCGGGTGTCTCCTCCAGCTGTCCTTTCTGACTTATTTCTTCCTTTTCTGTAGCTGCTGGTTCTTCACTTTGACTCCCCGCAGCCAGACAGCTGTCACCAGGCTCATCTGAAACACAGGCAGACTGACACTGTTCAGGTCGGTCACTCTGATCAGCAGGTTCTTTTATGTCCACTCTGGACTCGGTAACTTCACCTGCTTTACACTCTGGATTCTCTAGATCCTCCTCCACTGCACCACTATTTCCTTGCAGGTCATCTTCAGATGTTCTCCCTCTTTCCAAGTTAAATGCACTGGGTTCCTTAGGAGGATGCAAAGGAGTGCTCATTGCACAAGGTGCTATGGACAAGCTCTCGTCAAAATTTGAACTACCAGACATCTCTGATGTATTTACAGACAACTGAACTGGGGTGGTTTGGGGCTCACTCAGTTTAAGAGTGGTCTCACTTTTTGAATCAGTGATTGACATTACTTGCCGCTTTGACTTTTTACAACAACCACAGTTCCTTAGTCTTTTCACCCTTTTGCTTCTTTTGTGCTGACACTCGGGTATTTGCGAAGAGGAAAGATCACCACCTGAAGCATTTGCTCCCGGTACAAATTCAGGCAGAACAGCTGAACAACAGTCTTCTGTGTTTGTTTGCTTATTTTCCTCTGCTGCTTTCAAATCTTGGTCAGATACACATGGATTGGTGAATAATTCTATCGATGTATTGCTCTTGTTTTGTTCCACATTTGCATCCAGTGCATCAGGTGAACTCTTTGAGCTGGCAGATTCCACAGCTTTGCTAGGACCTGTAGGAATTACTTGGTTTTCCAGGTCACACGGTTCAGATGTCAATGCAGCATCTGCGCTGGCTTCATGGCTCAGTTCACCTTGATTTGTTTCCAACAGATTCTTAGTTTCATTTCCTTGGGAAGACACCTCATGGCTATGGCTTCCTGGCTGTCCATCTTTCAATTTACCTTCAAGAGAATCACTTTTATTTTTCACTTTGGCAGATCTTTTCTTCCTTGTGCTTTCTTCCTTGGTCTCAGAGCCATCAGCCTCTGAATTTTCTATGCTGGAAAGCAATCCTTGTGAAGCTCTTCTTGTGTGGTATCGTGGGCATTTAATCATCTTCGGACCTACTGTACTGGAGCCACAGTCTTGACCTTCTGTGTCAGTCTTCGAGCTATCTTCTGACCTCCTAGCACTTCTGTTCACTTCTTCATCAAGGCTCCCTGAAGCAGGAGACTCCTTTGAGCTTGAGTCCTCTGCAGCAGTTCTCTCAGGTAGATTGCTTTCTTTTTTATTTGTATTTTCTGCAGTTTTCCCAGAAACTGCTTTCTGCGTTTGGGATACATCATCTTTAGTCTGTGACACCTTCTTTTGCCCAGATTTTTCATCATCTTTACGTCTGTCTCTCTTTTGGTGGCCATCTTCCTTATCCTGACTACCTGCTGTACTTTCCAGGCTTTCCGACCGTCGTCTTGAAGAACGTCTTAGTATTTTCTGATTAGGAGACACATGTGGAATCTGACTATCATCACCTGTTACCTGGTCAGATGACACAGTCGTCTCTGGGGGCGTATTTTCTTTAGAATCTGTATCTAATGCCTGGACCTTTTCTATTTCTGTTATTGTATCTTCAACTTTTTTAATTTCTAAATCTGTAGAATGGAGAGCTTGGGACTGAGCAAGGAGAACAAATTCCGCGTCTTCTACTGAAGCAGACAGTTCAGGACTATTTTCCATACTGCTGGAAGCAAAAGACTCTCGTGCGCTTTTCTCTTGTTCTGACCTAATGAGCAACTTGGACTGCTTATATCCTTGGTGCTCCATTTTACTCTGCCTGCGAGTTAGCCTTCGTATTGCAGTAAATATTTGTTCAGACTCAGATTTTGAAGGCTTTTTGTCATCTTCTCCAGATTTTTCTGGTTTAGCACTAGTCTTGCATACATTTGTATTTTTCTGTTTACCTGCCACGGAAGCACTTCCAGACATCTCTGATAAACTGTTTAATGCTGAAAGGCTAAAGGGTCTGTTCTCTGAACTACCAAATTTCTCCAAAGTAATAAAAGACTGCCGTCGGCTTGCAGGCTGCGGTGTTCCAGAAATTACGTCACTTGAAGTTGAACTGTTGCTGACATTTGAAGTGTTTTTGTTCCCTCCTAAGGGCTCCTTTGAAGCTGTTTCCACTGTATTTTTTTCTAATCCCTCTCTGACTGACGGCTCCTCCAGAATCATTTCAGCTCTATCCCTTCTTGACTCTCCCTCATTGTTTAATGTTGAGCTCTCCTCTATGTGAGGAAGAGGTGACACTTTTTCACAGGCAGCATTCTGAAGAGGATTATCTGATCTGCAGTTGGCTGAGATTTCATCCGATTTGTTGCATCCTTGACTCTCTGCGTTTTCTTCCTGTTCCAAAAATATGAACAGCAAAGTATTGTAGTTTTGCTATGAATATGATATAAAAAAACCCAGCTCTGCTGGAATAGAAAACAACATATCCACAAGGTTTTTCAAACCACCCCTTCCTTCAAGTTATTTTATTAACTATCCTATGGTAGTTATAAAAGACAAAGATCTTTTTTTTTTTTTTTTAAAAGCCCTTTAATCTCAAACCACAGAGAACTGCAAAAACATTTTATTTAAGTTTCACCAGAGATACTAACAAACCTACTCCTAAAAGTTTTTATGAAAGATCTGCTGTATTTTACCTACCATCTGTTTGGCACTACAGTTGATCAAGCTAGCTGTTTAACCAACTCCTCTCCAAAACAAAACAGATCTATACCGAGGGTTTACAACTTTTTTTTTTCCTTCCAAAATCTATTATTTAATCCACCTCAAGCCCTTACAGCTTCATCCAAAAGCAGTTCAGAATGTGGAAACACAGCTAAGCTGTTTAAAAGCATGGTCCACTAGAGTAATATAATACAGAAATCAACATTAAGACTTTTAAAAGTGAAAATAGTTCCAGAAAATCATGATGCATACCAAATGCATCTGCTAGGGAAAAAGAGTGTTATGGTAGAGAAGTCAACAGTGTTACAATTGCTAACATGAAGCCAGGCAATTAAACAGTTCTTAAAACAGCAGCACCATAGCAAGTCCCAGTAAGCCTGTGCTACAGCTTTTGGGTATTTTTACCCCAATAAAATAGTCAGTGGTAGCACATACACATGACAGATCTGTAAGTCCCTATAATACCTGTAGCTGGGTAACAAAACTTAAATACATCCACACTAAAACTAATTATATAAATCCTCCCATTTTGAAATTAAGTCAAAATGCTTCATGATTGGCCCTTTCTAGTGTAAATTACATAAAGCAGAACACAGCACAAAGAACACTGCAACGGTATTGGATTCAAATCTGGCAATGAGAATGAAATACAAACCACAAAAGCCATCGGTGTATTCTGTAGTCATGGAGCCTGTGTCAGTATTATTCAGATGTGGAAAAAATAAGAGGAAGCCCAAGAAAAAAAAGATATTCTTAAGAGTCTTACAGGTTAATCAACAGAGGGAAAGGGAATTAGTCCTGCAAGCCAATACACCTGGGGGTACATTTTTGTGCTTGAAGAGTTTCCAAATCAATCTTAAAACCATATCATAGCCAGTAATCTAAGAGTTTTGCCATTAATTACCAGAGCTACTAACAGGAAGAAAACATCACTGGTATGGTTATAATTCTGATATTGTCATTACCATTAGACAATGAGAAATTACCTGAGGCTTGGTTTTAGTATCTTCTTTTGCATCTTCTATTAAAGATGATTTTTCCCTAAAATAGAAGTTACTTAAATTAGAAGTGTTGCAGAAAAGGACACCTTTGATGTATATACGGGCCACTTTTACTTACAAAGGATCTTCCTGGCTTTGAGTATACTGAGAAAATAAGGTAGTGTCTTGTGATGTGTCCAAATTGTTGTACATAGCAGGAATATCAACTCTGAAACACAACCAGAAATGGTAAGTCAGACCCTTTTTTTAGAAAAATAAAAGGATGGGGTAGGGTAATGCATTCATCACAAGAGAGCAGATACTGGTATGACGCGGACTGAACTTCCAAACCCTCAAGACTACTCGAACTGCAACAGGCATGCACGTAGGGGCTGCTGCACAAAAAGCAGGGCAGCATATATGGCCTATCAGGAGAGTGTGTGACCATACGCTCCACTCCCTGTTCTGGGCAGAAAAGACACAAAATTGCAAGTGGCTGCTACAACCTCAGACTCCAGTTGGCACAGCGAACTGCAAAGTGGATGCAGATCATGATTTATCTCCTTATTTCAAGACCGCTATTTTCAGTTGCATTAAATCTTTTTTTATTTCAAACATGCTTTTGGGGGGAAAAAGCTGTGATTGCGATCCCACCCTGCAAAGAATTCATCACCACATGTGAGTTCCTGTCAAGTGCCTTTGTACACAAATTCAGCTTACACTATGTTTTTGCTGTCTGAGTACAGAAAATACTCTAGTATTATTTTCTCACATTAAAGAGGATAATTCTAAAGATTCCCTTGCGATTAAGATGAGTCTTGGGAATACCCTAATTTCTGATATGCTACTGACATAAGACTTCTCTTCAAATTTAGAAGTCTTTCCTTCAGGTCAGGTAAAAAACCCCTTTCATGTCAATGATTGAAGGAAAATAACATCTTCCATTTCACATTGCAAGTGAGAGTCATGAAGTAAAAACGTAAACTCCAAATTACCAAACTCCAAACAGATAACAGAGTATATTTAATCAAAACAGGAAATGCAGATCAGAGAATAATTTGGTTGCTTTAAAACAGTAAAGCAAGGAACTTTGTTAGCTTTAAACCTTGTAAGTTGTATAGAAGAGTAAGACTTGATTACCTCCAGTAGTCTCAAGATACAAGAACTGAAGTTATGTCAATTTGACATAACTTCGATGTAATGACGTTTCACATTAAGTTTAAAACAGAGTAAGTTACAGACCTCTTTGACCTAAGCACTTCTTTTTGATGTTCTGTCAATATTCTTGCTTTTGTTTCTGGAGGAATAAACACGAAATCAACAGATTTCTCCTCTTCCAAAAGTACCTCATTTCTAGTCTTTGAAGATGAAAATTCTAGTTTCAACTACAGAAAGAACACAAAAACCCCCACTTGGATTAGAAAACAAATAGAGGAATTGAAAATGTTTCCATAGTTTTCAGGTACAACCATCCTAAATGAAACAGTTCTCAAATAACCGCAGTTCTTTCAGGATATTAATTGGCACAAATCCCTCAGTAGGTGCTGATTTTCTTCATGAGTGATTTTTTCCCCCAACACTACCGCCTAGGAAAGAGTCTGCAACCCCTCCTCCGTGCCCTGAAGTGAGCTTCTGCACTTCCTTCGGTGTTGTGAAGTTCAAAGGCTGTAATGGGTGAAAGTGCCTCAAAACTCATGAGGGTTGCCATTTACTGCCGTTTACTAAATCAGCGATTCCTTAAGAATACAACACCCTTTTCTCCCTAGTGCAAGTGACAGACTGGAGCAGGCAGCACAGGTCTCCCAAAACCAAGATCCACCTCAACACCTGAATCTGTCACAACCTGCAGCCAGACCGAGGTGTGCATTTTGTACCTGGTTGCCACTCCTCCCATCCATAAGCAGACCTCCATGATCCCTCCTTAAAACTCAGCCACCTGTAAACTTAGCAGGGAAATTTAACAGGAAAATTTAATTAAAGTGTGCTATACAGCCTCAGTTTGAAAGAAAAATACTTCAGCATCACAAAATTTATTAATTTTTACCGAGAACTTGCAGCCCGTACCAGACATTCTGCTGCAAAATATAATGGATTTGATTCCGTCACACCTATATGTAAACACCTTACCTTTGCAGGTGTTACTTGCACCTTACTGGACTGGTCTTTTACTTCATTTTTTAGTTCACTCGTCTGTGCCAACATAGAGTCTCGTTTCTGACCCAACTTTACTTCCATTCCACTTATCTTTGCATCCAGCTGCGAATTTTCCACCTATTCAAATAAAAATACACTGAATGCATTGTATGAAGAAACTCCAAGCTCACAAACCCATCCTGAGATGTATTAATTTCTACAACTAAACTGTCCCACACTCCCATTTTCCTCTAAATTACGTAGAGGACAACTTAAAAAATTAATTATTTCAAACAAACTAATAGAACCCCAAATTTAAAATGCATAAACTGTTAAGAACCAGCTCAGTCTTTTGACAGTGCTTAGCCAGCATAGTTTATCATTCTAAACACGAAGCAAGTGCAGGCTAATCACAGCAGAAATCAAAACTGACCTTGCCGCTACCTTCTGAACAGTTGCCATGAAGTTACACACAATGAGGCACCCACCGGGGTCAACAAAATACTCACCACATCAGAGAAGGGGCCGCTGCAGTCTTCAGCTACCTCGATGCTTTCAAAACCAGGCAGCAAGAGTGGAATTTTCTTTTTGGCTTGGCTTAACACAGATCTGCTCAACAAAAAAAGATTTTTAAACTTATGGCAGGGGGCGGGAAGGCACACAAGACCAACAGATATTCCGGCTTGCATAAAAAGCAGAATATAAATGGTAACCAGAACAATACCAATTCATTTGTACTTAACCCAAGATCTCTTCCTTCAAAAAAAAAAAAAAAAAAAAAAAAAGTATCTTACTTTAACTCTTCAGAATATGTTAGTGACATAGTCTTAGCAAATGTTGTATTCCAGAAGTGGGCACACTGGTTGCGGATTTGTTTGCTCTTATGCTGAAACATTACACAGAGCAATGGCGAAAGCTGCTCTAGCAGTTCACTATTGTAAGAGCCAGTGCAGTGAGACTGCAAACACAGGATAATCTCGGCCAGTAGTTTTTCAAGCTGAGGGAGAGAAGAAACAATAAGTTTTTTTATTTAATTCAAATATTGCACATAGTCACTATTTAAAAGCTTAAAACATTATTCAAAACATTATTATCCCATAGAATAGTATGGCCTGAATAAACAAGTTTAAACGCCACACCACATGAAAAGTCTAATAGCTAAGCTTAGTGGTCCTCCCCTCAGCTACCTTTTTAGTAAAAAATAAGTAAGTTTAAAAATTAAATCTCTACCTTCATTACATTTTTCAATTTATTTTATTTTTTTTTAGAATACAGGTTGAATGGCAAAACTCTAGTGTCACACATTTTCCCAAACCCAAGCTATTTCTCTAGCAAATTTACCTTGTTGTTAAGATTACTGTATACTTTAGATACATCAGCAAGCCTGCCAAAACAAACAAAAAAGTTATATTTTGCTGTCTCATTTATCCCAAGCATAAGAATTAAACACATAATGCACTCAAGCACTGCACACTAGTTTTAGTATACAACTTGATGAAATAATGTTGTGAAACTAGCCTCCCACTGGGCAATTAAAAAATTTCCTGATATAAATAGTTTCAAGTAAGCCTATCCTTTATCCCCCACTGATACTTATATGCTAACTTTTAAGAGAAACTAATGGAAAGATGGGTAGTAATTAGTACAAACTTACAGTTTTCTTATGAAGTAACTTCTAACTGCCTTCTTTATGTTACTCTTAACCCTCTCCCCAAACAGATTTCCCAGGCCCCATAAATATCTGCATTAAAAAGCTGAAGTACCACCTAAACTCAGCAACTTCCTGTAAATAAATTCCTAGGTACACCACCCTGAAAAATGTGAGAAAACTACATTTAGTAATTCATTTTATAAGCCTGTGACCTCCAACCTGAAGAGGTTCCGGAACTTGTATTTGCTTGCACATGCCTTCCTTCAAAAACATATATCCAACACTCACTTCTGCCTTTTAATGACTAATTCTAAGACAATGCTCAAAGGCAGATAAGATGGGAGATGGAGAGAGGTGGTGTTCAGCTCAACCTTACAAAGAACAAGCAGCCTCTTGCCTCCGAGACAGGGACTCCTGGTGAATTTTAGGTTAGTGGTAGCAGTCCTGCTTCAAGTTTCAGGCTGACTGGCAGCATCCTATCCTGTCCTGTCCTCCCAAAACACTCAAAGCTGTACTCCATTTCTTTTCCTTATCCTGAGCAAAGTGTACATCTCTTGCATCATCAGCAAGTCAGAGACAAGCCTCTGCCAGCCCCCTCCCACCAAGCCCCCAATAATTCCATCATGTCCTGGGAAGAGAAGCCTACAATTAAAAAAAGCAAAGCCATATGAAAAAAAAGAAAAAAGTACATAGCAACAAGCAAGTATTTCTCAGTACTTCCCTCTGCTTAAAAACCTGCAGGATTTTAGTGCACATCAACTAATTATGACTTCTCTATTTCATACAAAACATTACGCAGTTCCTGCCCACTAGAAAACAAATTATGTTAATAACTACCTTCACCACAGTGAAAATAAACAGCACATGGAAACCAAACACTTTAGCCTTGCAGAAATGACAACACATTCACTCTAGAGACAGGACAATTTTAAACGCCAAGCTTTCAGAAGTCCTGTAGGTCTCCTTTCACATAAAACCAAACCTACCTAGTTGTATTTCCAAAGAAAAGCACTACAATGCGGACTGCTACTCGCACGTGCGTGTTTTTGCATCCCACTGAAAGCGACAGGAGGGCAGGGCTGCGCCATGGGCTCTAGGGTGACACACGTGCCGGTCAGGCTGTTCCTGGCAGCCGCCTCCGCTCAGGTACACCACGCGCTCGGTCCCAGCACCCATTTTGTGCAGCAGTTGTAGAAAACAGCAAGTTCTCAGCCACTACTGTAGAGACCCATCCTTTCTGCAGTGTTTGGGTGCGCTACTAAAATAGTACCTACTAGCTGGGCTGAATCGAGTAAAATACACAGTGTTCTCAAAGGCGAGAGACTTGGCAGGAGCTGAAAATTCTTGACATATTAGTGCCAAAGCTCTGAAAAACCCTGAGCTATATTCAAATACACTGCTTGCTACAGACCATGCAAAATTTCACCAATGTGCAGCAATACAATGAATCCAGTTTTCCAACCGTTCTTAAAATACTCACTTTGTTTTTTCATAAAACACTGCCAGGGGTTTTGAAAAAATTGCAAACATAGTCCCAATCACTGAAGGCAATGAAACGTGGCTGATGATGTTGTGAAGAACAGCAATAATTGAAGGACCGACAGAGACCAATGTTTCAGAACAGGTTTCTTTGGAACTGAACACATGGAAAGAGTTTAGTAACATCACCAGGAGTTTAAATAGAGAGGCAAGCTTTCCAAGGGGTTCCTTTTTCTTCTTAGACCAATCTGTAGGTGTCTGTGGAGCTAACATTAAAAAAAAAAAAAAAATTTTTCCTATCTAACCAAGATGCATTACAACAAAACACATCTGAACTTTTTTGTATACATGAGAAACAGAACTTTAATTCCCAAACTGCATCTACATACAAATAGTTTAAAACCAGACCTAATAGAAGACATAATTTTTTTAATATATAATTTTATCATACCACTACAGATATGACTCCTATTCCTCTTATTTATATTTATGGTTCGTAAGACAAATGACTATGCTTTTAAGTATCTTTAATGCTTGCTTGCAAAGAGCCAGCAGCCACTCTACACATGCTTGCTGATATGCATGAATTCTAGAACAGGCGAGGAGGAGGGAAGGGAAATATCAAGTTTAATTTGTTTGTTTGTTTGTAAGTGAAGTCTCCATCATGGTTTTCCTCATCAACTTTTCTAACTGAAGCTTTTCCTTCTTTCAGCAGTCCAACACAATGTCTTACTACTTTAACAAATTCATATGGGGCAGAGAAATTATAATCACTTCAAGTTTTGTATTGAATGAGGCTATTCTGTAAATTATTTCTTCAGCTTCAGTAGTAGGAAACAAAACAAAGAACATTTTTACATACAATGACCTTTTGTCTTCTGTTAAACCTATTCTTGACTGTTTTACACGAAGCAGCTTCAGGAGCAGTAGCCTTGCGAATGTTAAGAGTTTATCATCATTTTAGGCAAGTATTATATAATTAGGCTATGGATTATGACCAAGCATTACTGCTTCAGATTATGTTTGAACAAAGCAAAAGCAGCAGATTTCACATGCAAAAATGAAATCACAGCCAACATATCAAATACAACTTCAGAAGCCAGCAGTGTTTTACAGTGAAATAAAATGAAAAATAAAGTGGCCTCAACGTTTACATCAATTTCAGATGTATTTTGCCAGGCTATACAGTAACTACTGAACTGCTCAACAAATAGAAGAGATCTGATACTCAAATATGCACACTGGATATTTTTAGTTTTGGTTTTTTTTTTTTTTAAATGATTTTTTTTTTTGGACAATCCCTTCAGTGCTTAGATAGTATGTGTAGCATATACAGACCATTGATATCCTACAGTCATCACTTCTGCATCTACAACAACTCTAATTTTCAACCAACCCTGGGAGAAAGACACAGAAAACCCCAATATTGAAGTATTGTCTTACATCTATTTTTTGGCTGATATTTAGTACCATATGGTGCAAAGTTGATGCAGTCAACCATAACTGACATAATATGGGTGAGACCATCCATCATTGAAAACATCTGAGGAGGAAACAGAAGTCATGAGCAAAGCCCAAAAGAGCAACAGTGACAAAAAAAAACGTGTTGGCCATTCAGGACAGCAATGCAAACAGCTTTTAAATTTAAAAGTGGATCAAATTTGCCTGCATTATCAGCTAAGACTCTGGTAAGATTACATTTTAACACACACATAGATTTACAAAAGTTGAAGATTGAGTCTTCCCATTCTGTGCAAATAAGACATAAACATATATACCATCTAAAGAAGCAAAACAGTAACAGGCAGCTGTAAGGTGTTAGCTTTAGGAAGATGCATCAAAGTATTAAGGTTCAAGGTACTAGCTGCCTAGCAAAACATGTCACCAAATGTCAGTGTGTGCTTAAGTTCACAAAGCCTGACTTTCAGAAAAGCCACTGTAGGCATAACAATAAGGCTGTCATTAACATTCGGGAAGCATGATTGATTTCTAGTACATACAAAAAGATGGGTCAAGGTGGTTGGGTTCCCCCCCCCGCCCCCAATCCATCACAAATTCTTCTAAATAAAACAAAATTTGCTTTTAAAAGGAACATTGATATTGTGGGCCAAAACCAGTTTAGTTTCAATCTAACTTACATACTGAAACTCTAAATTGTTTAAGTTTGCTTAATAATTGCTTGCTTAATAATTATTAATTTTTGAAAATTGAAGTTTATCATCAGGATACAGCAGCATCCAAAGTAAGTTCTAATGATGTAATCCTCCAAATTCCATATTTTCAAATTCCATTTTTCTTTCTCATCTGTTTCTTATTTGTTACTTTCATGGTATTTTTTCAAAAGACAGTCAACTTTGAAGCATGAATGATTTTATGTTCCAAAGCTAATGTTCCCTGACATCTACAGACACTCTATCTCCCCATGTGATGTGGGCTTGCAAACATGCAAGACAGATAATAGAAAGGCTTCCTCTTTCAAAAGCTTTCTCTTTTATAAAGCTTTACAAGTAAAGACTTTAAATTTTAGTGTACAAGGTTGACAGTATCAGGAATATAGCAAGTTATGCCCTCTGAAAGCTACAGTGCTCCCCTACCATCCTTCCTAAATAGAACGCCTGTTTTTGTGGTATTTGTGAATTCAACCTGAACTTGCTTTATATATACACACACATTTCAACCTGACAAATCATATTTACCGTGATGATGACATTCACTAAACCATTATTACTTAGAAGAAAAATCCGAAGACTGCTTAACTGCTATTTTAATATTTAAGCTTGATAATTATTTCTACTCTCTTCTTTCAATCAATTTCTAGATCAACTCCAACTTCCGTTAGTAAAAAGAATTTTGTTACAGCTTTATCTAAGTCTCACCCAAAACATTTTAAGTTACAGAAAGTACTACATCAGAGTTTACAATAGGTTCTTATATCTAATTTAAAATATATCTGCTAAAAGTATTTATATAGTTCAGTATCACTGGTTTATACTCACTACTGGAGCTTCACCTTCTAGCCCAGATATTATTTTGGCACAAAGTTCTTCACAGCATAGGTTTTCTTCTGCTGTTGCAACTAAAGCAGCACAGCGAGCAAATGCTCTATACAGGTCTGACCAAGTGCGCAACAAGGATTTCATAGTTGGCTTTAACAACAGAAAGAAAAAGTTTATAAATATCAACATCTGTGCATAGAGATAAAAACTTGCTTTAAGTTTTCTGTCAAAACCTATGTAACTCAAGAAATCCAACCCTGGAGCAGTGGTCCAATGTATATACATATTGGGAACAACCTCTACTCTGAAATTATCAGATAGTACTTCACAGTTTTTATAAAACCCGCATTGTGTCTAAGCAACATTATGCATTCACCATTACCTGTGGAAATTCCTGAAAGGGGAAGATATGCAATACGGGTAGCAACAATGCACTATAAACAGCATTGAAGTTGTGTTCCAGTGCATCACCCTGATTTACTTCATTAGTCTGCAATGAGAAAACAATCTTCTGATTAACGAAGCTGCAAAATTTAGATGACAAATAAGGCTGTTGTAAATACATTTACTTTATACATAAGACCTGTGCAAGGTAAATTGCCAGTGGCATTTTGAAATTAGCTATTATCAGTTCTTTCAAGAGTTCAAGCTGATCCCACTATCCCACTATTCAAAGAGATAAAAAGCACTGTTTCTAAATTCCAGAATAACTTAATTCCAAGAATAAAACCAATCAGTTAGAAAACGCCTTACGTATTTTTTACTTCTTTCAGTTGCAATAAGCGATGACAGCAACCTACTTAAAGCACCTAAAACTTTCTTCATAAATTCTAAGATTTTTAGGTCTAATGACTACATGAGGATCAGTTCAACAACCCCTACATTACAGTCAATATACTTCATCTAAGTAATCTGCAGAACCTGTTGAATATTACAGTATATATGCCTTTCATTAGGGCTTCCAACCAAAAAGTCTGACTTTAGTAAGAGCCACTGTTGTAATTACATCCTAAACATCACAACTCGGTATTGGCTATATTTTCACATAAAGCAAAGAAGCCTCTTAGCATTTAAAAGTTAAGAGGTCCTGGAGGGCAGATTTCCATCCTTTGTAGCAGCAAGACTATGCTGCTTGTGTGAAGTGAAGGCTTGAAGCACATCTATGAACTTGTTTATAATCTTAAAAAAAGAGGAACATTCTCAACACTATATTGGACACTGCACTTAAGAGTGATCACTCTTATTGACTGGAATCACTTTAAACCACACTCTGGATCACTACTCCACTACTGCCCTTCATCCTACCTCACTGCAAACATTCATACTCCAGTTAGGGGCTTTTTAAAAAAATGCTGCACACATTCCAGTTTCACAAATACTACCAGGGCTTATTTAATTTTACTGACACTTCCAGACATGCAATTCCTAAAAATACATAAAATATCAGCACAAAGTTTTCCTGCGATTTTTTTTTGGGGGGGGGGGGGGGCAGGCGCGGG
>NW_010972887.1:8709147-8727591 GCF_000737465.1 Haliaeetus leucocephalus | reverse complement strand
TGTGTTTTTTTTTTGGGGGGGGGGGGGGGGGCAAGGCCAGGGAGATGGGGAAGAGAACAAAAAGCCACTATACCCGATTAATCCATTCGGTTAGCGGATTAACAACAATACTCCACATTCTCCAAAGATGCTCTTTATTTTCCACTTGCTTTGCACTCTGATTAATAATGCAGATCACAGATTCACTGAAAGCCAGTGGAGATGTAGGCCCAGACAAAACATAACCCACAAGCGTTTCCAGAATTACAAAGAATCTAGGGAAGAAAGTTAAGTAGGTAAGATACTTTTTTCAGCTGAAGTTAGGAAAAACTTCTGTGAAGTCTTCTATGGGAAGGTCATTATAAACAAACACCACCACATACCTCTCATCTGTTACACAGCATTCCAAGAGGTTATTACGGAAAGGCAGCTGAATTAAGAACAAAGCTGGTGTTCCCTTGTAAGAGAAATTCAAGAGGTCAAAACAACATATACATTGATCAAATGAAATGGTTGCCTCATGTGATCTATATCCTACATTTAACTCTAAGAAATCTGCAATTATTAAAAGTTGTCAAAAATTGTCAATTCTAACACTTAAAAGTGACAGGGAAAGCGGGAAATCTAAGCTTCTGCTAGATCATGGTGCTTCAGCAGAATAACAATTATACTATAGTTGAAGCAAAACACTCTTCTGTTTAAAAGGTTGCAAGTTTTATAGTACTTAGTCACCACTGCCTTGAAATGATGTGCAACACAGTAAGGTAGGTGTACATAACAAAATCAATGCATATTGTGATACCTGGAACAAGATGGAGCAACATGCGATTTGCTTATTTCAAGGTTTCAGCACGACATCTTTTGGACAACCTCTGTTAAAATCTATCACAAGTGTTTCAGGTTTGCTAATGCTAAAGTGTTTAACAAAATGCATTGAATACCTGCCAATTAAAACTTCAATCACCCTAATAAAGTTCTGACTCTTGTACCTAAGTCAGGAAAAGCCTCCAAATGTAAATAAAACAGTCGGGGGGGGGGGGGGGGGGGAAGCTGGGAGGAATTTTGAGAGTTGAGCTCTTAAGCCAGTTCTGGTAGACAAAGTTTTATACTGCTCACTTGACTTGAAGCATTTGCTTACTCTTGTTACACTTAGGTCATCTCTCACAGATACTTGTCTGCTTTTAAAAGCTTCCAAATGAATTCCATGCATTCCTTGGCTAACAAGGTAAAGGTTTAGCTACTTTCCTAGGCTAAAAAGCTCTATCTCCACTAGTGCAAAATAAACAAGTTGCCTTCTATCTACTGGTGGATGTAGAAGAGCTAATCATCATCCAGTTTTAAAAGTCTCTAAACCTTTTGAACTTTTAATAAATCTAACTGGTAGCATGCTCAGTCTGCTCCACTCCAAACAAAAAACACACACACAAAAAAACCCCAAACCACCAAAAAAGGTGTCATTTCAGCCTTTTCTCACAGGTTATTTTTTGTGGTTATTTTCTAGACTGCTATCATCTGTTTCTCCCTTCCAGTGCAGTACACAGAACACAGTACAGCACTCCAGTCAGGGCTTATTAGGACCACTGCAGAACAGAGTAGTTCTCACTACTAACAAATATCACTGCTTTTTCTGCCCTAGACTACAGCCAGTAAGTTCAGGCTTTAGTTCACTCTGAAATTTTCTGAAATAATGCTGTCTAGCATGACATTCTCTGCTTTGCTCCTATGCATTCAATTTTTCCTGCGTAACGCTTTCTACCTTTAAGTACTTCACTCTATTGACTTCAGAACAGTTCCGCAAAACATCAGTTTTCAGTAAATAAGTAGTACTACACAGTTTGACTATGCAGTCTCCTTGCAAAGTATCTACAAGCTGTATTTTGAATCATGACCTCAACATGAGAAATCCTCTTTCATTATTACAGTACTTTCAGCGTACCACTTTAAATTACTCATCAGAAGTGAGGGCTGGAAACGAAGTCTGCATTCTGCAACACGAAATAATACCATTTCCTGGATCTTGCAACTTACAAAGCTTGGCACGTTTGTGCAGATACCTTTCAGCATGAAGACAAAGTCTGGAATGAAGTCAGACTTACATTTAAAAGGTCCATATCAGCAACCTGATAAGCTGGTGATCCCAATATTTTTGGAGGCAATTCCTTAACAGTAATATCAATGAGGGACTAAGTAGGAGAAAAGAAGAAAAGGTATGTAAATATTTTTTTTCCCCAAGGGCTAGAATATTTTAAGTCACACCACAAATAAAAGCAAAATTGTAACAATTGCTTCCCTTTAGTAAAATGACAAAAAATCCATCATGAAATTAACTGTCCTTTGAAGCAGAAGGTTCTGGTAGGGGAACCATGCACCCAATTCTGTGAACATTGCTGATAAACATGAAAAATACTTTTAAAGAAAGAAACCCTTAAGCAACACTATGCCATCTGATGAGAATTGCATAACTTACAGTTTACACCAAAAAGTTGTCTCTCTTTAAGAGACCATTCTGGTAAGTTAGATGCAAAAGGCTGCTACTAATCCAAATCTAGACCATCAAAAAGAAACAAGATTTAAAAACCAGACAAACCCACCCAACTTACCAGTATTTTCTGCACAGGAAGACAATTTGATCTAACAGTGTTTTTTAAGGCCTGTAGTAACATAGTAAGTACTTCTGACCCTTGCTTTTCTTTCTTATTTCCTAGAATAAAGCATATTTACAGTTAGAGCGGAAAAAAGTAATGGTCACTCCAACTATCATTTAGAAGTTTACATTCAAGTACTGTAATGTACTGCAAGATCAAAAAAATTCTGTGCATATTTAAACCTACACCAAATACTTAATAGATTCAGATACCAAGTCTCTGCTCTGAAGAATACCGTAACTGAAACTTCAACATTTAAATAAAAAAACCCCTAAGTTTTATTAGTAAAGTGGAAACACCTTTGTATCGTTAACAACCTTAACTTTGACACACTAAAATAACAGTTGTGAAATTTTCCATTCATCCAAGCAATGCACTTCATCATTTCTCTTAACTTTTCAGTTAGATCTTTCAATATAAGAGATTTCATTATTAAGAATATTCTGGACTTTCAAAGCCTTTACAGAGTAATGAACACTTTTTTAAAACAGGAAACAATTTACTTCCATACATCAGTAAAGACACTATAGAAAAAAAAAGGTAGCTGTAGTCACATAACAAAGACTTTACACTAATTTGAGTAACACAGTGAATGTCTCAACTTCTCAATACCAAAGGCTTGGGGTGGGGTTACTTTTTTTGGAAATGGTAAGATTTCTTCAGCAAGAACTGCAGTTAAAGTACTTTAATGTCTTTCTTACCACTACATGCAGTACACCTGCAGCCATACGCTACTGTGACTTCCCTAATAAGCCTTACTGGATCAGATCAGTATGATTTTGTATTTGTCACACAAAGATGCAGGCATCATGAAAAATATCAGTTGTTGCTTCAAAAAGAACTACTGATGATGCCTAAAACCAAGCTTTACCAGCAATGAAGCAAATACTACTTAAGGTCTAGTCTTAAAAAAACCTCTAACTGGTCAGCAATGACAAATTAAAAAAAAAAAATACACTTTTTACCTGATTCAATAGCTGTTTTTACATATCCATTTATGTCCTTCCATATAACATTCAGCATACAATCTACAAAGTAGCACAATATTTTTATTCAGTTTGTAATAAAAATATTAAACAAAATTGCAGTTAAAATACAAACTGTGTTAAACAGACTTTGACGAAAGCCAAAACTGACTAAGCTTTCAAACCAAGTCAGACCAGTTCTATTTAATGTAACACTGGACTATTACAGAAAGTGGTTATTTCTTCTTATGCTTCCCTCACCCACTTAGTTTTCCAGAAAAGAAATCATATTTCACCACTAAATTCTTACCAGGAATTTCTTTTCCAATTGCAATAAAGCCATCCTGAACTGCGTTTATAAGCGTACTGGCATGCTTACAAAAAAAAGAAGGGCTACTGATCAGTGGGTACTGGAGAGGCTCTAGGAGAACAAAAAAACATTTTCTGTAAATCTGTTATTTCGCAGTCTACTGGTAAGATAAGGCTTAAAAATAATCAAGTACCTATGTGTATGTACACAATTTAATATAAAAACAACTTCTAATATTAATGATGTCAACTAACAGTTTTAAATGTTTAAAGCGTTTCATTCTAGTAGACATCTCTAAATCCAACAAAATTTGCAATTTTAGATTATGCGAAAGTACTTAAAAAAAAATATAACTCATATACCTAAACTAAGTACAAGTTTGTTTTGCTTAGCAAACTCTAAAACTTCTGATCCCATCAAGAAGTGAAGCAGCATTTCAATTCCCAAAAGCTGAATGGAAGGAATCATCACCACTCCTGCTGTACTAGAATTCAAGTTGAGCCTTGGTGTGACTGGACTTGCAAACGGGTAAGGACCTAAGTGAGAGGAGAAAAATTACATTGTCTCATATCACCTGCAATCAAGTGAAAGAAAAGATCCAATAGACCAAAATCCCAAAGTTAACAGGAAAAGAACAAATCACAGAATAGAGTTGGCTAAAAGGGACCGCTAGTAGTCAGCCAGATACCTAGCATGCATTCCTATTCAGTAGGGTTTAACATCACAGTCACAACCATGTATTTTGAAAGTATATTTTATACTTTCCAAATACTGCAAATCCTCAGACACCAAACTTTATTTTGACAACAAAAATGCTATAGAAATGAAAATGGCATATATAAATAGCACACTGTTCATGAAAACATGAAAAACTAAGTTTAAAACCAAAGCTCCCTTGCAAAACAGGACACAATTCAGAACATTTTTGGTTTTTGCTGGTAGAGTTAGTTTTCTTCCTAGTAGCTGGTATGGTGCTGTGTTTCAGATTCAGTAGAAGAGTGTTGGTAACACACTGATGTTTTCAGTTGCTGCTGAGCAGTGTTTATGCTAAGTCAAGGACTTTTCAGCTTCTCATGCCCAGCCAGCAAGAAGGCTGGAAGGGCACAAGAAGCTGGGAGGGGACACAGCCAGGACAGCTGACGCAGACCGCCCAAAGGGATATTCCATATCATGGGACATTATGCCCAGTATATAAACTGGGGGGAGTTGGCCTGGGAGGATCACTGCTCGGGAACTAACTTGGCATTGGTCAGCAAGTGGCGAGCAACTGTGTTGTGCATCACTTGTTTTGTATATTCTTATTCTATTATTATTACCATTATCATTATTTTCTTTTTTTTCTGTCCTATCTCAACCCACAAGTTTTCCCTTCCCCCCCCCCCCCCAATTGTCTCCCCCATCCCGCTACGGGGGGGCAGGGGGAGGGAGCGAGCAAGTGGCTGCATGGTGTTTAGTTGCTGGCTGGGGTTAAACCACAACAACATTAAAACTGGTCCTCAACACAATTTGATTAGTGCAACAGCCTAATTTTATCCAATGCAAATGAAAGCCAGAGAGGGACTTTTTACAAGGGCACATAGTGAGAGGAGAAGGGGTAATGGCTTTGAACTGAAAGAGGGTAGATTTAGATTGGGTGTAAGGAAGAAATTCTTCACTGCGAGAGTGGTGAGGCACTGGAACAAGTTGCTCAGAGAAGGTGTGGATGCCGCATCCCTGGCAGTGTTCAAGGCCAGGTTGGATGGGGCTTTGAGCAACCTGGTCTAGTGTCCCTGCCCATGGCAGGGGGGTTGGAACTAGATCTTTGAAGGTCCCTTCCAACCCAAACCATCCTAGGATTCTATGAATATAAATCACTACCTCTGAGCTCTCCAATGAACATGCAGAAAAATTACTGGTTTTAATAATAATATATTGCAAATGAAAAAGCATAAACATGTTAAATAGATTACTTTCTGTATCTAGAATATAGTTGGAAACAGGCTAGTGGTTTAATACCTGGTTTCTGTGCAGGGGATGCCGAGGCTAAACTTTGGTTGGCTGGTACACGTAAGGGAGTTCCTTGCAATGCAGCAGAAGAATCTGGACTTAAAGTACTTTGGATTAATGGTACACAAACCTGCAAAGATAACAAACCTCAGTGAAAATAGGCATGACACATACAAGCCATAAGCCACAAAGAACCATGTTTCAAATACCACATAGACTGTACTGTTGTTCACAGCATCAGTGTTTCGGAGTTTCCAGGTACTTATAACAATATTTTTAGGATGCTGTATAAAACATGCATATACACAGCTAGGTTAAACAACAACTTATGTTAGAATGATCCAACTATACTGCATCTAAAAAGGTAATTTTCTTCTTTACTCCCACCCTGAAGTTTAATTTAATGAAATTCAGAAACCTAATAGAAATATTACATTCACTCCTGTTATAATGCAAGTAGTAATGAAACACCTCCATCATTTTTCCTCTCTATGCATCTTTCTAAATATTTTGTGATCTTTTCAGTATGTTTTCCTATGGCAGACTTTCCAAAGCATACACTTGCACAGCGAAAGGACAAAGCAGTCCTTACATAACGTGCTTACGTTTACTATTGCTGTGCACTCGCTGGAGATATTCACTGAGATGCTCACATGACATGCAGATAATGTTCCAAAACTTTTGGAACTTTAAAAAGATGGGACGTATAGTCCCAAGCACTCCTGCTATAGAGAACACATACACAGCACACATCATATTTGGTTCCTTAAGACAGTCTTATTTTAATAATAAGCTAGAGAAGGACAAAGCAGGTACAGAATTAGTTACAGTAACAAAGAGGGGACTTAACTTCACACACTCAACATAGGCTAAGTGATTATGCTATGACTATTTTCAGTTCCGTTACCTGTTCAAAGTTTGCAGGCAGCTGAGGTCCCAGCCTCATGAGCAAATACCACCAGACCTCCAGTTTTGTCAGTGCCAAAGCCTCTGTTCTCACATGGATCGAGCTCAGTGGCTGCATTAGCAATTTCAGCCTTTTAGCACTGCACAATATATCTTGAAGACCAAAAAAGCATATTTTTAAGCAACACAATTAAATAATTAAATCACAGAACAACAAAAAAGGAACATTTTTAAACTATTATGTTTTTTCCTAATATATTTTAGCTTAAAATTCAATTAATGACAATTTGCAAAACTAAAATACATAGTAAATGCACCAACCTTTCACACTATTTTACTGCTCTATTGTCTACAGCAAGCCTGGAAATAGCAAGTATTTCTTTCCAACATCGAGACTGAAATGAAATCTACTGAATATCAACATAAACAGAAGGAAATTCACTCTTGCTTGCTATGTATGTTAAGAGACTCCTATCTGCCACAGTAGAAGAAAAAACAAACACTTAACACACATGTGCATTACCCCTGGATGAGAATGAATGATCTGAAATACAGCATGCTGAGGCTGCAAATGATCATTTACCACTGAAGCAGAACTAGCATAGCATGTCTGGGCAGAAGTTTGCTCAAGCCTACGCAAGTGTTCAAAGAAAAGAAAAACTTTTAGCCAGCCCAGCAGCATCACAACCTGTCCACCTGCAATTCATAAGAAACTGCTGACAGAGACTGCTTTTGCAGCATGCAATCCTTACTAGCCATACTGGAACACGCACAATGAAGGCCAATCGTGACATGGATTTTTATCTTCCAAAAGAATCAAATTCTTTGTTAGTAATTTACGGGAAACAATGATCAGAACAAATGACCAGATAGGAAACAAATTAAAATGACAATTTAAGTTAAATTCAGCTAAACTAAGGAATGCCCACATTTAGCTTTCTGTTCAGGACACAGAGTAAGGAGAAGCACAATCAAGGTAAAAAACAAAGTGTCTTTTGACACAGGCTAGACTTAAAAGGCTTGTTCAGGTCTCACTTATACCTTTAAAGCAACTTTTTTTAACACCTCTAGAATCCTGAAGCATTGCTCTTCCCCAGTTAATCCACGCAGTCCAAAATAAGATCTACAGAATGTTTTATTCTCTATTTCATTGCTGTTTGGATCAATTAAAGCATTACAGAACAAAGGTTTGTTTATTTTATTCTATTTATTTCTCCTAGCAGAAAAGATGGAACTACTGATCAAACTGTCACTTTTCCTCAAAACAAACAAACAAAACAACTTGAATTTTAATTATGTATATACACACAGTATATACCACTATGTATATATATACGTCACTACATATATACCACAGATATACTATGTGTATATCCAGTGGTATGTACCATAGTATTAACCACCATTAGACAGAATATTCTCTTCCAGTTATGTAAAGTGACAGTAGTCAAAACAATTCAGGTTAACTTTTTTCAATCTACCTGGATTTAGAGCAAAATTATCTATTAGACTCTTCCATGCAATGAAGGCTATTTTCTTTACCACTGGTGAGCCACTACGAAATCCAAGTTCCTCCAGCTGCAGCAATGAGTTGATAAAACTGCCACTACGATGCAGAGTCTGAAGATAAAGAAGTTCAGAATAAAGATATTTATGTTGTCAAAAACTTCTTCAAGACTCATGACTGTAAAACTTGGTGCTTTTCTGCTTACCTTTCCAAGTAATTTGACAAACAGCGGCCATAATTTTAACACATAAGTCTCATTTTTTGTAGAAAACAATTTCTGAAGTTCTGAAATTATTTTCTGCAGACAGAAAGAAACATAATTTCTACAAGAAATATATTCAAAGTATTCTAAAAACTACATATTCATACCAATGTCTGGAGAAACAACCAACCTGGAACTATGCTATTTCTAGATCAGAAGGATTTCATGCTGTACCACACAGCATTTGCTGATACATCAGTCGAATACTGCTACCATAATCGAAAACAACCATAAACTTCAACTATTCTGATATGCACAACCAAAAAAATAAAAATCCATTTCCTTAAATACTTGTATTCTAACTCTCAAGTCAAAACACACTGTAACCCTAAAAACCACCTTGTTTGTTCGGTTTTTTTTGTTAATGTACTTAACTTCAGCAGTGAATAAGGCAAAATACATAAGCTTACAGTTCTGGAAGTGAAGGGGAACATGAAAAGCTTCATCAAAAAGACCAAGGGAGCTGTTGCTGAATAGGGTGGGGAATCTTTTAAGGGACATGGAAAATGCTGAGGTACTCAATGCCTTTCTTGCCTCCATCTTTACCCTCAGGCCTCCAACATCCCTCTCCCATTACCTTTGCTGCTGGGCACACAGGTACTACCCATGGTAGAGAAGAACTGAGTTGGGGACTACTTAAGTAAATTTGACATACACAAATCCATCAAACTCTACAAGGTACATCCAAAGGTGTTGAAGGAAAAGGCCAATGACTCAACAAGGCCACACTATTATTTCTGGAGAGGTCGCTGCAACCAGTAGAGATCCCCAATGATGGGGTAGGGCAAGACAAATGTTATGCCACCTTCCAAAAAAAAAAAAACCAAACCCAAACCAGAAAAGAGAGGATCTCGGGAATTACAAGCTAGCCAATCTCACTCCTGTGCCTGGAAAAATTATGGAGCAAATTCCTGTGGAAGCCATTTCTAGGCACACGGAAGAACAAGAAGGTCCTTACAAACAGCTGGCATAGTTTTACTGTGGGCAAAACCTGATTTTCCAATCTGACTGACTTCTATGAGGAAATGCCTGGTTTTGCAGATGCAGGGAGTGTAGCAGATGTTCTCCACTCCAACTTTAGCAAGGCTTTTGACACAGTCTCCTCTAGTGTCCTTGTAGCCCAACTGGGGAGATACAAACTAGTTAGATTACACGGTGTGTGGCTGGACTGTTAGGCTCAAAGGTTGGTGGTGAGCAGTTCAGAGCCCAGGTTAAGTGTGCAGTTCACAAAGGGTCAACAAAGGCTGATACGATTTAACACAATCGATGGCGGGGGGGAAAGCATCAGTAGATATGCTGGAGGACAGGGGTACCATTCACAAGGATCTTTACAAGCTTGAAAAATGGATTGACAGAAACCTCACAGAATTCAAAGGCAAAGTCCTACACCTGGGATAGATGAACTCTGTGTACTGGTACCCACTAAGGACTCACAGGCTATGTAACACCTCTGCAGAAAAAGAAGTGGGGGACAAAAATGTAAACGTTAAGTCAGGAATGCGCTTCTGCATACTGGACTGCACTAGCAAAAACACAAGAAACAAGACCAGAGAACTGACCCCTCATCAAATAATCTCTGGAACACTATACCAAACTGTGGGCACCAAAGTACCAGAGCTACTGGCAAACTGGAGTGAATTCAGCAGAGGGTCACCACTAAGATGGTTACGGGACAGAGTTCATGACAGAAGAGACAGACTTGTTTAGCTTGGGGTGGGATGGAATATAATTGTAGTCTTCTACTACGTATAGCTTGATTATAAGGAAGAAGCCAGATGCTTCTGAGAATTACTGAAAGAAAGGATTGGAGGCAACAGACACAAGTTTCAACAAGGCAAATCCTATTTTTTACCATGAGGGTGGTTCAGCACTGGAACAAACTGCCCAGACAGGCTGTAGAATTTCCATCCTTTAACATATCCGAACCTCAACTGGACAAGGCTCTGAGCAATCTGGCCTTAACTTTGAAGCTAGGCCTGTTTTGAGTAAGAAGCTAAGCTAGATGATGTGAGTTACTGCCACACCAAGTTCTGCTGATTGTAGTTCGGTAAGCAAATTCTCTTTAAGAGAAAATAAAAGTTTAATGATATCCGTGAGTTAATGCTATCAAGACAGGTGCTTGAAGGTTGCTTAAAAAAGGCAAATTATTTTCTTGAATAATGATTCTTGTCAGAAATGTAATTGTTTTGTTTGTTTTGGTTTTTTTACAGTGGTCCTATATTTACACTGCTGTTATATTAATTTCTGTCAAAACTGCTGTCATCAAGAACTTGGTGTCAACGCACAGTAGCTTTTTCCTGCACTACCTAGACTATAAAATTAAAAAACAGCCAACCAACCAACAACCCCGATTAAGATTCCTGCCATCTCTAGAAAAAAGGCACAGCGTTTCCACTTACTGTGGTCATTAGGTGCTCAGTGACAGCCGCTACCTCCTGCTGTTTCTGGAGCAGCAGTGGCATGCCCATCTCCAGGGCAGTGGCACCTCGTAACTGCACCTTATGAGCTGAATGGACGACCAGAGGAATGATCAGTTTTGCCCACCTCACAGCCTCTTCTCCCATCTGGGCTGGAGCTTGCTCCATTAAGCTAGATCCAAAAAACAA
Source organism: Haliaeetus leucocephalus (assembly GCF_000737465.1). Lineage (NCBI taxonomy): Eukaryota > Metazoa > Chordata > Aves > Accipitriformes > Accipitridae > Haliaeetus > Haliaeetus leucocephalus. Next base: position 8,716,425 of record NW_010972887.1, on the reverse strand, counting down.
ATATAGCCATTACAAATCTCCAACAGATGTACTGCTCAAACACTCAAAGATAATCTTAGTATCTTAAATGAATGCTCTAATTCAACATGTGATTTACAGGAAACCATTCTAAACAATTTCATTTTTTTTTTATTTTTCAAAACAATTGTATTTTGACAGTTCACTTAAAACTGCAATGCTGAAGTGTTATTTCAGATAAACCTCTCCAAAAGCAGAGCAGACTGACATTTACAGTTGTCCTTTCTATTCTATCACAACTTTTTGATCGAAATTGCTGAATTGAGAGCCTGAAGGAAACACACCATACTTCCTTATCAGTGCCCAAGTACAAAGTTTGCATATTAACCACCCCTTGTGTGTTCTCAGCAGTCCAGACCAGCTCCAGCAGGCCACATGTGCTGAAAACAATGTATGCCTGATTTTGAAAAAAAACCCAAACCCTGAAGCAGCACAGGTTTGCACAGACTCAATGTACATTAGCCTGGTCAAGTCTTCTTATCTTATCCCTCTATTGCTGAGCTGTTAAGAGCACAGTATGATAAGCAACTCCATATGCTTACAACCGTTCCAAATAGAAGCCAATGAGACTTTCGGAAGTGGGAGTACCCAGCATACATTCAAACCGGCCTGTAGGAACCAGCTTGTCTCTCTAAGTCACAGAATTTTGCTAGTGTCCTCTTTGCCACGGGTATGTCAAATCCCCATCACTACAGCTTAAAAAAGGGTTTGCTGTACTAAGGAAAACTGCCGCGTTTCAAATATTTTATGAAAGCCAGAGGACAAGCACTGCTTAAGAGAACGGTTTTCCATTACATTTGTCAGCAGCCTAACTTCTGCACAAAAGCATTGTCTTACCACTACTGTCAATCAGCCTGAGACCCAGTATCTGTTTAAAGATTATTTGCAGGTACAATTCTTGCTCTTAAGGAGAACTACATTCTTTTTAATAAACACATATAGAATTATTTTTTATATTTATATACACACACATATAAAATAACTAAAAGAAACCATTTAATAAAATGCTTAATTTTCCAGAAACAACTGTCTACTGAATCTCATATTTGCAAAAAAAGAATTAGTGTACAATTAGCCAAAGGCAAGAAGTTGCTAAATACTAACTAAATGATAATATCCGACTTCTCTGCTACAGAAAATGGGTGTACTAGAATAGAGATAAAATAAGCAGATAATTACTGCTTTAACTATTTCACTTTAAAATGGATTTGCAGTTCAAACCAGACACAAGAAGTTTAGAGAATACTTAAGTAATAGTAAAGATACAAGCTCAACATATTTACTAATAAAGAAATTAAATTAATACTAGGTAAAGATAAAATTTGACTATTCTAGCACTGCTGGCCAAAACAACACATTCTTGGTATTGGTCCTAAAAAGTTGCCTTTGGAATTAAACAGTACCCTCAGCAGTGTCATGAGAAACATTGCAGTAGAATTTGTAAAGCAGCACAGAGACATTTTTTAATAAACCCCCATATAACGGCTGAGAATTTCTCAATCAGGTATGTTCTGAAAATGAAAGCTAGGACATAAAAAGGACTTGTGAAGGCACACAAGACTTTGGAAATAATTCCTAATAAGCCATTAAAAATGAAAGCAATGAAAGTTTATATGAATATTGACTACTTTCTGTGTCAGAATCAATTGCTGGATTATCATGAAAGGAGTATTTTTCAAGTGAACCGGTTCAGGAGAACCACTGGCAAAGAGACAGAAACAGAGATAGTACTTCACACAATTTCACTCTGTTCTACTGACCGTAATACAAAACACTGTGGGAAGACAGCCTTGAACATATTGAACAACTCAAAGAGCATTCAAAAAAACCTTTCTTTAGAATACTTAGTGCCACTAAGATTTTGTTTCAATAGTTTCCCCCCAAAACTAAGCATCTATTTTAACAATTTAATATTGCAGTGCACGTACCGTATAATAACATTTAGTGCTTCATATTCAACCACCATAGACTGTACATCTCCTTTAGTAAGTATCGTTTCCAGGGCAGAAATAATATTGGACACCTGAGGATATTAGATAACATTAGAGCGAGCACCTAAATACAAATATTTCCCCATGAGAAGCTGGAATGATGAAGTTTTGTTTCCCAGGACTGTGCCCTGTGTTTGGATTATGCTCAGTCTAGTTTTAAGGTTAGAGCTTGTCACAAAACAGAGTGGTTTGGACTGCTTAAAGAATCACTCCAACCAAACTGGAATATTCACAGCACTTGTCCCCTATGCCGCTTCACTGGTGTCTAACAGAATTGCTCACATTGCAGCTTCTTCCTCAAGAAGCAATAATTTGTTGGCTTTTTTCCATCTGTAGCTGCCCTCACAATTTTTCCAAGAATTGGAAAACAACCTTCAGATTCAAAAGCTACTGAGAGGAGAGTGACCAAGAGATTGCAGAAGCCTCATCTCCCTAGGAAATCAGACCACACACAAAAAAAAGTGAAGAAACTTACCTCTTTTTTAACAATTTCAGAAGGAAACGCCTGCTTAGAGATCACCCAGAGTGCCCGAGTGCGAGTGTTTTTGTCTGAAGTTTTTACAGCAACACTGTTCACCATTGAAAGCAAGTTGTGTATTTCAGTTGCTGAAAGCAGAATGCACAGCACTCAAATTCTGTTCATGCAATTCCAACCAGCTTCTTCCCAAGTTTCAGGTCATTTTGCTCAGTTAACATTACTAAAGATCCATTCAACTACAAGTCCCAATGGACATGATTTAACGTCTTAAACATTATTTTTTGGCAATTTTTGGAAATTTCTCTCAAAATAAACTAGCAAAAAAGCTCAACATATATTAATATACAGATACTATTTATGTAGTACATCTATGTTACCTCTAAAAGAAACCACAAACCCATAAAACTAGAAGACTATTTTACCTAAAAACACTAAAGATTAAATATTTAATTATTCAAAACTTCTTGAATTTCAAGTGAATTTAGCAGCACTTTGTCTGGTCAATTTCGCTGCTATACTGACCTGCATAAATTCACTTTAGAGCCTACAAGAGGCTTTATTATTAAAGAGGGCAGTAGAGCTGTAACTGAGGTAACGGCAAGCTTATTACACAAAAAAGAATAGGGGTAACACAGGACTTAAACACAACCAGGAAGACAGATGGAGAAATCATGTATTCCTTTAAAATTCCAAACTAATGAAGCCTGATTCCTTGCAAATTTGGGCTTTGTGGGTAAATGATCTCACTATCAGAGAAACATAAACTCACATACAGTCCTTTCCTCAATCAAAAGTACATATGGTTTTTGTCCTCTCTCCCTAACTCTCCACTGTTTTCAGGACTTAATTATTTCTGAAACCCGACATTCTCTAACAAAATTGACTGTAATTTACCAACTGGTTAAAAAGTTATGGGGGAAAGGAAGGGGACCACATAAACATTATTACAGATGCCTCATTCTCATAGGAAATCTGGCTAAATTCTGCAGTAGGAAAGCAGGACACACTGAAAAACTGAGTAAAAGAACTGAAAGAAGCAATTTCAACAAACAGAATGGCAGAGTCGCATGAAAAAGTGCTCTCTGCACATTCCCCCTTATGATTTTGTTCTGTCTTTCCTGAGGTCAAGTTTCTCTCTAATAAAGGTCATTCCAGAACACTTGTCCAAGAGTATTTAACACTCCTCCTCAGAAGAAAGAATAATTGACAGCAAGCCATTTGTTATTACGATCTGGAGTCACTATAGACTCCTGCACCATCAAGGCACCATGCGAGAGGCAAATCACGATATATTTCCTTGTGTGCCTACAAAAGGCAACCTTAGCCTAACCACCCTCCAGCACCGCACAACCTGTCCATCTGACACACACGCACAGACAGCTGACACTGAGCAGCTTCTGATCACGTTACTGCAACTGGATATGCCTGACCCCTGGAATGTGGAACAGGTACCTCCCGAGGACCAGTCAACTTGGACATTAGCTCTCCCGTATTAACAAAATCCAGTGTTTTTACCTTGATGCATAGCCTCAAGTTCTCAGCAGCAAAACCTTTCCCTAAAGGGATTCCTAGGAATGTTGGCCATAAGATTTTGAATTACTTTAAATTAGTTTAAGTTGAAATATTTACCAGCAAAATATCTGGGGTTGGACTAATGACCTTTTGCACTGGTTTTGGCTGGGATAGAGTTAATTTTCTTCATAGTAGCTAGTATGGGGCTATGTTTTGGATTTGTGCTGAAAACAGCATTGATAATGCAGAGATGTTTTCGTTACTGCTGAGCAGTGCTTACACAGAGCCAAGGGCTGTTCTGCTTCTCACCCTACCCCAGCAGCGAGGAGGCTGGGGGGGCACAAGGAGTTGGAGGGGACACAGCTGCGACAGCTGATCCAAACTGACCCAAGGGATATTCCAGACCATATGACATCATGCTCAGCATATAAAGCTGGGGGAAGGAGGAGGAACAGTGGGACGTTGGGAGTGATGGCATTTGTCTTCCCAAGTCACCGTTAGGCATGATGCAGTCCTGCTTTCCTGGAGATGGCTGAACACCTGCCTGCCGACGGGAAGTGGGGAATGAATTCCTTGTTTTGCTTTGCTTTGCTTGTGTGTGCAGCTTTTGCTTTCCCTATTAAACTGTCTTTATCTTAGCCCACAAGTTTTCTCACTTTTACCCTTCTGATTCTCTCCCCATCCCACTGGGGGGGTGAGCGAGCAGCTGTGTGGGACTGAGTTGCCAGCGGGGTTAAACCACAACAGCTTTAAAGGTCCTTTCCAACCCAAACCATCCTATGATTTAGTGTAACAACTGGGAATCACCAGGTAAAGGCTGGAAAACACTACAATGCATACCCAAATTCTACAAACAAAAAAACCCCTGTTCATTCTTTTTCCACTTGGACATTTTTTTTGATTACTAATTCCACAAAACTAATTACAGTACCTAACTGCTACCACAGCATTTAATGAAACTAGAAGTTAGTAAAACAGTATTAGCATAACAGCATGAAAAAAAATTTAGAGTTTTTTTGTACAAGATGTAATTAGTGAACTGATCACACCGCTCATACTAGAGACAAAACCACTGCACCACTTGGGAACTGTAAACTTTGTCAAAATTAAAGTATATGGTAATGAAGACATAAAGAAAGAACTCCGAGATATAGATATATATAGACACACAGACACACACACACTACCAGCATCCACACTGAAGTTTGTTAGCTTACCGGGTAATTCAGATGTAGTATTTGAATTGAAAACGCAGAATCCTAACGCCTGTAATGCTGCATTACTTAGCTCTGTATTTTGACTAGAAATGTGTGCCTGAAAAAAAGCAATACACATAAAGTCTCAGTTTACAGAAGTAGCTGTGAAGTATTGTCTCAATACCAACATTTCTGATCAATGAAAAGACAGCTGTCAAAAACAAACACTTGATGAAAAATGCACCATTATAGGATACTCTTCCTGATTACATACACTCCAAATCGATAAAACCATTTGAGGTTCTGAAGACATTTTTGTTCTCTGTAATTTAGACATCCTTACTGAAGTAAGTTCTAAACATCCAAAGTTCTACTTCTTCGCTTGTTATGTACTACTACCTGACTCTCCAATTGTTTTTAAACATCTAAAACAGTAGGGAAAAAAAGATGGCCAAGAAGAGTCTTTACATTAATCTTTAAAAAAATTTGACATTTACCATATATTCTACATCCCCAAAGTGCATCTAAAGGCAGACAGAACACAATACCCTTTCTGGCTGGAAGATAGGGTTGACTCCATCACACTGCCTGAACACATCCAAGACCCTGTGTTTTATTTTTTCTGTAGTAACTTCTAATAACATGGAAGACATATTTTGCCAACAACCCCTTACTACTATGTCATTAGCTTGAATTCTTATTAAAATGAAGTCAAATTCAAGTCTTACAACGGCCACTGACCTTGACCATCTAAATATATCTTTGTTCACTGAAGCGTAGAAAACCGAATGGAAAAAGACATACCTTAAACACTTTGCAAAGTTGAGGAAAGTGTCTTCTGACATCTGCAACGAATTCTTTGCCTTCCTCACCAGTCAAGCGACTTCAAGGAGCAGAAGGAAACACGAGTAATATTCACAGGTTAAACATGTTATAATTGACATAACTTTAAATTTTTAATACACAATTCATTACCTAGTATAGAACCATTTCTTTCCTTAGAAAGCTAAAACACGACACTGAAGAAAATATAGAGCAAAAATGCCACTCACCACATAGTTAGCCTGACATATCAGTAAAGTATTGTGTTATAAAGCACACGTGTCCTAGTATATTAGAAAAAGTGAAGTGACTAATGACCCATTTTGTGCTTATGGAGCATAAAAGAAAACATTAAGGGCTTTCATTTTTTGTCAACTGTGATAAAAACATTAAAAGTTAATATGCAAACTTTAAATGACTGCTGAAAATTAGATAAACTTTCCACAAAAATATATGAGCTTAAAACGCACATTCCTCAAAAGCAGTTCTAGAATGCAGGCTCCCCCAAAATTGTGGTTTAACAACTAAGAGCGATGACTTTGCACATATCTGAAGAACATCCATACAGAAAAGCTGTACTTGTCCTATAAAATGTTAACAATCAGTCTGACACAGCAAAAGCCAACCATATTAAGCACCACCATCCAGAAGGCAACCTGAGAAATCTATTGTTGCTTAATACTATCTTTAAGCTAGCACTTCTTTTTTGTCAGTTATTACTAGAAACCTTACAGTGTGATCAGTATTGCTGACATCTAAGCAGTTACAGCTTTAAAAGTTTCTACAGAACTTAAAGACAGGAACTCAAGGGAGATACTGATGGAAAGAGATGCTGCCTTTGCACTTGCTAACACATTCGAAAGAGCCAGGTAAAAGCAGATCCTCATGGTTAAGAAGTACCTTCCAGAAAGAAACACAATTAAGAGAAGACACGATCATTCCCAAACGCGAAAAACCCAGCCTTTCCAATCACAAAGCTGAAATGCCAAGTCTTTTTCCAGTCAGGAAAAGAAAAAAAAGTTACTATTTCCCAACATTCCTTCACCCACCTCCGCAGTTTCCCCAAGAAACGCACAAGGAGAGGCTCTGGGATGAGCAGGCACCAAAAAGACACCCCCCCCACCCCCAGGCCCGCACGTTTCCCGCGATCTCCAGCCAGCGACCACGCAACCCCACGCCCTGCAGCCCTCCCGCATTTCAGGCCGGGCAGAAGCTTCCCTCCCCGCTCCGCCGCGGCAGCGGCGGCTGCCCGGGGGCTGAC
>NW_010972887.1:8708740-8709079 GCF_000737465.1 Haliaeetus leucocephalus | reverse complement strand
TGCGGGGAGGCGGGGCCGGCGGCCGAGCCCGGGGGACATCGAACGGCGTCACGCGCCTTCCCCGCGCGCGAGGCGGAGCGCGGAGCGATGGATGGCTTCCCGCGCCTTTCGGGCACCGCCCCGCCCCTGCCCACGGCGGGCACCGCCCCTCGCCGCCGATTGGTGGAGGGGGGGAGCGAGGGGCTGTCGCTCACCTCAGACGGTGTGGCTGCGAGTTCGGTTCTCCCCTCAGCCCCTTCAAGCCACAAATCATTTGTTTGTGACTGGAAAATAATCTTTAGACCTCCCACAGCTGCTCAGCGGCTACAGTTGATCCCCAGCTTCACAGAAACCTGCCTG
>NW_010972887.1:8526278-8708730 GCF_000737465.1 Haliaeetus leucocephalus | reverse complement strand
CCCCTCGCCGCCGATTGGTGGAGGGGGGGAGCGAGGGGCTGTCGCTCACCTCAGACGGTGTGGCTGCGAGTTCGGTTCTCCCCTCAGCCCCTTCAAGCCACAAATCATTTGTTTGTGACTGGAAAATAATCTTTAGACCTCCCACAGCTGCTCAGCGGCTACAGTTGATCCCCAGCTTCACAGAAACCTGCCTGCTTAAACCCGACGTTCCTTAAGACCCGAATACGTGGGTCGGTGCTGTGAGACGTGTAGCCCCGCAGCCGTTCCCAGTCGGGTTTTTATGACAGCCATTTAACGAGGGGTCCCCGAGTAGACGCAGGGTTTCCGAATGGCGGGGAAAAGCGAATGCAACAGAAAGCGACCCGGGGTCTTTGCGCCCCGCCACCGCTGCGGCACCAAGCGCTGCCCGACGTCCATCACCGCCGTTGTCTTCTCTGGGTGGGAGACGTTAGAGCTTCTCTGCGCACGATATATCCCGCCTCGTGGTAAAGTCACTGAGGGGACGAGTGACGGATGTGTGGATGGCATCAGGGCGTCGGCGGGTGTAATACGGAGCAACGGCAGCGGCAGCAAGTCTGAAGTGCGGAGAAACCCTGTTTCTCAGGGACAGAGATAGGCCTGAGCAGTAACGTTAATGGCTGAGGCTTTCTTTCTTTCTTAGTCACCTGCAGGGGTTCATAGCGGCGTTGGGGATGCTGAGGAAGAGCGCCTGGTTGGGAAAGAAACTCTTGCCCAAACAGCGTCACCCCTCTGGCTCCATAGGGGTTTCCAGACAGGCAGGTAGTTCCTGTACCCCCCTTGGTTCTGATCCATATCAGTTCAAGACCTGTTGCTTCTCAATTAAAGAAACAACAACAAAAAAACCCCCCACAAAACCAACAAAAAGCCACCCTAGGTCATAAACAAAATGCTAACAGTTCTCTCCAGGCGTTCTCCTTATTAACAAACACTTTTGCTGATCTTGGAGAACCAGAATGACATTTTCTAACAGGAGGATGTGAACGGGTTTACTCAGTCCACCAGGTGGCAGGATTAAAAAGCACCAGTAAATTTTTAACTATAATGACACGAACTTTGTTTCCCGGAGCCCACAGGAAGCATGAGTAGTGTTGGAAATGACAGGGAGAGAAGCTGCAGTGCTAGCCGCAACATTGTTCTCCAGTACAGCCAGGAAGCAGGATTGTATTCCTAGTGAAGCTGCAATAAGAAAAGCTCAAAGATGAAACAAATTTAAAGAACCAAGGATTAGAATAAATAAAGGAAAGATGGGTCTGATTAGCTTAAGATCCTGCCCCTCTTGTGCAAGACTTTCTGAGGAATTCACAATGCTCGAAACAAAAAAAATAATTCACAGGAAGATTCTGAGTGGGCATTGGATTTCAGCAGATCTGGGGTCAAGAAAATATTCAGAGCGAAAGAAACTCTTAAAACTTATTTACTGCTTTAAATTAAGAAAAAATGTTTCAAAGTCTGAAAAGTTCTCAAGAAATAAAAATAATTCATTGGAAACACAAGATGATTAAAACAGAGGTAGCTTTAATGCTGCTTCAGACTGAGGAATTTAAACGGAAGTTAAAAACATGGAGAATGATTTATGTTCATCAATTCAAAATAGTACAGTCTTCTTAAAACCCGTGTAAACAACATACAGCATCTCGACAGTATCTTCTGAACAGATTTGCTGGTACTCAGTTAGCAATTTCTTTTGATGCTTCATCTTACCAGTTTTATTATCATTACCAAGTCTTTAATTTGATTCTTTACTAAGTGAAATCAGAGAAGTGAAAGGACTTGAACATCTCTTCTCTGGATGAGGAAATCCTGACAAAATTCACTGAGTAGTTTCTAATTCATCTCACAACAAAATTATGACAATGATGTAATTGATTCTGTGCTGTTCATGCTGCTTCCCAATCTTCTGGCTTCAGAGAATTACATAGGTGGTCGCTAGGCCATCCACAAGATGAATTTATGCATCTAAAAAATAAGCTTATTCTAAAGGCCTTTTGAGTTCAGGAAAATGAGTTAATTAAAAAAATAACAATGTGTAGAGAACATGAAGAAACAAAGCAACAATCTAAGAAATAAATATGTGGAAATCAAAGAAAATAAGGAGAGAACAGCATATTAAATTTAAAAATAATTGAAATGGTCACACAAAAAGTTTGTTCAAATGGTGCAAGAAATGAGGAGAAGGAGCAGTTTATATAGAAAAATAATTTTAAAATCTTTGTTAACAATGAATTCTTCAGATTTTTACAGTACTTGTAATCTAAAAATAGTCTTCTATTATTCATGTAAGTATATTTTATAAGTTATTTCCTAGTATACTTTATTAACAAAATGTATATAAAGGCAGAAAACAAAAAGTCAGAAAGATATGAAGAAAATGTCTTATCTGAAGAAACAGATATCTGAATTGGGTTCTAAACCATGTTTCTTAATGAGTGTATCTCATTACTCTGCTCACATAATACCAAATTTTCCAGATAAGAAGTTTGTTTTTCCTTGGGATGTTGTATTCTTTCCATCACTTGATTTTGAAGGTGTGTCCATAGTAGTATATCTAATTTGAAAACCACCAGCAGTCACTGAGGCATCTGTCAAAAACTTCAAGGTCATAACATTGCCTGGGACAAGAAAAAGAAAAAGAAAGGTTACATTTTCGGGTGGCATAAAAATGGGATATTTCAGAGTTATTTTTAAAGTGCTCTTTCTTGCTTGCTTCTGCGATCTTTAGAGCAATCCAGCTGGTCTGTCTACTTCCGAGCTGTGGCCTGGGACGATTGTAGTTCCATTAGCCCCATGGAAAAAAACAGGCAGATTTTTATCAGGTTTTTTTTGTTTGCAGAGCCCAGAGGTTGATAAAGTTTTAGTGTACCCAGTGCTTCCTGCAAATCATTTCCCGTTCTTTAAAGTGCTGCTCTGCTTCACTCTACCTGTGAAATGTCACGCTTCATGTGTGAGACACATCTGGCGTAGAGCCTCATGGATCTCTAGGTGACACAGGGGTGAGGTTGCTACATCGCTCTCCCATGGGGGTCATCTGCTCACCTCCACCAGGCCTGTGTAAACTGGGAGGCCAGGAATGGAACAATTCAACTATTCTGTTCTCTTTCTGCTGGTTACAGCTGTGGGATGGAGTGTGGTAACGTGAGTTCCTGCACAGACTGTCCATAGACTATCCCAGGGAACATGGCTACTTCCTTGCACAGGTAGCCCGTGTGACAGCTGTGCTACAGCGACTTTGCGACACTTGAGCAAAGAGAGGTAAAAGTGGCTTTGATTTACATGTAATCAGACCTTGACCTGCTGTTTAAACACACACACACACACAGAGTAATGTCTATAACCAGCTTTGGAAGCGTTCTTGCAATCCTTGCTCCGGGAAAAACTGGTGCATGAAGGTTGTGTGCATACAGATCTGCTGTATAAAGCCGCCTGTGTGAAAATCCCATAAAGTGTGTACGTGTACTACCTCTGTAAGGCCAGCGGGATGCACCCTGGTTATCTTCTAACGAGACTTTTTTTGTTTTACATTTATTTAGAAGTAATAGCATTGATGAAAGAGCATGCTGGCAGTTTGGAATAGCAGTTTATGACATGCTGGCCATCAAGATGAGATTGTGTCTTTGGACATCTTTACCATATATTATTAGAAAGGAGGGACAAAAGGTGATTTTGGCTGATTTTTTTTGCCATAAAGAGTGCAAATGTATTACCTGTGCTAATGATATCATCTGGCAACTCATCTCCACAAAACCTGGAAAAAAATATAAATGGTCATGACTAAACAACACAGCAAATATGCCATACCCCGCTATATGGGGACCTACACTGAATGGTGGCTCTCAGACTGTACTCGCTTTTGGAGCTGTGGCTCATGGGGCTATATTGGTTCTAGGTATTCAGTGTATGTAATTCTCCACTATATGTTAAAGCAATTGCCTAAAGGATTTTTGTCATTATCTTATAGTAAGGTTTAGGGGAGGGAAAAATGCATTTTTCAATATATGCAGGAAGTAAATGATGCAAAACAAGACAAAGAGCAATTTAACAAGGTGTTAAGGAACAGAACAATGGCCCAAGGCTAAGAAAGGAAGAACATTGTGAAGAGAAACATGTAAAATCATCTGTAAAGCCAAAACAAATGGACTATATCCTTGCTTTGCTACAGATGATTTGTAGAAAGCATGTGAAAAGTGGCAGAAATCGGGAAGTGTTTTGTATCACTTTTTCTGGTTCATTTTTTGTTCTGGAAAATTGATGTACTTCATACTAAAATATGACTGCTAAAGGACAAGCAAAAATATGACATCAAAGAAAAGGAAGTGAGAATTAGGCAAAGAGGGAAACTAAATCTAGTAAGAGAGATTATATACAACACTTGTTCTGTTCTGAAATTGTTAGAAAATATTTTACTTTTGTAGCGAATAGTAACTTAAATTAAATGCGTTTTTGCTAACAGTTTAACACCCCACCTCCCTCCTTTCAATTAAAGCAAATATGCAAATACAAAATACTGTTTGAGATTGCTAGGAGTTCTTCCTGTAAAATAATAGAGAATTAGGATAAGCAGCTAACTAAAAAGTCTTACAGCTTTCTTTCATGTAATTTAACAAAGCAGAAAAGGGCAAAGTGTAATTCTCTGAAACTCTTCACAGGCCTGTGTTAATGACAGTAAAGTAAATTGCCAGGAAAGATAAGTCGGGTACTAACTACTGCTACAAGTATTATGGGCATATCAGAGGTGCTAATTGGATAAGGTAATACAGTCTTCTTCCGAAGTAATGTTCTGGGGAAAAAAATTAAATCATTTGATTATTTGCATATTAAAGCTGGAATTGCTTTACCTGCCCACAAAGCCATTGATATCATCATAGCTATCATAGATTTCCAAGAAATCAGCCATACAAGCAGTGTCATCTTCAACATCAAACTCTAGAAACTGTAGATGAATAAGTTGTCCATAGTTTACTCTAATATGCCAGTAGCAAATTTGGTCATTTTCATACTCATTTGGATAGCCTGGTGACTTAAAAACATGTTTTGAATCTGTGAAGACTCCACCACATTCTTTTCCTAAGAGAAAAATAAAAATATCAGAGTTTAAGTATTCATTCTGGATATGGCTATGGTTCAAATCTTTGTGCACTTTGACCCAGCAGATCCATAGAAAAGCACATAGGAACACCCAGCATGATAGCACCTTTCATACATTTAAGCACTCAGCATTCACAAGAAATGTCAGTGATCCCTAGCTTTTGGGAGCAGATAGTTTGGAAACAAGAGGCATGATCCAAACCTCACTGAATTCAGAGGAAAATCTTTCATTGACTTCCGTGGACTTTGGGCCACAGCTAAGTGTGTTATATAAAAGGCATTTGGGGTTTCTGGCTGTGTCAAACTGTAAGCTTTATAGGTGTACTTGCAAGTCACCCTGGCATTCAGTTTCATCCTTTCTTCTTCAGAAACCTCTTGAAAGTGTGCCTTTACAAGAAAACTTATAAAGGCTAGTGATCATGTATATTTCATTGTACTCCTGTTATTGCTGCAGCTCTTCACTCCCTTTGGAATGTCTCCTTTGGGATGAAAAACATTCATTCCCATTTGATTCAATGAGCATTTGAACTTTACCAGATCCCTGACAGTGGGACCAACCAATCTGGGTACCTCACACTGCCTGACTTTAGGATTTGTCATAGTTCCCCAACTTCAGACCTGGGGGAGAGGGAGGTACTTTCTAAGGGTGATGTGAGTTAGGGGCCTTAAGCTGGACAGTGTGATTAACCCTCTTAGTCTGTACACTGTCCACAAGTCCTGTGCTTTTCAGCTCCAGATCACTGCTAGGTTGGATGTACACTTCAAACTTGCGAACAGTTCCACAAGTTCCTCTTGACATCTTTAGCTTCCTAGAGAAGAGCATGGGCTCAGTTCAATCAGAAATTTGTCTTTGTTCCCCTAGGCTACTTGTCTTCTACCTGCAAATAGACAACCCTGCCAGGCTTTGTAGCAGACTGTCCATCAAGCATGAATACATATCCCTTTAATGGGAGAGACTCAAGCCATCTGCTGAGTGTTGGCAGTTCTAGTTTCCTTTTGCCCTCTAACCAAACAGAGCATTTGGAAAGTAACTACCTCTCAGCCCAGAGGAGAAGGCTGACAAAGGAGAAAGTCGGGCTGACAGTTTACATGAAGTAATAATGAATGCAGTAGTCTCTCTTGCAGTTTTCTTTGTATGCTGAACATCTGTGAATGTCCCCCACCCCACAGAGCTATTTGATTAACAACTGCCCAGCTAACATAAACAAGCTGAAGCCCTGTGAGCACAAACAAAATGTGCACAGCTGTACAGACGTCACAGACAACTCCAACTTTTGGCTCTGCCAGGCAGGGTAGTACACTTGGAGTAGTAGCAGAGCTGAGCAGTGCACAAATTTAAGCTTTGCTTTTCTTGTTGGTCCTACTTCTTCTGTCTTCCCTGCTATATGAAGTGATACCAAGCTAAACTGAAACAGTGGCTGTGTCAATATTTGAGTCATCTGCAGTGTACTGAACGGAGGGGAATGGAGAGATGTCCCGTATCTGGTTAAGTCTTGCCAGTCATGTTCGAATTGTGTCTCCCGATCTGCTTTGGAGATCCACTTTCCTCCATCTAGTTAACATGTGCACGCATGCCTATGCACACACAAGGCACTGCTGGAAGCTGGATCTGTCAGGTGTTTCAGTCCCAGACATGGCATGCATTTTCAAAAGTTGTTCTATCTCAGGCACGAGAAAGAAGGAATAAGGGTTAACACTAAATTTAGCCTGTTTACAGGCAAAATGTCTGGAAAATGGTTCCCACGTTAAACACCTCAGATTAGTTATTTAAATAAAATTGTAGGCTAAATGTAACCTCTTATACAAAACAAGACATTCACACATCATGTTGGAAATATTACTTACCTTTTTACTCAACAACAGCATACCATTACATTTTTAGTTTCTGAAAGGACTTTGCTTAGGCCCTATTATATACGGTACAATGCATTGCAGAGACACAGAGCTCTGAGCAAGCCAGATCAGCTATAGGTAACAGCAGAGGGGGCTTAGTGCAAGGCTCCAAATAAATGTGTATCTATACACCCCCCTTTTCAGACAGCACATTTATGGTATTGAAGCTAACTCATTCAGAGCTGGGGTGCCTTTGCGCAGCCAGATGGTATGGTGTGTAGTCATAATCTTAGACCCGAAGAGCAATGGGTTGTTTTTTAAACACACCGTTAGGGTTGTAGCAGTAGGCATCCCATCTCTCGCTTCTGTTGAGGCGAATCCCGTAATCAACAATACCAGTTTTTCCAAAGCCACAGTTGGCTCCAGCTTTTACTATGGGATAACCAACTCTGCCCTTTGCCATCCATCCAGCAGCACATACATGGAAACCTGCAACAGGGAGAAAATGAGACATAGATGTGATAAATCAATTCTAGGCAAGAAACTCTGCTTTTTATTCAAGTAAGTAAACCCTTACTCAAGCTGATCAATAACTTGGATGTAATTGGCCTAATAGAAATTGAACTCCAGGAAAGAACAGTACTTTGAGAGGATAATTTTAAACACAGAATATAAAATTGCATTGTGTTCTCCACAATATGATTATTGGTTCTTCATTTGGAAACAAAAATCAAATGCAGATGGACTATATAGTTTCCTGGTAGTGAGTTTTAAGTGCTGTACCAGCATTTGTAACCAAATTATACATTGGATGAGTTATATAAGCGTGTTCTTTTCTTCCCTTTTGAAGTCATACAAATTTACTCAATCAAATCTCAAGAGTTTGCAGCATTAAGTTCTGAGAGTGTATAAAATACTACATACAGAAGACAGCTAAGAAAATGAAGTATTTACTTAAAATACTTTCAATTTAAATTTAAATACCTGGAATGCCTCAAGTATTTCTTGCTAAACTAAAAGATCCTGCTAATGCATTTTGTGGCTGAGAACTTAAAAACAATAGCCAAAGAATGCAATGTTATTCACTGTCTGGTAGAGACCAATTCAGTGTTTTCACGGAGACGAACTGGAACATATTTGTGGCGTCCTAGGACTATGAGCTACTCAGAAGAGACAAAAGTACCCTTTTTACATGTGCGCTGGTGCCGAGAGCCAGCTTCTGACTCAACGGCGTAGCCTGCAAATTTCTAGAGTGGAGGATATTTTCCATTGTTTTCCTAATGTTCTGAATGAATTGATCATTTCTTATTAGGAATCAAATAAAAATACAGTAAAGCCCTCACTCGGCTGCACTTTGCAGTCCAAGCACACCACCCACTCTGTCTCGGAGCAAATATGGCTGGAATAAACATTATGAAAACATCTTGACTGATGATATGAAAAATAGCAATGCACATTTAGTGTAGAAGCTCCCTGGGGATAAACACCTTCGTCTGCAGCCCCCAGCAGCAGCCAGGTGCTGTAGCTGGGGAGGTACCATTGCTTCCCAGCTCAGCCAGACGGCTCTCCGCTGGCTGGTGCTGGTTCCAGGACTGTGCTGCACCCAGAGCTCAGGGGGATGCGTAGCACTGTGTGCAGATGTTATCCCTGACAGCTCTGTAGGTAGCGCAGTCATGCTCTGTTACTGAGGGGGGAAATTGCATGCAACCTGGGCAAAAATCCAGGGAGTTTACAAGTCCCTCAGTCCCAGAGTTTGTAACATTCATGAAAAATACAAGACTGGCAACATTATGAATGAGCAATGTGAAAAGCGAACAGCCATGATTTTTTTCAAACCTATTTTTCTTGCTGCCTCCAGCTGCTGATAGGTAGCTAGATGTCCTCCCTCGTATTCACAGACGGCTTTTGCTTCTGCATAGGTGAGCTGGTACTTCCCAGAGCGTGACTCCCTGTGATACACTCCAGCTGCTCGTTCTGTGGGACCAAAGCAATAAATGATTTCGCTAGTGTATCTCAGCTGGCCCACCTTCCAGTGTGCTCTCACTGCCTTCAGCAGTTTCCCCAAGACCTGCACTTCAGGCTACTGTCCAGGTAAGAAGAGAAACAACATGTTCAGCTAGTAGCTGTGCCACTTGGAAAATGTCAGGAAAATATGTCCCTCCCAACCCAAAAGCATATTTTTGCAACCCAAAGGTATGTTTTTGTTTGGGAGAAGTCTTGAAAAACAGAGCTAGTCAGAGCTTGGTGAGTTTTGAAAAACAGAAAATCAACAAACGCAGGGAAGGACTCCCCAAGGACTACTCAGAAGGCAGTAGTTATGGGAACAACTGGCTGGTGTCAGCATCACTAGTTCCGTGTATCCTGTCTGACTCCAGGGAAGCTCCTTCTGGATTGCTATCACAGCATACATTTGGATGTAACTTTAAGTGCCTTTGTAAGATGAATCAGAGCTTTGTTTTGAATCTCCAGAGAAGTTAAATCAGAGCTACTTGGATAGAGGAGACGCAGAAATTAAAGGGAATAAAAATGTGAAATAAAAATATCTGAGCTTGTGTCACAAAGGGCAGGACCAGAACAATTGCTGGCAGACATTTTTGCTGCACAGAAAATGAATACACTTTCTTCATTATTTTTTTCTTTGCTGTTGCAAGTACAGTATAAATCAGCTTTCCAGGGAAACCTAGAAACTGTCAGTACTACTACAAGTTTTATAATCTTATCATGTTGCACTTGTCTGATGCCATATGTATGGAAATCTGTCTCAGAACCAATCTGCATATCTAATCTGAATGGCGTTTTTGTTTAGATCTTTCTTATATTTAGTATAATCTGAGAGAAATGGCTGTCTAGCTATCACTAGTCAACATGACTGAAAAAAAGATGCAAAACAGAAAGAATTTTTTACAGTAGTTATTTGTACCATGGGAAGAAAAAGAATGTCCTTTTTAGGGACACACTTAGAGTCAGTAGTTTTGGCTAGATTAGGGTATTTTTTAAAAAAACATGGTCACCACTGAATTGTGGTTAGCAATGGTGAGATCCCTTATTAGATACAGAATGACGTTTGCCAATGTAGTTTTTGGACCCACAGTCACTGGTCTTGTGCCCAGTGAAGTAAATTATATTGCTGATTATAGTCTCAGAAGACTGAGAGCTGCTTTCTGTAACATTGCTTGGAATGTCACTGACTTGAGCATGGGATAACATATGGAAAAATCTTTCTGAAGAAGCCAGTTCCATTGCAAAGAAGAGTCACAACTAACAACTGTGGAATAATGGTGTGTTATATTTTTTTAAAAAATCTGGTTTTATTAAAAAAATATTCATAGGAAGTATTATTTTTCATTCACTCAACAGTTTATCATGTCTAACCTGATAAATCCACTAACTGCTTCTTTACAGTATGACTGTATTGGATTCAGTATGCATGAATTGAAGATCTGAGTACTACAGAAAATAGCACAACTTTTAGCCTCACTGCACACTCAGGGGACAACCTGGAATTGACATTATTGATCACTGCAGCTCACAGGGAAGTAAACTGGAAGGTGAATTGAAAAACACAGACTGTAGTCCTTGGGATTAGCTGAGCTGCCCCACCTACACCAAGTCAAAGAGTAAGGGGCAGCTGAATTCCATGGTTTGTCACCTCCGCAAAGGTGACCAGTCACAGCCAAAGCAAGAGCAGTCTTAAAGCTTATTGTCAATGATGTTTGCTGATAAAAGCTCCCATCGCTCTGGCAGCCACCTTTGCAAGACGCACCCTGTTCCTTCCCTGGAACTACTGCTGGATGTACCACCAGGCATTCAGGGGGAATCGCCACTGTTTGGACTCATCACTCTTGGAGCTAACAGTAAAAACTTATCATTTTTAGCTCTCCCGACTTTTTCACCTGGCAATATTGTTTTCAAATCTTATCCCTCCAAAGGTATCTACGCCCACTTATTGATGCTGAAATGTCACTATGGACAGGCGTCAAGTTTGTCAGAATATTGCCGGAAA
Organism: Haliaeetus leucocephalus; assembly: GCF_000737465.1. Lineage (NCBI taxonomy): Eukaryota > Metazoa > Chordata > Aves > Accipitriformes > Accipitridae > Haliaeetus > Haliaeetus leucocephalus. The sequence continues at coordinate 8,697,791 of NW_010972887.1, read as the reverse complement.
GATCCGCTCTTCGCAGTTTCTGCAAGGGCTGCTCACCAACAGCAGCACCACTGAGTCTTCCTGCAAGGTCTTGGTGGGTGGTGTTACCCTGCTGAGAGCAATCACCAATCTGTATCTCTGTTACTCCTTTGTAACATGACAAAAGTAGCTTTTGGAAAGATAGACCACACACAGGTACTCCACCAAGCTTTGAGATTTGATGCTGGCTTGGTGTGTCACAGTTCAATGATACAGTATTCCCTAACAGTATATCCTAATTAACTTATCAGATCTTTCACTGGCATTTTTTTCCCTTCCCTCTTAATTACATTAGGGCCTGTGCAGAAAGATACACTGCGTCAGCGAAACCAGACCTAGGTCAAAGCATCGTACTCATTAACTATTAATAAACATTTACATATTTATGTATCTGTATATGTATATACATATATACACATATTCACAGTCATACATGAACACACACACACACGGACAAATTACCTTTAGTCTTTATGGAAGCAATATCATGGCTGTGTAGGTAAATGTGCATGAAATTTTGTTTTCACTGGCAAGCACAAGTGCACGCCTAGCACTGTAAATGCACACCGTTCATATACCATGGGGCCCACACTACAGAGTACAACCTGTTCCAGTCTCAGCTGGGCACCTTCTCTGACAGGGAATTCTGCTTGAAGGCTGCTCTCTTTATCTGACCTGCCTGAAATCTCCTCTTCCTGGACAACAGTGAGAACTTTCAACAATGTTCTTTCTCTCTTTGCCTGAAAACCTGCATATTGGGACTGTTCTCTTGGGGATTTCTCCACCTACTTTTCTTCTTTGGCTCTTACTCAAAAGCCATGGGTTACATGCCTGACAGGACATGTTTCTTCCAACTCACATTTCTTAAAATCTCTCCTTGAACTCCAGAGACAGCAGGATCCTGCAAGGACAGCGACCCTCTGCTCACCCACAGCAGCAGGAGATGGTAAAATGTAGCCAATCTTTTCTGCACAAACACAACAAGCATGAAATTTGGCCTAATAAAGTACCCTCAATATGCATGACACAAATACGAAATGCTAAATAAAAAGAAATATTTAACTTTTAAGCAGAGCATGGCCATGTAGAGTTACTAGCACAGGCCTCTGCTAACACGCACGGTTGTACTCAGAGTACTCCACCAAAGAGGGTAGGTATGGCCCCTAAACCACACTGACATACGGTGTGTGAACAGGGATGAAATTCCGAACACAAAAAGTGCAGCAGCTGTCCTGGGAAACCTACTTCTTGGCACTAAGAACTGGCACTCAAATAAGTGTATGAGCATATTTGGGCAAGACTGCTCCAATCCGCTCATCAGTTTACAATAAACCTTTGGTTATAATCTGCTTGTGTCAAAAATGAGCAACAATAAAATTCTATTCACAGAAGAAAGGTATTGAAAGGAAGACGATACAGTCAGCTGCAGCAGAACTGCATGCTTACTGAGAAAACAGAAGATGTTTTGTAACAAGAAAAAAGATAAAAGACATGAGCATTTCTAGACTGCCAGTAATTCAAGATTTTATATTTGTGCTAATGATTTGCTGAGGAAGAAAGGTAAAATGGGAAACCCTTCATTTTCAATTTGGTCTTTATAGTGCTTTACCAGAAGAAGGGGAGGTAAGCAAAGCTTAGATGTCACTATGCATTCCTAGGTTTTATTCAAGGGAAGGGGTCTTGCTTTAATGCTTGTGCATAGTGAGTATGAGATTAGGGTTACTTGTTTTACTGTTAAAGTTACACTTTTTTTTTTTTAATACAAAGATGCATAAGTTGGATGGCTGTGATTTTGCCAATTTTTCTTCATTTATATATAATGTCACTGAATTCCATGGGTAATTCAATTAACTGCATTTTGAGGTTTTTTTTCAATAATTTTACTGGTGTAGTTACACTACATGGTGTGTTTCTAAAGAAGCTTCAACAGAGTCCTGGAGATAAGAAAGCAGAGTGGGTTATTTCAAAGTTGCACACTGTGCTTCCAGATTTTGCATGCGTTTGTTTATTTAGCGCAAGTCATCAATTTTTACCCCATGGTTTATTTTTTTTACTCTCATGATAAATGCTAAAGGTGTAGCAAACCATAATTTTATTATGCATTCCAGTTAACATTGTTTCCTCATTTTAAAGAACTAGAAAATTTTTTCTCCAAATTGACTTCAATTCATAAAACTGCTTAAATGATCCCCAACATTTATGTTGTAGAAGCCCCTAAAGGCTACATCCAGGGTGGCTGGTTGCAACAGTCATGTGGATACGCCAATATTTGCAAATGGAACACCCAGGACCCATTCTTACATGGGTCCGTGAGTGCAAGTGGCATGGTGTGTGCCTGAGCTCTCTTCCCCATCACCAGGGTGGTCTCATCCAGGGATAGCCCATGGCCTGGCTCTCCCTGGCCCGGCACTGGAGTGCTCTTTAGAAGACCACTGTCTGGGTGAGAGCAAAACTGTGCCAGGGAGCGTGAGAATGGTTAAACCACAGGCAGGACCTGTGCACGGCCATGTGCTGTTCACTTGTGCAGGGACAGCCTGAACAGGCTACAGATAAGCAAGGGCCCTGACGCAGCAAGCCCCTTTGCTCATTGCCCTGACCACATCTCTTCTCTACAAGAATATCCATCACAGACTGTATCAAATTCAGCTTCTCTGCCCCTACTATCAGGGCTTAACATAGCCTCAGTCCTACTTACCTTCTGCATCTCCTTACAGTTATTACAGCCAAGAATACAAGCTTTGCTTGTTTCTCACACAGACCTCTTCTCTGTCATCCTTTTTCTGAATACCAGCCACTTGAGGTGGTGCATGAAGCTGCCAAGCTGTCCTGCCGTGGAGCTCTCTCCCACCTGAGCACCTTCAGCAACTATGCAACACAGCAGGCGTGTTCCAAGTTTAGAAGGAACGAGAAGTCATTAAAAATGTGCAGTCAAATGGAAAACAATATAGATCACTTCTCCTTCTCATTTATGTTCCTGTTAGTCTACATGGTGCTCTGAGAAGGGAGTGGAGTGACGTGGTTGCTGCACCAGCTAATAGAGCGTGGCCCCAATCCCTCATGAAACATCTGAGCACAACAGAAACGTGTACTGGCTACAGGAATTCCTTAATATCCCTAAAGAAATACACAACATTCTAGAGAGGATAAAGGAGTTTGTAAATATTTGTTTATAAAATGGACCATGTTTTTGTTTTGGCACCCTTTTTGTGACTATATTCTGAATATGTTTTTCTGTTATATTGGATAATTATAAAGATCTCTTAAAGAACTCCAAGAGCTATTTAAACCCTCTTGAGGTATAAGAAACTATTCCCACAGCATTTTCTACAGCCCTTTTGAAATCTTCTCTCTACTGTTTAATGATGTGAACAAACCAATGGCCAAAACATATACATTTCTGTACCTTCCTAGAAACCTATGAAATATTACCGCTATTATTTCCAGATCATTTAGTTTCATGTGTAGGACCCCAGGCATCTGAAGTATGTTCATGCAGAAAGTAATTCATTCTTTTGGCAAATGTTTCTTTTCATACTCGTTTTCCTTCATTAGAAGCAACCATTATTTAATGCTGTTTTCACTTTACCTCGCACTGTAGGAAAATACATTCAGATTAAATATTCCATAACTACTTTTTCCTGCACTTCAGAGAAACAGTAAAAGTAGTAAGCTCATAAGGACAAAACTTACAGTCACTACTCAGATAAAATGATCACCACTTCGATGCAGGATTTTGCTAATATTAATGCATGGCTCACTTTTGTATTGCTAGGTGCTCATTTTTATACTGTTAGACAAACACAGTGACTTTTGCAGCAAAACATTGATGATTAAATTATTTCTTACCTAACCAAATAGAGTTATGCAGCACTCCGTCCTTGAATCCCCATGCTTGAGCCTTGTCCCACAGCAGGGCAGAAAAGAAAATTAGTGCAATCATCTCTTCCGAACTATTAGGCTGTAAATATTCCCTGTTAAAACACTCAGGGTAACCTCTGCTAGCAGCTGGCTAGATCCTATTGGAACATCTGGTAGCCAGATCTTAAATAGTGCTTTCAGCTGTGAGGTCAGCAAGCCTGCTCCAATTGTGCTTGCTGCAGTACTATTACACAATTAAATGTGATGTCTGCAGTCGTCCATGTGACTCACTTTTGGCTCTCTTGATTCCCAGCATGTCCAAGAAACCATTCTATCCCTCACTACTGCAGCACACATGAACACTTTTCAAGCCAAAGTCTGTTCATTCTTCAGCACTCACTGTCTTCAAATTCCATAAACCAATAAAACTAATAACCAGTTTAACTGCTTATGGTGTTTCTAGTCACACCATTTACAGGACTGAAGAGAATCACACACGCTACCTCTCATTCTCATTTAAACATTCTGTTCTTTTGTATATAATTTGAATTTAATTTCACAGTGACCTAATGAATGAAAAAAACTGTAAGGAGAATATTTTACATTGGCTATTTGAATTCAGTTTCCCTCCATGGAATCAGTAATTGCAAGTCAAACTCCCAGATCAGCATAAAACTGCAAGTGTCAAAAACAGATGCTCTTTGTTCTGCAAGTGGGAAATAAAGCTAAAATCTTCTGCTCCAACCCACAGTTTAAAATCTGATTCATAGCATGACAGCTGTCTGCTTGTCTTCCCTTCCGGCTGAAAGCGAATGCTGCAGCTGCTCCTTGTGAATGACTGGGAGAGTAGAAAGGGGGAAAGATGAGAGTATGGAAAATAGTCTGGTGCTCCGCACTCCTGAGCAGCCATTGGAAGAGTCTGCTCTCCAGTTCTGATAACATTTGTAACTTCTGAGTCAGGAGCTGTAGAAAAAGATGTGCTCATGGCCATGAACACAATCAAAATAAATGAAAAGGAAAGGGCGGAGGACTCTGTGCCTACTCAAAAATATTTGACATAGATGACTGTTATACCAATGAGGAAGATATTCTTCATCACTCCAGTCTTATCATAAAGTGATGAGTGCCTAGCTACATTGTATACACACACACACACAGATATTCCTCCCACCTACAGCTTGGGCAGATGATGAAGGGGAGAACTGTGGGGAAACCAAGTTGAGTGAGAGCCTTTCCCCTGCATCAGGGTAGCAAGGCACCTTCCACCAAAATCCCAATGTCTTGACCTGTCACTGCAGCACTCACTGATGAGAGCAAACCCGTTCTTCCAATAAAGTTCACCTATGTGTAACAATCCCGTTGTGCGCACCCATGCATTACCCATTCAAGTTTGAACCTTCAGCGTGCAGCAGTAGGTGTACAACATATATATGTCTTCTCACTCCCGACAAAGCTCACATGCATTCTGATGTCAAGGTCTGGCACTGGGACTTTCCACTCAGGTATCCGAGAAAGCTGATGGCAGCCCGCTGGCTCCCTCCGACCAGCCTGGGACATTCAGGGCATGGTGGCTTCTTGTCCTCTTTCCTGCCCTGCTAGTGAGCTACTACAGAGTGGGATGCTGGGACCAGGGATACTGCCTGCCAGTTTGTTCACCAGTCTCCACCACACTGATCATCCCATCACGCTGCTTGTCCCACCACACTTTACAGCTCCTATGTCAGCAAAACAAGAAAGCACTCCAGAGACTTATAGAATCATAGAATTGTTTAGGTTGGAGAAGACCTTTAAGATCATTGAGTCCAGCCATCAACCATGCCCACTAAACCACGTTCTGAAGCGCCTTGTCTACACGCTTTTTGAATATCTTCAGGGATGGTGACACCACCAGTTCCCTGGGCAGCCTGTTCCAATGCCTGACAACCCTTTCAGTAAAGAAATTGTTCCTAATATTCAATCTAAACCTCCCCTGGCGCAACTTGAGGCCATTTCCTCTCGTCCTATCACTAGTTACTTGATAGAAGAGACCAGTACCCACCTCACTACAACCTCCTTTCAGGTAGTCGTAGGGAGCGATCAGGTCTCTCCTCAGCCTCCTTTTCTCCAGACTAAACACCCCCAGTACCCTCAGCCGCTCCTCATAAGACTTGTGCTCCAGGTCTTGTCTTATCGCATAGAGGTTGGAGCCCTACTCTTTCTTCTCTCTAGATTTGAGGATTGGTGCTTTCTTTGCATTTGTCTTCTACTTTAATGCCCAATAGATAAGAGTCCAAGCTTTTCGAATGAGACCTAATTCAACATTATTCTGTGAAAGCACATTGGTAGAAGTCTGTTGCTTTCTAAACATCAATATCCAAGACATGCATCTGAGGTTACCTGGGATATGAGTTGGGAAGACAGTAGTATAAACTTTTGGGGGGGTGGTGGTGAATGGAGGAGACAGTGCTGAGTGCATTGCTCTGGAGCATTCATTTCTCATTAGCTGAAGAAGACTGGCACTTAGCCTTTGCTGGTTTGGAGTTGTGACATATTCCTGGTATCTTCTGGGAACCTAGAAACAATCAAGAGGCATGAGGGAAGGAATGGAAACTGAAGGGAAGTGGAAATCCAACTGAAATATCATTCACTGGTAATCTAAATAGACAAATTACTGATTCAGATGAAAAGAATCCTCTTTGACGCGAAGATTTCTCTTTCTGGAAGAAGTATGATGTGGATGTCTTTCTCTGCACAGGACACCTTTTCATCTGCCATTCCATGCAAAACCCTCTGGATCACATTGCAATGTGAGTTGATAGCTTAATGATCTTATATCAGAGCCAGATGTCCACACTACAGGGAATTACTCTGTTCTGCGCTAGGCGGGTGCCAATCCCACAAGATCACAAAAATGTGTTAACAGTGACTAACACACAAAAGCAAGGAGTGCATACCAACTTGGAGATGATTTGTAATAGACTACCATACTGAAATTCTTGAGAAAGACACTCATGCAATAATGAATAATTTATTTTTTTTTTTTACTGAAGTTAACTGTTAATGGTGAAAGGCCTCAGTTAGAAAAAGCAACTTAATAAATAAAGGACATAAAGTAGCAAACAATTCTAATAATGACAGTATCTGACATAATTTCTTGATTTATACAAGGTCTAATGTTTGAATGAATATATACCTCCCTGGAGGAACAAGGCTATCTGTTAATAAGTCCAAAGAAATACAATGGCTTATGAATCATAGAATCACAGAATAACTGAGGCTGTAAGGAATCATGAGACATCATCCAGTCTTGAAGCAAGGATTCAGATTCTATTATAATATCCTCCAAATAATCCCTCAAATGAATAAACTTCATCTTTGTTTGACAGTAACAAAAGCGCTACGCAGTTCAGTACATGTTTTATAGTGACGAGTAATTGGGTATGGTGAATATCTTGATATTTGAGGAAACAACTTAATATTTGCTATTGTGTTGCATTAACATTTGACATATGCTCCAGATTGAGTCTAGGCATAAGTCTGTGCAACTTGCCATGTCAATAAAGTAACACATTCAGTCCTATACATCTGCCTCCCAAGTGAGCTGGAAAGGAAAGTTTTCATCTGCAAATCCTAGCAGAACCTCTCATCAACAAGAAGATATTCCACAGCTGTACGTGGGCACTTGGAGACGTTCATCTGACAGTATTTTCTTAAGTTTTCTTCCAAGTTTTCCACATTTAAATATATCCCAGACAAATATTATATACACTCTGTGTGTGTGTGTGTGTGTGTTCCTTAACTCCTTCCACACATACATATGCTAAGAAATACGGTTTGAAATTTATTCTGTGGTTTTGACTAGCATTCGAAGTGAACACCTAACTTGGTAGTTCTCAAACTGTGATCTGAAGCCCACAGCGATATAAGACTAATTGCAATGACAGAGAGAAAAAACAATCCAGTAGCTTAATGGATGAACCACTGAGGATGAAGGAATTTTAAAAAAATAACAGTAGTGTATGTGGATCACGAATCTCTTTTGCATTAATTTAAATATTAAGCACCTAAACTTTTAATTTTTCTTCTATTTATAAATGAATTAAAAGGGTGCAAAGATTTATAGCTTTTGAGTTCTAAGATTCATATATTACTACTGGTGATATAGAATATATGACAATTATATTGTTTATAGCTTTGAGAATGATATCAAGAAAGATGTATTTAAATGGAAAGGTATACAGTGAAAGGCCTTTCATTGGGAGTTTTTCTGCAAGAAACTAATCTCATTCAGAAAAAACTACTTGGTGGAAAGTGTAGGAAAAAGGAGTGCAGGGAAAGAGATAGTGAAACAATTAAAGCTAAGTTTTTCTTACGAGAAAAAAACTAAAATATCTGATGTGAAAGGGGGGAATATGACTACACTGACTGAATTTACATTGTGGGAAACCTGAGAATGGAAGAAGAGCTATTTAACCTAAAGAAAGGAAAAAGTTAGCCCAACAACAATATCATCCCATCCCTTCCCATATAAATTTAGGTTGCAAAGTAGAAGACAATTTCAAACCATAATCCAGAGAAGTTTTAGAACAGCCAAACAAACAGAACATCTAACTTATTTTGAGATGACATTTGAGGAGGAGCTTGGACTTGATGTTCTTTGAGAGAAGGCCATTTCCAGTTCTATCTTACTTTTATCTCATTTTAAACAAATTTTATCTTACTTTAAACTTTTTTTTTTTTCATGAACTGAGCTGTCAAGGTACAAGTTGAAGGATTGTCCCACACTCCAGGACCTCCTTGGAGACCTTAAGAACCATCAGATCCCAAGCATATGCCACATGGCAGAAATAATTACACCCGAATTATTCTTGGCAGATACTTGTGTAGCCTATTCTTATGAACCTGCAGTGGTGGCAATTCCACAGCCTCCTGGTGCTTAAATCTTCCTAACATTTTAAATACCTTCATTAACCAAACCCTCTTGTATTAACTAAAATCTTTCTGCTGCAACTTCAGCCCATTTCTTCTTTTTGCTTCAGAAGACTGGAGTAACAGATTCTTTGCTGCCTCTTTGTAGCAGGAAGGTTACAACAGTTACTGTATCTTGCTTCAGGTCTCTCCTTAAAAATAAACAGGCTGTTCTTTTCATCTTTCCTGTAGGTCATGTTTCCTCGACTCTTGATCATTCTTGTTCCTCTTCCCTGTACTCTTTCCAGGTGGCCTGCATCCTTCTTGAAGTGTCATGCCAAAACTAAACATAGTAGTCCAACAAAAGGCTCTGCAGTGTCAGATAGCGCAGAATTGAGCCATATATTTTCCAGATGACATTTCAGTTTATACAAAATCCTAGTTTGGCATTTACTGTTAGTAAGATTTCCTTTTAAAGTAACAAGTCAGGTTTTTAAAATACCTATTTCATTTAAAATGCCTTTGACAAGATGCTTTAAGTATGAAATGCATCCAAAATGAAAGAAACCAACCTGATTTGGTAGGCCTACCTGAATATATTAAATCGCTTTTCAAATCTCTCTTTTCTTGTATGCTTTCTGTTTCAGTGAAACCTGAAAAGTGTTACAGAAATGGTGTGTTGTGGAAAAGAGTTTATGAAACTCTTACATTTGTGTTCTGGACTAGTGAGAAACTCACTTCCCAATGAATTTACAAAACAGGTTTTCTAAATTGCCACGCATTTGTTGTATTTAAAGGAAAGATGGAAGGAATTTCTAATAAAATTTCCTAACTTTTTCTGTCCCCCATATGCTTCAGATGATGCAATTTTAGAAGAATTTTATAACGTGAGAACTTATTTGGCCAATGATTTTACTATTTATTATCACAGTGTTAAGTTAATCTTTCAGAGAGTATTTTGTCCTACAACTAAATATTTTAAAACTTACTCTCCTTTGTCTTATAGTCTAATTCTCATTGCAATCAATGCCCATTTTTATCAGCAACATCAATGAGATAAGAATTAACCATTCCGTATAGTGGTGCTTTAGTTAAAAAAAAGCAAACAAAAAACTTCATGTGAAAGTGGAACAAACCAAAAATATTTGTGATTATTAAGAGCAGATGTTAGGAGAGTATAATGGATTCACTTATAAAAAATCTGAACATTTGCCAAGTTAAAATATTTGTCAGTTGAAGTCCTATAGTGACAGTAATTCTAAATAAAATAGTTGAACCTGTCAAAATTAAAAATATATACAGATATAAAATTTACAAGTGTCTCATGGATGTTCTTCTATGTTTACATTTTAAAAATACATAAATATATAAAAAAAATCACAAAATGTTGTAAACACAGTTTTTAGAATAGATACTGAAGAATGGGTAATACGGTAGGGGGATGCCAAGACAAACAGGCTCCAAGGACTGCCAAGAAACTCCTAAAAGAAAAAAATAACTTGCAACTCCAGCCATTGCAAAGCAAACTGCAACAATTTTGGGGGTGTATGTGAAAATATTAATATTCGATTGCAAAATTAATGTATGCAAATGTCAGATGTACAGAATTTAGCCCCTTAGGAGCATAGGTAGGACGCTTGAGTCTTGTTCACTGAATACTAGATATCAAACTGCCAATGTAGTAAAAAATATGACCCAGGCCTTGTTCTTCCAGGGTTCTTAGAAGAATGTTTTTCTCCTGCTCTTGGATACAAGGAATATTTAGTTTACTAGCCAAAGTGGAGCAGCTTTAAAGCGAAACACTAAGACAGAGTTGCCCTAAGATACCTACGGACTGCTGACTGGCACATGCCTGTTGTGGCTAAGCAATGTAGGTTCAAATATCCTCAATGTTTTGGAAGCTGCTCTCCAGCAGTGCCATTACAGAAAAGTTTTCCGTTCTGCTGGGAAGCTGAACTTGCTTCAGTGCTCAGAGGAAGATCCTAGAGAGGGTTCACGGTACAAATCACAGGTACAGACAGAGACCTGTTCCTCCCTGTTCCTGCAGCTGGTAATGCTGAAGTCACATCTGACCTCAAAGACAAACAGTTTGGTTCTCAGAAGAAAACCTACCTACCAAAATGCTGTTTTATCCAACCAACTAAACATTTATGCTATGCGAAGCGCCAGGATGTGCTCAGACATTAAGAAGATTTTAAGGATACATACACGCCCATAATATGCACATAAAATACCTAATAATCAGAGGTTTAAAAGATTATGTGCTTCTTTTTAGTAAACATGTCCATAAAAATATTAGTATCAGGCAAACTTTTATGAAACACCTAGTATTAAATTACAATACTTTTAAAAAACATTGTATATTAACTATTTTTACATTGGTGAAAGCAAGATTAGAGTCAAATCACTGGTGACCCTTCAACCACATGGAGACAATTTTTGCAAGAGAGACTTTGTTTTCAAGCAGTTTGGGGAAATAAACATTCCTGTAAGCTTATATGCTTTAAATAAATGGGTAATTCTAAGAAAACCTCCCATGTATGAAATAGTAGAAATAATTATTTCTGCCTGCAAAGGACAGTTAATAAGCTGCAGTGAGTAATTACTTCTGCAGAAAGGAAACAATATTTTTCCTCTCTGATGGTTTATTTATCTATACTAATTATGTGACTAAACAGTTTTCTGGCACTGTGAGAATGATCCTTATCCTGGCAACAGTTAAAATACACCAAGTGGACAGAATGAACTAATAACTAAATTAAAGAGCACAGCAAAAAATCACATTACTCGCTTTACATTTTCAGTGAGATATTGCATAAGTTGTTGCAAAATTGACAGAGTATTGCCTACAAAGTAAACACCTTTACTATTTTAATTATTTTTTCTTTATAATTAAAGTAACTAAGCATTCATAAAGGGTTGTTTTAATCTCTTATTTTTATAATTTCATTGGCATACAACATAGCACAGGTATTCACACAATATACCTCTAAGCATCTAATTTAAGTGCGTGAATTAAGAGCCTTTCCATCAAGTGAGCCTCCAATGGGCATTCAGAGCATATATATGCTGAATATCTGACCACTGTTTTTCACCTGTTTTACTTTAGAACCCATTCATTTGTCCATCTCATAACATCTTAGATTTTTAAAATTATTTTCATACCCTAAGATGTACCTAGGCAGGTAGTGAATTTTCAGAAGCAAAATACTGCCATGAGTTTGTGCACAAATACTTGTGAAAATCTTGCCAGGTAATACTAATACTAAATACTAATACATAAATACTTTGGAAAAATTGTCCTTATAGGAGGTCATCAAAATGCCTCCTACTCTGTTCTTAATACATCGTTTCTGATTGATATTCCTGGTAGATAGATTAAAAAAGGAATTTATTAGACCCAGGGTGGAACTGAAGTGGATAGCCCAGCATTGCATCACTCCTCCCTAAACTCAGCACTTTGGAAACCTGGAGGCCACTGAACTTGTCATGCATTTTATCCAGTGGCTGCAGAAATACAGCTATGTAAAACACATAAAGAGTCTGGGGCAGGTCCTAGAATCCAGGGCAAAGGGAAAATCCCTAAATCAGTAGGGGCTACCTGTTCAGGCTCACTCTTCCACTATCTCCTTCAGACTTCTTGAGTCTAATGCCTTCTTGCTGCCCTGCAGCATTACCACACCACTAGCGGCTCATTTTACAAAAACCAGGCTAAGATCTGCTTTCCTCTTCAGAAACACGCACACCCGTGCCCACTCTGTGGCAAGCTGTCCACCCACACTGTGAATCTCAAGTGGACAGCCATTTCTTACCCTTTCTCTTGATTTCTCCCTCTATTACTTTTCATTTGCTTTATTATTCTTTCACTCATTTTGTGTAGTATGTCAGACGTTGTAGTTGAATACAGGGATCTTCCACAGGGATGTCCTTTGGTAAACCAAATGTTAGCTTACCATTCTAGACACTGGTATGGTAGTGGCAGAATCTGTCCTTGGTCTTACAGTCGCCTTGCTAGCTCAAGGGCAATACCTCCAGTCCCATAAAAGCTAACCATACACATTAATCTGCTTTGCAGTATTATGCTAAATTCCTTTCTGAAACCCAAATAGATGAATATGGTGATAACATACTCAGTGGATTAGTCTCAGCAGTCATTGCTTAAGATGTCCCTTTATGTCTGCAACACTCATTTCCTACCCCACTGCACATTCATTTTCTCTCCTCCCTCCTGCTGTCTGCTTCAGCTCCTGAGGAAATCAATTTTCCTAATGCCATGGTGACTCAGTATTTTACCAGCTTTTTGGGGGTTTTATCTTATTTCGTTTAGTATGATGTATTAGATCTCTGTCACCCATTTTCTAACCATCTGAGAAGAGTGAGGCTACAGATTTGCTTATACGCGTGGGCATAATTCACATCCTGTGAGCTCAAGAGAAACAAGCTGGTGTCTCTGATCATTGCCTTACGCATGCAATACCATGATTACAGCATTCAGTGTGGTGTTAACTAATATTCTTGGCATTGTGTCATAATCCTGGAAATGCCCAGTTGCACAAGTTGGATGGAAATGGTTTTATAATGGTATGGATTATTCTGAAATGAAGCGAAGCGATCTGTTTCAGGAGAGATTAATTCAATTGTACAAATACGTCTATGAACTATAGTTCTTTTAAACCAACATCATATACAATGTGTCAAAAATGGATAAAAATAAGCCAGCTAATTGCTCTTAAACATTCTTAGTCATTCTGAGCCTTCAGTAGCATTATAGCTGCTGCTGTGTTTCCCTGTTACTTACAATATAATTGATTGATATTCATTTGATATTTATCTTGCTAAGAAAGAACCAACAGTAAATATTACTAAATACCACTCCAGGCACTGCAGAAAAAAAAATCAAAATGGGAATATAAATGGAAAATTAGAATTTCTTGCCACTGGAAGATGAAAAGGTAAAAAGGGAATTCTTGCAGATCTAAGAACAAGTAAGTCAGAAAGATTTTTTTTCTCAGTGTAAGGAGTCTTTAAACAGTACTACAGAAAGTGCCTTATTGGCACATGAATTTCTGTACTTAAAGATGTATATACATGAGTACACAATTTTAGAAAAACTTTGCACTATCACAAACCCAGTGTAGCTGATTCAAGTGACAAAACTGTGATCTGCGCGTGGGCCAAAAGCAAGATGAATCTTCAGTCTATTATTCAGTACCTTTAAGTATACAAATTCAGCCTGGGAAAAAAAAAAAAAAAAAAATCAAAGGCTGTCCTTGATAGCATTGCCACAGTGGATTGTCCTAATGAAAATTAGCCTAATTTTTGGTTACTTCTTTGTCACTTAAGCTTTCCTCATTTTTTTCATATATGTGTTTCCATATAGGTGGAATATGTGTGGGTTTTGATACTCAGCTGTTTGCAGAACAGCTCCAGGTATCTTACAGGAATCCCAGCCCAACTTTAGCATAGTGTTTTAAAAGCTATCAAGCTGGCAATGTAAGCAGAAGGACTGCTGGCTGTCATTCTAGAAACTGTATACTCTGTCCTCTCTGAATATTAACAGCTCCATCAAATAAAAAAATAAATATCCCGAATTTAGAGCACTGTAGTGAAGATGTAGAGCTGAATGAATCATCTTTCCCCCAAAGCTAGGATGATACAAATCTTACCGAAACTTTACTGCATGTTGAATATCCTACGCTTTGATACAAGACCGTTATTGCCTGCACGCTCATACTGAAAAAGGTAACTACTGAGAAACGTTTGTGGGGAGAACCAAGTAAAGAAATAAAACCCATTAATTTTCTATTTCCTGGCCAAACACAAAGAAGAAAAGACAGAAAGGAAAAAAGTTGTCTGTTATTTCAAAATAGAGAGTGACATTTTAGTGAAACAGACTGATTTTGGGTCAAGTTTTTTATTTTGTTTGATTTAAAGTACTTAACTTTCATTTCAAGTTTTAAAAAAAGTTAATTATTAAATATGGCTCTTTTCCAAAATGTCTGAAATGAAAAATAAATGGTTTCATTTCAGAAGAGTTGAAACAAATATTTGAGCTTCTTCAATATATTTTTTTTCTTGCCACAACTGTTTTTTACCTGAATTTATTAACAGTTTTCTCCTCCCTAAAAGTGTTAGTCAGTTTTCTGTGGTGAAATAACAAACTCATTCACTGTATTCTAAGGCTGCCTTCAGCTGTGATTAACTTCACACTAGACATTTTTAATGTTGATTTGACATGTAACTGTGATGACTTGTCAGATCTAAACCAGAGTATCAGAGAATGAGAGCCACTTATTTAAGAGCTGGACACAGCAAAATATCTTCAGCCAGAATCAGTGGCATAAAAACCCAGTGTTTAAAAAAAAATCCTGAAAAAACTAAAGAGAGCTCTTAAGAGTTAGTAACACTTCATTTGGAAATGAGCTCAGCTAACAGCTGTTGTGTCTTTATCTTCAAAACATTGCTTTATGTGCATGAGCACAGGAATAAATTGAAATACAAGTTCATCCAAAACAATTAAACCCCGGTCTATTTGGAAAAAAAGGGAAAGGGAAAGGAAAAGGGAAAAGGAAAGGGAAAGGGAAAGGAAAAGAGAAAAGAAAAGGGAAAGAAAAAGGAAAAGAGAAAGGGAAAGGGAAAGGGAAAGGAAAAGGGAAAAGGAAAGGGAAAGGGAAAAGGAAAGGGAAAGAAAAAGAGAAAGAAAAAGAGAAAGAAAAAGGGAAAGAAAAAGGGAAAGAAAAAGGGAAAGAAAAAGAAAGGGAAAGGGAAAGAAAAAGGGAAAGGGAAAGAAAAAGGGAAAGAAAGAAAAAAGAAAAAGAAAAAGAAAAACACAACCCATGAAATCTTATATATATATACCCTGGAGAGCCTGTCTGTGGAGATATCTCTGTGGAGAAGAAAATGTGATTTCCACAGAAGAATAAGAGACAGCCATTAGTCAATCCTTGGCTTCACATTGGGCCTTTCAATAAAAAAAGGGTAAAAGAAAATGAAGTACATGCAAATATCTGCAGGCAGTCTATTCAGCATTCTGCAACTTGGGCTCTGCCAAAAGACTTAAGGATGGAGGCAGAAGTTGGAAAAAGAAGCTGCATTCTCTAAAAATGCGAGCTTTTCATTCTTACTTACTTAACAATTTTCCCAGTGAGGTTAGGTTTGTTAAGACTTACAGAAGATAAGACTTGGAATATCAGTATATGATTTATTAAATCCTAGGGTTTATCTGAACCGGGGATTGAGATGCACTGACCAAAACAGTGTTGTTAATAAACTAAACCTAATACATTCAATTCTCATTAACAGTTTTTCAGGCAAAGTGACCTTCCTTCACCATTTAGAGTTCTGAGTTTTTCCAGTAATATTTCAAGGCCAAAGCTATATAATACTGGGATTACTTTACTGCACAGAGACATCCTCTACATAAGCAATTCTCATGTTTTAACTCACACGTATTTACTTTTAAATTTATCTCAGCTGTACCATGGCTTCCTGTTTAAGACAGGACCTTAAGCGTTTCTTTCATGAAGCATGGTATGTATTAAATAATTTGGGGAAATTAAAAGAAGGGGGAAACCTCACAATCTCTTTCAAAAAGCATTTCCAGAGACTAAGGCACTTACTTAAACATTCCCCAAAAGATTACCTCGATAAAGTATTCATTCAGAAATCCTGCTGACTACAAGAAAGAGAAAAGATCTTTTTCTTCTTGGCAAGAAACGGAAAAGGTCTTTTTTTCTTATGGACAATTTCAGAATCTGTCATTCAGGCCAGAGACAGACCAAAGAAACATTTTGCCCTCTGTTACAGTCCATGCTATGGCCAGTGGTTAGCCTGGGACACACCTGGGATTTTCAGAGGCAACATTTTTTATTCCTAAGAAATATAAACATCAATGTCTATTCATTCTTCAAATGAAATAAAAGCACAGACTAATACTATTGACAGGCACATCTCCTCTACCCCCTCTCCTACTCTCCCTTCCCTCTCATTTATGTCTTCTCAGCGTAAAATGGCCCGCATGCTAGAATTTATTCTGCCCATATAAACCAATAATCCTCACTGAAACACTGACAATGTTATTTGAAAGAAGTATTTCATTAACATGCAGTGATTTATAGCCAAAGAACTGGAATATGATTCAAGCATAACAACACACATCTTAGATGATTTCTTTTTCATTGTTTGCTTTCTAGCGGTTGTGCTGGGACTATTTACTAAACCACTGCATTGCCTCATACTACCGTGTTCTGGGACACACATCTTAGGGAAGCTGAAACATTCCCAAGTCTTGCTGGACGCATTTCAGAATCCTTCCTGTAAAGAATGCAGATTGGTATAAAGTATTTATTTCATAATTCTGCTTGTGTTGGAAATGGACTTGTACATTTATGAGAGGCAGATATTTGACATCTAAAGGTGCTGGATGTTCATTGTCATGTATGTTTTTCTCTCTTGCCTTGCTAGAAAAAAGGACCCAAAAAAGGACTATGTTTTGTCATGCCTAAAATGTAGGCCTCTTGAAACAAAATCTGGAACCTCCTCTATGGCACTGAGGCACCCTATACCACATCAGACAATGAGGCTGTATTTTGATGAGTGCTTTAAGCCATGATACGCTGCCAGCACCACTGAAATAAATTGTTATTCACTCCTGCTGAGCCTACTGACCCTGCTGCATGCCACCCCCTTCTGGGATGGCACACTGTTTTTTGACCACAGCATGAAATGAAATGAGCCAGCTAAGAGCAACTTTGTTCAGGGTTAGTTTTTGAGCTGGTCCATTTCCCAGTCTAGATTGCCACATGGCTGCACAAATGCTCAGGATACGGGAAGGATAGGGGAATGAAGGATAGATAGGACAGCTTCTTTAGAGACACCACCTTCCGTGTGTTCCTGGTGTCCCTTTGACATCAGGGTTTGATGAACTACAGACTTTAGTATCTCAGTGGTGGGATCCAGAACTATCATCATGGTGATTTTCAATGCTGCTTAGAAGTCTGTGCACTGCGTAAGATATCACCTACATTTACTAAGAATACAATAAATGTAAGATCCAGATCTGCCCCTCTCCAGGGCCTGGCACTGCACCAAGGATAGAAAGAACAAATTCTGTTTTCCTGGCGTTTATAGGTTGTTTTTTTTCCAGTAACTGAGTAGGGATCACTAAGGGTGGGAGGTGGTACAGCAATCATCATTCCCTTTAGGCAGGCTAGCTCCTGGACAAAGTGCAAAGGATTGGGACACCTGGGTTCACCAAAGAGAGGTCAAACCTGTTTCTCCCAGTTGCTGGAACAGTGCTCTGACTACACAATACTGGTTGCTCTGGGACATGGGGTCCCTGTTCTCTCTCTCAGAATGTGTGAAAACTTACCAAAGAACACAGGAGAAAAAGCATTGATAAACAGGAATCATGATTGTACCCTGCTTATTAAGGAATGTATTTGTGTGATAATGTGTGGACAGAATACATAAGCAGGTCCTTAAAGAAGAATCTGAAATTTTATTTCTTTTTCCAGGCTCTAATAATCTACAAAAGCATGCACCATTTTCCAGACTCTACAAATCTTGAAGACAAGCAGGGAAGGCATCACTAGCCTCTGTTGGCCAGGTTTTGAAAGAAAGCACAAAATAAAATGGACAGCCATGGAACATGATTCTGTTGGAGTATGAAAGTACCATACGTGCCACCAGAACACCTCAGTGGTTGAATGTGGCTTGCAAGCATTATCAAGCTAAAGCACTCAGAACTGCCAACATTAAGGTGCTACTAGACCTGTCTGGAGAACAAGGCTCCTTTGCAGCTGGGGTACCTCAAGGATCACATGGACACTGAGCAGGGTTTTCATTACGACAGTTATGATCTAAGCACCTAAATTCCATTTACTTCCCTCTTTGGATCTGTTCTAACTTTAAAAGACCCCAAATACTCTCCCTCTGAAGGTAATGCCATGAGATTCTTAACAGTTACTGTCCAGAAGCTGAGGTATGGTCAAGTTGTTTTGGTACCAATAAAAGGTAAGCTTATGGCTGTAAACCTTCTTCCAGATTAATCAGAGTATTTCCTGCTGTAGATGAGTCCTAATCCTATGCTGCCAGAAAGGTCATGGTTTTCTTTTGAAGCTTCTAGTTCAGATTTCTAGGCTCATCAAGAGTTTTTCAGACTCCTGAAGAACAAGTTTGGTATCAATGCAGACTGCTCAGAGAAATCCTGAAAGTTTTAAAGCTTCTTGTACTCTATGCTATATTTTAGTCCTTGATTTTCCCCTTTAGCTAGACTCTTCAGAGTTATGAAATCAATGCTTTTCCCTTCTCACTGATTCATATGTGGTTAACACTATAAATTCACGACACATAGAAATCAATTAACATATCAACTCCAAGTCAACTCCATTTCAGTTAAGGGACTTGGCACAGTTCAGTATCTCCAATAAATTTCCTTCACCAAACAATCACAAACACACTGTTCAGTTCGAATCCCAAAGCAGGCCATGTAAACAGATTGGCGTTGCTGCATTCCCTGGAGTTTGGAGAAATAAGGCTCCTTCAGATCAGCAGTGACTTCCCAACATGACCACGGTTACTGGACAACAGCCTGCCACTCTGACATTTAAATCTGAAATCTGATGTACTTAGGTCATAACATAATCACCTCCTCCTCCCTGGCTACTCCAGCTAAACCTCTCCCTTTTACTCATCTCATTAGTAACCAAGTTTGTGTTTATAAAGCAATAGTAAACACAGTTATCCATTGTCAAGGCATAAAATAATAATAAAAAAATCTTGAATACAGGGTCATAGTTTCATCCACTTATCTTAAAAAACAGATAAGGACATTTGAAATTGCCATAATAATTACCCCATGGGTAAAACTCCCACTGAATTCAGTGGCACAAGATGATTGCTATCCAAACAGGGTGCAATCCAAGATCCCCTTTGTATAGCCAATGAAAGCAAAAGTTCTGAAAACCTTGATCTGGCTGCTCTTGCGCAGGCCTCATCAACTGTAGTGCCCAACCAATTTCACTACAATGCTTCGCTGCTATACAGCTCCTCCTGCTTTTCTCTGAAAGTAGAAATCCACATCTGCTAAGTGACAAAGTCAATTTCTACTTGTTCCCCAACTATTTGGCATATTTTGATTTTTTGAGGATTAATTTCTTTAACAGTCAGCGCTGATTGACTGCTAACCATACAAAATACTCTGGCCAATGAGTACAAGTCTGTCTGCAATTTTGAGGGCAACATTTAAAAGATTAGTCAGCTTAGTTTTAAAGGAAACCTGAAAGAAATACGCTTTATTTTTTTCTCACCCTAGGACATAGGCATTGCCTAAATTTTGTTCATGAGTGCAATGCATCTATTATGATTATCTAAATAGATAGTAAGTCTTGAATTCAATCAGCTGTGTCCCACTGCTTGGCTACAATCTTGGATGCATTGTGTGCTCCTGAATCCAAGAGCTACTAGTGAAAGATTCATGTGGTACTTTCCTTTCACCCACTCATGCTGAAGTACACATGCTTTGTACCTGCCACCTGACAGCTGCCATGAAGAGAAGTCCAGTCTGTCCTAGCAACATAATCTGCACGACAAAGTGAGTCATAGCAGCTCTCTGAGGATCAATAAGAGACTCTTTCCCTTAGTTACCTACATGAAGAAGGATCATTCAGTAACCAAAGCCTTTTACTCTCCCCTTCAATGAAGAGTCAGTGCTTTCTCTTCTTCAAACTGATCATCACGGAAATCAAAGCGTTTTTTTTCCCCGAAGCAGCTCTTCCCTGAAATCTCTTCATAAAATGAGTGCCCACTGGCTAACACAGCAAATGTTTGCAACCATATGTCACTTCACATCAGTCCACATTTTGTGACTTCTCTAAGCTGACTCATATGCATGCTAAAGCTCTCCTCCCCTTCTTTCCATATGTTGGCACTAGCTGTTGTAGTCAGATCCGGGAACTGATCTGGCCAAAGACGGGGCTTTTTTGGGGGGGAGGGATAGGAGGTAGTTGTCAGATCGGCGCTCCAATCCAACTCACCAAACACATGCTATGGCCAGCCAAAGGACTTGAAAAAAACTGAGAGCCCTTAAACACTTAGCGCAGAATGAAGTTGGCATTGCCTATAGACTGCCCATCAATGACTTTGTTGCCCAATTCTGGGCATGTCTGCCAGGGATCATTTTTACGAATCTATATACGGAAAGGTTTATAAATCAACCACATATCTCTTGGAAGGAGGATGAAGCCCCCTGCTTGATGAGAGATCGCTGCCACCCCCTGCCCCGGGGCCCTGCCTCATCCCCCTTTCCCAAGATGGTGGGCTCCCTCCGAGATGGCGGGCTGCTGCCGTCCCAGGGAAAGGGCGGCGTGGCCACCGCCTGCCACTCGGTTTTCAAGGGTTCTTCCAGAAATTATTTTTTTTTGAATGCAGCATCTCCATCAGCAAAGGGTCGTTCTGTCACCGAATGTTTTAAGCCTATCACCACAGCCCGTCCAAGAAGGAAGACCTATTCCTTATAATGCGACACATAGTCCCAGAGAATGTGGTTTAAAACAGGCAAACAAACGATAAATAAAGCAAATTCACCAGGATTAGCTTGAGGACGCCAAGCCTTGGTCACTACTTCACAGAAAGATCCAGAGGCCAAACCAGTCAAGCTTTCAGTCACGTTAAGAGGCTGAAAAAGAGCAGAAACGGAAGGGAGGTGATGGCCGACTCCGAGCCTTCGTGCCCTCCCTGAAGGCGCAGCCTTTCGTCACCCACCCTCTCCCTTCCCTTCCCCGGGATTTTCCCGTTTCTCGGCAGGACGCTACAATGCGGGTGCTGCCCACGGGCTATTTACCAGCGATGCCTCAGGGCTCCGCAGCCGAAATCCACACACCACACACACACACAGCCTCCCCCCGCCCGCCGCGCCGTTTAGCTGAGGGACGGTGGGACGCGCAACCCTCACGCCCCTCCGGGGGGGTGGATGGGGTAGAGGGCAAGGGCGGGAGACCGCCTTGCCGCCGAGGGAGGCGGCCCGGCCGGGCTCCCCACCGCTGAGGAGGCGGCGGAGGACGCTGCCATCTCCCTCCAACGTGATTTCGAGGAAAAGGAGCGGCGGCCTCCGCGGGGACCGGGGCTCCCGCCCCCCCCCCCCAAAGTGGACAGGATCGTGGGCGGGGGGAGGAAAGGAGACCGCCGGACCCGCCAGCTCCTCCTCCGTCCCGCGGGAAAGCGAAACCGAAAGCGGGCGGCCCCGGTGGCGGCGGGGAGGTGATTTCGGAGGGGTCGCGGGGAACCCGGCTGCCTCCGCAGGGACCCGCGGCTTCTGTAAGTTGTCTGAGCCCCGGCTTGCGTCCTCAGGCCGGGGAGGCCGCTTCGACTCCCGCCCCGGTGCCCGCCCGGTGCTCGCCCTCGGCGGGCAGCGAGCCTCGGGCTCTTGGTGGCGTTCGGCCTCGGGGGGGGGGTGGCCGGAGGGGGTGGCTGGGACGCGGTCCCTGGTCTCAGCCCCGGAGGTTGGGCTGCTAGAGCTTCGAGCGTGGGGGCCAGCCGCCTTTTCGGTCCCCCGGACCACGAGGGGAGGCATGGCGGAGCGGACGAGGCTGGCCTGGTAGCTGCCGGCTGGGCCATCCTGTGGAGAAACCAAGGGAAGATGTTTTATCGGTTACGCTACTTTCGCTTTTCTAAATCAAGAATCGGTAGGTAAGTCAGTAAATTTTGGTTACTGAACGCAAATCAGAAGGGGATTCCTGGATCGTTAACCGAAGACGGCCTCCGTTTCAAGCCTTGTTCTTCAGCGCGACAGGTGCGGTGCTGTCGGGTGAAAACCAAGCTCAGGATTTCCAGGTGAGAGCATCGGAAACGTCCAGCCGGGTCAGGATGCCAGGCTGCCCGCTGCTCAGGTCTTGACAGTTGGTGGATGACACTGCTTAGAACGTGTCTAACCCATGGTGCGAAGCCCTTGCGCTGCCCCGGCATCCACAGGTTGGATTTGCTGGGGAATCAGTGCGCCTTAACGTCTGTTTCTGGATCAGCGGCCCATGACCTTATCTAAATTCCTTTTTATCTGCCTCCACAAAACGTTGCGGCAACGGATTCCAGATTTTACATTGTCTGTTGTGTAAAGGAAATGTTTTCATTTGTGTTAAGCAGGATTAAGAGTTATCTCTCTGAAGCACAGAACATACAGGATGTTAAGCATGTGTAGCATTACAAAAGTAGTGTAAAGGTAAGTACGTAAGTTTCAGGACAAAAAAATTAAGTTGTGCAATACAGAATTCCTCACATATGTCTCTGGCTTTTATGCTTAGTAAGGAAGGAGGCTTCAGATATCCAATATATGTCACTTTTGCCTATAAAATGATAGAACGTTTACATTTAAGAATTCTTTTAGCTCAACACAGCTTCTGGTATTCCTTTCTGGTATTCTGTTCTGCTGCAAAAAAAAGCCAATACACAAAATGTTGTAATTTTTTTTCCTTTTCCTTCAGGTTTCAATGGATTTTACAAGTCCCCCGCTATCTTTAAAAGATGATGGTTTTGTGAGTATTTCCTCATGTGCTGCCTGGAAAAAAAAATCTGTATTTGACAACAGTATTTCTGAATGACGGTTTGTGGTAGGACTGCTAGGACAGTGCTTCTGAAACTTCTTGCCTCATCTTCTTCCATCCTTTAATACCTTGGACATTCCTCATTCCTGCCTCCTGTTGCCATAGGGAGAGTCCCATTCCAAAGTGTCTGCATTAAAGATTCCGTTAGAATTTTCCTATCCTACCTCGCTTGCTCAGCTGTCTCTGTGGAGGTTTCTTAGGGGAATTTCCTTTTTCCTGGTGCCTCCCTTGATTCAGTTCCTGCAGTGCGGCAAGTAGTTTGGATGGGGCTTTCCCTGGGATTTCTTGTGTTTTCCTTGTTATTTTTTTCCTTCTTTCAGGTTGAAAACTGTTGTCTTAGACCATTTCTCAGTAAAAAAAAAAGGCAACCTTTCTTATCAGCTTCCAGCTGTGGCAGGTGCATCCTTCTACTTTCCTGCACTCAATCTCTTGAGCGAAGGAATTTTTTTTCTGGTTTTAAGTTATATGCAGATGGGGATTTCCCTGTTGCTTAATAGGCATTTGAAACTGGACAAAATAGTGGAAAAAATTATTTTATATTTTATTGTTTTTAGGAAATACCCAGCATTACCAAGAGAATTGACAAGATTATCTAATTTAGATCTTTTCCATGCCTAAATTTTATGGTTCACATTCAAGTTTTATGTAATCTTAAGTAAAAGGGAGGGATTGCTTCAACAGGTCTCTTTGGATTTTTTTTTTTTTCTGTTCTGCAGAATATTGCAGCCATAGAAACAAAACAGAACAGAGAAGATTGTCTGTCTTCTTGGGCTTTATCCAGTTGTAGTTTTCCCATGCTTGTGAACTTCTGCCCTGAAGTACTTAAATTCTGAAATGCTTCTTTTATCACCTTCCTCCTGCTTGTTGTTACCTTTTATTGTCCAATCTCCCTGAGCTTTGAAGCATCGGGTCTTGAAATTTTTTCCTCATTAGGCCTGTATATTCTTTATACATTCTCTTAGAGGAACTGCTGAGAAAGCATACAGATAAACACTTGTGGGTTTGAGGGGCTTAGATCCCTATGGACGAATATAGAGACAGCTTGCTTTTATTATTTATCAGAATACTAGCCTGTGAATATTTTCAGTTGGATAGTTAGCAAATAATGATTACTGACCAGGATCCATTTTCTTAGATTTTTGTCCTATCCAGCCATTGAAATAGTTCAATGATTTGGCCTAAGTGTCTGAATGCATTTTTTAAAAATTATGTGGTATATGCTATTCTCTGGCATGCAGATAGGAAGGTTTAATTATGAAATATAATTGGTCTCTCAAAATGTTTGACTCGCCGCGTGCCTGGCCTGCGTAACTGGAGAAAAACAGCAAATGGGCACACAGGCAAAATACATTGGACTTTCATTAACGGACATACATTGAAAACTACCATGGCAAAACGCTTCATCCAGCTGCAGAGGGTTTATTTTTTTTACTTTGAAGATTCATTTGAATTGTTTGAAGTGCCTCAGTTATTGCCTAGTGGAGGGGAAAACCTGTGTGTGCCTCTTCTTTTGTCTCCAGAGTATGGCAACCCCTGACCCTTTTGGCACATCAAAAGATGAGATGGAAAGACTTGAGGGAGAACTGAAGAAATGGAAGGCAAGTTCTACAAAGCACATAGAATCGTGGAAATTAGCTGAAAGATACTTGGAAGACCTTTAGTCCAGCCTTCTAAAACCAAATCAACTTTCCCCCAATCGTAACATGTTTGTCTAACTTGTCCTCTATTCTTCAGTGGTACATGCTTGTGTTGATCTCAGTGGTAACTACACTTGTAAGTCTAAGAAAAATATTTAGCCAAAGTGTTAAAAATAAATAAAGGTCTTACTTAAGGTTTTGTTTGTTCCCGTGAAAGAAAAAAGAATTTAAAAGTCTTTTTCTTTTTACTATCCAGGAAAGAGTTGAAAAAGCTGAAAAAGCAAAAGCTGACCTTTTTCTCTGTAAATTAAGTGCTGATGAAGAGTGTGTTAAAGCAGAGGAGGAGCTGATAAAGCTAAAGAACTTTCAAGAGAAAGGGCATAAGAACATAATTATGTCTAGGGACACCCATGAGGTATGGAGAAGGCTTACTCATAACTGTTAGTATTTGGGGAGTTGTGAAGGAGGTGTTGATTAGAAAAAATAGGAGTAATATTTCCTTTTCAGTTTAAATGGCTTTACTGGTTTGCAGACTGTATGACTAGAATGTTCTACACATAGTTTTCCAGTGGCAGATTAAGAATCAGTGCAATAAAATAAGTCTTATGGTAATGTTGGAAGAGTGAAGGTAAAACTGAGACCTGTTTTGTATAGAAGATGAAGACTGACAAAACCAGTCTTCCTCTTCCAAGATTCGCCAGTAACAGACGGGTTTCAGTTTTGCGTGATGCAGATAAAATTGAATGGATTGATTCTACAGCTTTGTCAACTCCCAGCCCGTCTTAGAAGATGTTACAGCACCCAAGGGGTTAGCATTTCTTAAGTGACAATGAGCTGGGCAAGAGACAGAACCTGTTTGAAGAGGCCTCCTCTCTCTAGAACTAGTTGGTCCTGGAACTAATTGGTTCATTACCTCAATATGCCATGTGTAGTCATTGGTACAGTAATAGGATAAGTTTCCATAAGCTGTCAAGGAGGTGGTTTCAGTGAAGTTTGGTTTGGCCTGTAAATCACTGATGACAAGTTATGGCTTCACTATTACAAGCTATTAAAATATAATTAATAGGTTAAGTACATTCAGGTTGGCATGAGATTTTCCAAAAGTTGGTTTTGGTTCTCCAGTCATAAGTGTTTGGCTTTTATACCCAGAAGAGGTCATTATCATCCTCTAGCTTTTGTTTTACATTATCTTCAGCTGATGGGAACTGGTCTAAATGTCTCAAGTCGTTAATGACTTTAAAGGAGCCATCTTCTAATTGTGGATGGCTGGAGCTGACTACATCTGCTGTGTTTCCTTCTCATTCTGTTGTGTACCCTGTCCAGGAAGTACTGGATTTAGTTACATAGGCTTTATGCCCATTTAGGATTCATTGGTGTGGAGGAAGTATGTAGCAAATAGGAGGTAGAAGAGGAGGTAAAAGAGGTGTTCCCTCTTTCATGCTGAAGTATAAAGAGGGAAGAGTAGCAGTTTGTTAGAAACTGCCCTTACCTGGTAAACTTTTCAGAAAAGGGAATAACAGTTACTAAGATCACACATGGTATAAAAAAATAAAATGTTTATGTGTTGACATAGGCTCTGACCTTGCATGTATAAGGAACTGACATAACTATGGAAAGTGCTGTGCAATTTATGGTACACTTGGTGCTTGGAAACACTAATGCCTCTCTTCAAAAACCCTCTTACTGTAATTTACTTTGACTGAAACTGTTCCTCAGTGAGTGAATTTACCTTGCAGATAGTTAAAGCTATGCAAAAAATGCATTGTGCGCGGCTGTCATGTAGAATAATTAAAAGTTGAAACAGTTTCTGATGTCTACAGATTTTGCTGAAATACATTTGTGTCTTCTATGTGTTTAATTTTGCATTTAATACTTTTTTGGCTGTAGAGAGAACTCCATGTACTAATTGAAGAAAACGCTGAGCTGAAAAGAGAGATTAAAAAGCTCAAAGAAGACCTTGCAAAATGTAGTTCAGGGCTTTCGCAGGATGGTCAGGTAAAGTTTGAAATATTTTGCAATTTGGCTTTTGGAAGGGCACGCTTTTATTTTGCCAGTTCTAGGCCATTGTGGCCAGTTGTTCAGCATTTGAACCTCTACTCATTTCAATATAAAATACAGCATGAAGTTTTATTTTCTTATTTTACCTGGCAAGATAATGTGTTTATACAGAGCTTGAAATTCTATCCAAGTGTTACCTTGTTTAATGATAACAATGTTACAATACTAGCTTTAGCTTTCTAAATTACATTTCTCATTTTAGGAGATGTCAGTTAAGTCCAGCCTCCTAAATTTCCTATGCAGTCATGGGACAGGGCAAGGCTCCTCTAGAAGGAGATTCAGTATGAACAGGGGGCTACACCCAGTGTCTGAATTATCTTTAGGAAGAGTCTGTCTCTTTCCATTGGCAGTAGAGGAAAGAAAGGAGGCTTACAGATAAGATGCTGGTTTTGAAGATAGGTGGCAGGAATGCTTTAATTACTCTGGTTATTTTATCTTGACAGAAACAGTATTTTTCTTCTACACAGGGTTTTATTTTGAAATAGTTATGTAAAGGGGAAAAAAGAGTTATGTGAAACTCCCTCAAGCCTATCAGAGCAGCCTTTCCCAACCAACATTTTCATGAACAGTTTTAATCTATCCTAGTTATAAAATATGTGGATATTCTTACCTATTTTACTAAGATAGCAACAAACAAGGCTGTTCATTAGCAGACTTCCCATTGCTGTAGAGCAGTGATGCAATTAGGCAAGAATAAATGGCAACACAAGTGACTCCGATACTTGCATTTTGCAAATTTTAGACACCAAAAGTATTCTACTTCTGCAGGTGGGAATCCCTGTGGACTTCAATTGAATTTTTACTGTGTACAGTCAAGTTTAAGTTCAAAGTTAATCAAAGGGGAAAAAAACCACCCCACCTCATTGACAAAAATCCCAGGAATAGACAAGTACAACTAGTCAGTTTAGTTAGAAGAGTTCTACCTGTTTAATGAGCCATGACTTCAATCTGACTATTAAACTTAAGAAGACCAAAATACAGGTAGCACTTCAAGGAAAGACTACCATTCATTTTTCTGTTCTGCAATAAATTTAAGAAATGATTTTTTTTCCTATCTTGATTCTAAAATATTAGATTAAAAAAAAGGTAGCAGAAATGAAAATGAAGTTCAGTCACATGGAAGAAATGAAGAATGACTATGCAGATATGAATACTCACTGTGTTTTTGGTGTAACTACAAAACTCCCATTCAGACTGAATCAAAACCAGGCACTGCTTACTTTTGAAGATGAAGAAGGTATGACACATATTTTATGTATAAAATTAATGTCTCTGTTGTATTTCATTGCCAAAGGAAAAAGATGTACATAAACGTTTTGGAAAAAAAAAAATCAACAACAGCCAAAGAAAGAATATACAGAGAACCTTTCACTATTATGATACCAATCAGTAGAAAAAAAATTCTTGCAAGCACTCTGCATGTTTTTGTTGGATTACCAGATTTCTGCTCCCAGCTAATACAAACAATGTTTGGTGTTTGAAATTGGGAATATGTTTCTACCTCACAGAGTATTGTCAAGAATGAGTCAAAATGTTTTGACAGCAGAATTTGGTTATTTTCTTTACTCTGGGCAGTACCTTATTCTGACAGCAGTTACGTTGGTTAAGTGTACACATCAGATGATGGGTAGATCTGAGACGACAGAGGGATGGTGCAGTCTGTAACGTGCCTGCTTCCCACTGAGATGCTTGCTGTTGGGACAGCCTGGTGCCTGCCTGCAAGGAGCCTGCAGGCAGTCTGGCTGGGCCTGCTTGCTGGGTGGCTCAGTTACGCAAGTATATTCCAGATACAAAACTAGTGTCTGATTCATTTCTTTCAGCTAAAATCTAACATTGCTAATAGGCATTCTCTGCACCTGGTAGCGATATGTGGTTTTCATCCAAGGATATTTTCTGTACTGCTCTAGAGATAGTATGATATTTTACCTGTTGCCTATAACCACTGAGATTTTATGGAAGTAGACATGCCTGAAGACAGGGGTAGTGGGATCTGGTTGCCTAACTGTTATTTATTTCTTCTTTATTGATGCAAAAGGAGATTTTGCTTAAGAGAGTGGGGAATAGTTTTGGTTTTATAATGATTAAATGAGGCTTTTCATGTCTGAAAATTTGTGATTTTCCTTAGTTGCCCAGAGACTGGTAAAAATGGGTAAGCATGCTGTGAACCTGGACAGCAAAATAGCAGATGTGAGAGTGAAGCCTTTTACACTTGAAATGGGAGTCAAGTTTGAGGTAATCAACTGCGATATGAAACTGTAAAGATACGAACTTGCAGTACTTAAAAAGCTTTAAGTTCAGTTTTTTGGGTGTTTTCAGTTACAGAGTTCACAAAAAATTAATTTTTTTAGCTTCATGTTACTATTTCTGGAAAGAAGATCAATGTTTCAGAAGTACCTGAGCTATCCATTCCTGAAGACTGGATGAGAGACAAATTAGAGCTGAATTTCTACAAATCTGAAGAGGGAGGACGAGAAGTAGAAAATGTGAACTATGACAAGCAGTCTAGAACAGCTGTTATTACATTCCTCAGACCTGGAGGTATAGTATGTAATACTTCGTTAGGTAGATGTACAGGCCATATTGTCCATTCTGTGTTACATTCCATTCCATATTACATTCTGTGTTTACTTAACCACTGAATGTAGCAAATTCTTCCCACAGAGAGTTAAGTAGATCAGGAAAAGATGTGGGTTCACCCACACATCTGTAAATAAAGCAGTATTTCATCATATTCCTTTTTGATCAAACATGACCTGATATGCAGTTTGCGAGCTTTCTTTCTTTCTTAACTTTGTCAAACCCCTATTTTTTCTTTGCATTGCTGGACACATATTGCAAAAAGAAAATTAGGAAAATGCGTTTGATTTAAGCTCTTGTTTCATGACAATGAAGTTAGACAGGCATTCAGATTGCCCAACTGTATGAAATTTGATGAAGATCAGTGGAGCCACATCCATTTAGAGCAGCTGCTTTAGATTTATTTCAGAAGCTTTTGTGGGTATTTAAGGATTTTGCTTTTTTGGAAATGCCAAATAAACTTTTTGCAAAATGCATATGAAGAATCTACAAGTGTGCTATCATATATTAGTTTCCAAATCCATATAAGAAAAATTAGTCTGTTCTTTGATATGCTTACAAAATGCATTTTAGATTATATTACTCATACTCCTCTTTTTCTCATTCTCCATTACAGCAGCTAATGGCTTGGCGAGATGTACTAAATATCCTTTCTTTGTAAACGGAAGGTGCTATGGGCTTTCTGTTTCCCCAAACACTGACGTACACTTGGAAAAGTTTCAGGTAAAAGAATCTAGTCCAGGCTAACCGCTAAATAGAACAGATATGTGGAAAATATGAGATATGGGCAGAATTTTCAGTTCTGAGGACTGCAGAAGCTTTTGTGTCATGCACTTTGTGGAACTTAATAGCAAGTGTGAGTCTGCAATATGGCGCTCTGCTTATAATCTTAGGTTTTGCAGTGTGAAAGCTATAATTTATTTTAAAAGAGTGTGCATGTCTTTCCTTGATCAAATTATATCATTACTTACCATAATGTCTGTGCTAGACAGGAGGCAAATACTGAATTGTCTGTGAAGTAGGTTAATAGTAAACACAACAACGTTTTTCCAAGTCACAAAGCACTGTCATATTCATCCCTAATGAGAGGCCGTGTTGATAGTCTCAGCAGAGACCCTTGTTGTTCTATGAAACATTTGCTCATTCATTTTTTTTTTTCATTCATTCATTCAACCCAAATAATGACTTCTTTTCCGGTAACACTAGTCTGCTTGCTCATCATATTCTCACTGAAATTGTCTTCTACTTTGTATGAATAGATTGTAATCAAGTCAGCATTGTGTATATAATCAGGCCTTTGTAATTAAAGCATTGACTGGAGTGTGTGCATTTATGAGATACAACAGCATTCTTTGCAGGTGTGTATTATGTATTGGCATGGATTTTTATGGAGTGATGCTGTCTAGAGTCATCAGCGATCCCCAAATCCAGTGTGTGGGACACACCAGTTCAGGAGGCTAGGTGCATTGCCTATTGAACTCCGTAGTGTATGACAGAGTTCTGAACTCCTGGTATTTTCAGTGACAGAAATATACCACGCTGTCCAAAGTATTAAAATGTAATCAAAGATCCTAGCCATATCTGATCAAGGATATGTTTATTTCTAGTATCTGTGAGTTCCTTTAGATGTACGTGCAACAGCTGATGTGTAATAGGAGTTTGTTTTTCTTTCCTCAATAGCTCTATTGTGGGGTTTCTAAGAAGACCATTCTGTTGAAAAGAATTGAAGAGACGGAAGATGACGAGGAAAGTGTACAGGACATGATTGAAATTCATTTTCAAAAGCCTAGTAATAGTGGTGGGGAAATAGAGAAAATCAAATATGTATCGAAAGGTGTAACATGGGTTTGGTTTGAGGAGGATACTTAGAATGTAGGAAATTGTAGGTTGAACTCATGAAGCTCTGAGGTTTTGCTTCATGAGAGGCATAGGAAGTTACGGAGACATTGTGCTTTAATGTTCTGAAATTACACTTGAAAAAGAGGAACTACCTGTCATTCTGATTTGTGTAATGACACAGACTTTGCATGGAAATTCAGTAAAACTCACTGCTTGGCGTTCCAGAGGTTCCTAATTAAAGTCGTAGAAAAAGTCTTTACCAGCACTTGAAACTTAATCTAAGATGGCTTTCTGCAAATTTGCAGATTTTGTATCTTGCAAATCTTAGATAGGTCACATACTCCAAAGTGGGATAAATCTATTCCTTCTTACATTTTGGTTACAAAAGCCATATGTAATCTCAATCAAAAGCATCTTCACGGACCTGCATTTTTTAAAGTGCCACAGTTTCAGAAGGTAGCTCAGACAGAACTCCAGTCCTGCTGAGACTGCTGTGTGCCACCATAACTCAAATACCTGAAAAGAGTTATGCTGTAATTTCATAATATCCACATTATCAAATTCTTCATAAAATTAAAATATAAAAAGGGAGAGTGCAAAACCACCACAGATTTACTCAGGAAATAGTGCCTATAAGGCAGTTCTTATAAAGAAATGACATAGCAGTAATGCTGCTTTTATCTGTCGCAATGCTCTTACTTCTCTTAGGATCTGATGCAAATTCTGCTGAGCTTCCACTAAGTTAATAGCCTGGTTTATTTGGTTTTGATACTTGTTTCTACAGTTACATTTTTCCTCATTTTTGTTCATGGTTTTGCTTATTTTAAAATATTACAGTTAAGAATTGAGATGATTCTGTATCTAAACCAGATTGCTTTCTAAGAATGCTGGGGAAACAGTCCGATGGTGGACGCTGTGTCTGAGGTATCTGTGTTGGTGCAGGTGACTGGCCCGGCTGCTGGCTCTGGGAGGGTCTGTAGAGAGGGGTCAGCTGGAAAAAGGCGTATAGGGTTTAGGGCAACTTAATTTTTCAGCATGTAAAATCACCCTTTTGATTCCAGTTCATCCTTCCAGTTCTCATTCTAAAAGACCTTTGAAATAAAATGGAAATTCCAAGGAGGAATGTTTTTTCTTTTCTGCTGTGGTCCTTTTTAGTTGCTGCCCTTGGGGGCTGAAACGGTTTGGCAACAATAATCTTAACTTCAAAGTAGCGTGGGTCTAACATTGAAAATAACTTATTTTCATAGTATTTGACATCTTGGTATGCAGGAAGAGCACTACGAATATACCTCAGGTATTATTATTCAAAAGAAACTGTTAGTAGGCAATAGATATGGTTAAATATCGGAAACTGAAAGGGTACTAGCACCACAGTTGATTTTGAATTTACTGTTGGGAGAGATACATGTGACTGTAGCACCTCTTGCTGTTTAGTGCATGCAAAGGCATGGATTGCTTACCTGACAATTATGAAATTAAACAAAAAAAAGGAGTAGTACCAGAGTATTTATGGAGATTGCCTACTTCTGCATGTAGCAGTCTTAAAAAGTTGATAAGATCAGATGCCTTAAAAAAGAAAGGGGGGGAAAACCTGATGAAGGTAAAAAATGTCATGAATTTTAATCGTACCTCACTGATAAATGTTGAGAAGTAAAGCCTTAAGAAAGAAAAGGTTTAAAATTCTCATAAGGTATCACAGTGTGCGGGAGTAGTGAGAAGCTACAGGTTTAAAGTGTATAAAATCAAGGTGAGATTTGAAGCAACTTTTTAAGACAGTATTTGTGAATGTCTCGGTGTCCTCTCTGACGAATTGATGGTACCGTTTAAAGCAACAGCGGTGCTGCATAAAGGCCGGACAACAGTTTTAACGATGAAAAACAAGAATACAGAATTCAGGCGATGTTCCTGTGAATGGCAATGCCCTTTTTCCCCCCCACCTCCTGGGGTGAAGTTACCTTTGACTGGCAGCTTGGAGAACAGCTGTGACTTTTTTTTTTTTATGCCCGGACTACGTACAAATACTTCAGATTTTCATCGCTGCAGCTTCCACCGTGAGCCAAACCTCGAGTCTCGCATCCTCCAGCCAGCCCTGCCCTGGGGACGGGACGGCTACAGCTGCCGGTGCCCGGGGAGACGCCGAAGGGGCACCGGGAGGCGGTGGGCTAACCAGGGTACGTTGCCTTTGCCGGGCCGGGGAGGGTTCCTGCCACGAAATGTGAGTGAAAATCGGGGGTATTGCTTCTTCCAAGACCTTCCCCGAGGCGTGGGGCGGCGCGGCGGAGGAGGAGGTGCCCCGTCCCGTGTCCCCTCCCGCCGCGGGGCTCCGGGAACGCGGGACCCGCCGTTTCTCTTTCGGTTTCACCGCCGGGCCGGGGCAGGACGAGCCCGCCCGCTCCCCGGGACGCCGGCGAAAGCCATGGCAAGTGCCTGAGGCCGGGGCGGGGAGGGGGGGGAGGGGGCGAGCAGGGCCGTGAGGGGAGGATCGCCCACCCGCCGTCCACAGGGGAAGGGCCGGTTCCCGGCGGGAGGTTCCGGGGAATGGCGGATGCGCTGCCGTGAGGCCGGGGGAGAGCCCGGCCGTTCCCGCCGGCCGGTTCCCGCCGCCGGAGCTCCCTCACAGGGGAAGCGCCCCGGGCCTGCGGGTTGGTCCCGTCAGGCGGGGCGGGAAGAGGGGCCTTCTCCTCGCACCGCTCGTTAGAAACGGCGGAGAGTTAAAAGTAACGGCGAGGGGAACAAAGGCAGCGAATCGTGGCCGCCTCTCCCTCAGTCCCTGAGCTGAAGAAATAAATAAATACCGGGCACTCGGACAGCAGCGCTCCGCCGCGGCCTGCTGTCCTGGCCCCCCAGTCAGTTAGTGGTAGCAACAGGTCTGATTTCCCCCCTTCAGTAGTGATAACGTTTGCATTTTTTAATAACACTGAGAACCGGCGGGGTCTACGGGGAATTCTTCACATCCGACCTCTCGCCAGCGGCGACCCGCGTAGCAGATTGGCCAAAAAACCAGCAAAACGCGCGGCCTGGCCTTCGGCGGCTCCGCGTTATCTGCCTGGCAGCAGCCACCGAACGCCGGCTTGTCTTATAAGTGATTCAGCTCAAACCGAACTGTACGTTCATGGGTTGTTTTTTTTTTGTCTAACCCCAATAGCAGGCATGGGTGTTGTTCCAAAATACCAGCTGGCAAGGTGCGAGATGCTGTCTGGCAGCTGAGCGCTCCCGCTCGTGCACGGGCCGCATTGGCTGTGTGAAGCGTGAGAAAATCCTGCATAAAGCTCCGTCAATCTCGGAAGCACCCTGTTTATATTCTCTTCATGTTGTCTCATTAGTGCAGAAACTTCCTTTCACACGAACATTACCACCAAAATAATTGCCTAATATAATTAAAGCTCCTGGCTCTTTAAATTTGATGGGTGATAAAAAAAGGCCTTACGTCTTCGTGAATTAAAAGCTTGCATGGTTGCACAGTCTCATTTAATCTGTCTCCTCACTCCCTTCAGAAACACTGCGGTGGTGGTCCACAAGGCTTTCGACGCACGTCAACGAAGCATTCGCCCCCGGCGGCACATTCTGCAGGCTTTGTAACTGCTGTGCTGGCCCTAATGTTTTATGCAGCCCAGGTCCAGAAGAGACTTTGTAAGGGAAGCCTAAAGAATTTAGATGGAGTGACTGACCTCGAGTACAGTCGCTCTGAAGTTATTGACAGTTCGTTCCCATGAACGCTGCCATGCAGACATACTAAATTATTTTCTTTCTTCCAAAAAGTCAATGAACTGTTAACAAAATTTACTCGGTGTTCCACCATTTACAGTAATTTTGCCATGATATTCCCAATGAAATATTACTGTTTATGTCTGTGTAGTAAGAACGGAAAGAAAATACGCTTTTCTTAACAAGACATGAATGCAAATCCTATTTAGGATGGATTTCATGTTTGCTGCATTGGGAGGTTTGGCTCTGATGAAAATCATGTGTGTAGTTAGTTGTTTTACGCACTGCGAGTCTCAGATGGCTGGGATTATGTTCTTCCAATTTAACAAGGTTATCCATTTAATAAGTGGAGAGAGATGAGTCAGAGCACAACCCTAGATCCCAGCTCTCATGAATTTGACAAGTAAGGACAGTCTGAATCTGACCCTTCCACTCTGAAAAGACAATCCTTACTGAACAGTACATGCAATTTTTCATTCTCTTCAAATTTTGAATATTAGAATCGGAGGAAACAACCTGATCAGTGTGACACTGGACCTGTCATTTGAGAAACTGTTAAATTTACTTCTAATTTTTACTGCTTTAAGGAAAGAAAATATTGAGAGGGTGTAAATTATGCTTAAGAGTCAGGCCATTTTTTACTGCAGTAATGTAAAGGTGCCTGAGGGAGTCTGGCATTCACCGAAATCTGATTTCAGCAGTCTTCTTAATTACCTACTAAACACGCATGTTGTCTGTGCAAAAGGAAGGGGAGTCATTTCAGCAGTCAGGGTGAATCTGGGTAACCTCTACGGGAGGTCACCAGTACTCCTTGCATTTACAAGTGTGCCATGTCTCTGTGCGCAGGCAACAGCACAAGCTGCTAAATCAGCAAGGACAGTTGTCATCACTGGTGTTCCAGATGGCCTTCTGCACGATGATGTCATGACTGACATACTGATGATTCATTTCCAAATGTCGAAGAACAACGGTGGAGATGTGGAAGAAGTAATGTATCCAACAAGGAGAAAAGGTGTTGCATATGTAACTTTTGAAGATCAGGAAGGTATTTAGATTAATGTACTATAGTAAATACAGCCATCCCCCAAAGTATTAGCCCTAGAATGTTAACCCTAAACCAAATTATTTTAATTTGTTTACTGGTATTAGGATTTTATAGAACTGGGAGACTAACACCTCTCTTTTAGTCAGTCAAAGTTTTAGGATTCTATTTCTGTTCATTGAAGTCGTGACTCTGAACGGGCTTCGTGCAAAGCGTTTTGTTATGTTTGTTTTTAGGAATAAATTTATACCATGCATAACAGATATGATTTTTGTAGTCAGGCTTTTCAGAATAAATCTCTGCCAATTAGTGTTCTAAGAAGACAGGCTTCTGTCTCTCTGAACAATTTCAACTAATACATAAAATATTAAGCAAGAATATTGAATCACTTGTGTGTATGTATGGAAAATTGTGAGGGAAAGCATCAAGAGAAAAACACCCATGAAGTGTTCTGCCATCAGACTGGCAATGACGCGTTACCTTACTGTGCAACAAGTGAATCTGGCTTTCTCTTTAGTTGTAGAGAGTGTTCTAAAGAAGGATGAACATCGACTAGAAGACAAGAGGCTGTCCAGATACTATCCACTGAAAGTAACCCGTTACTGTGAAAATGTAAGCTCATTCATAATTTATCTAGTTGTACTTCCATTACTATGTTAACCATTACTTAACTTTTCTAATTCAAAATTCTAGGTCTTCAGCTCTGTCACATCTGTCCTCGATATGTCTATTTTCAAAGATCAGTTTGTTTTAGAAGATCTGATACAAGAAATTAAAAAGAAGAGCACAGCTTTAAGCTTTGGTCCTTTGCAATCCAATGGGCATATTTCTGTTCAAGGGTCATTTCCAGCAATCAAATTGCTAAGAGACTTTCTCTTACTAAAAGCAAAATCACTTTCAGAGAAGGACAAAAGAGGAGAAAGCAAGTCCCATCAGAGACCAAGGAGGAGGCTACAGCAACAGAGACTTACCACAGAGATGAGTAATTTTGTTGATGGTGGAGATGGGGAAAAACAAGTGGTTGTTCTTGACACAGATATATATCACTACATGAAGTACTTTTTTTCCAGGACATTCCTAGTAAATGGCAATGTTGTAATTTCTGACATCACTGATGGTGATATAACTACAGTATACATTAAGAATATTGGAAATAGGTCTGATGCTGGACAGGTATTAAAAGTCAAAGAGAAAATTGAAAATCAGTCTATAAAACTCCATAACACTTTACGTAAAGAAAGGATCTACTTTCAGGAGCACACCAGAGGTGAGAAGCAGAGATATAAATGGGCATGTGAAAATCTAAAACCCCATTACCCTCATGTTTTGATCATTCCTTATGATACTCACATTGATGTTGTAGGAAATCCTGCTGAAATTTTTGAATTTACAAAGAAAGTGAGGAATAAGATTCAGAGCCTGTTTCAAACAAGGTAGAAAGTTAGTGTTCATGTTGTTTACACATTGTGCTTCTCCAGCACCAGACTGTACTGGTGCCACCTGCGCACCTCTATGTCACTGCAGATCTGTCACTGCATCTCATCTCTTGTGAGCTTAGAGTCTGAAGAAATTAGGCCTCTCCTGTCCAGTTACAGCCATTTTTTTCCTTTTGTTAGCTGCATTTTGGGCACATGTACACTCATTCTGTCTTGCTGTCAGGGAACATGTGATGAGAAAAGAGAATTTTTTAGAGAGTTCTCATTAGCATAAGAAGTCAGACTGACAAAGCTGGGTGAGTCAACCTGATATGAAATACTGCGTTGA
This sequence comes from Haliaeetus leucocephalus, assembly GCF_000737465.1. Taxonomy (NCBI): domain Eukaryota; kingdom Metazoa; phylum Chordata; class Aves; order Accipitriformes; family Accipitridae; genus Haliaeetus; species Haliaeetus leucocephalus. Next base: position 8,659,812 of record NW_010972887.1, on the reverse strand, counting down.
GTTAATGTTTCTTTGTGCAAGATGACCACTGGAAACAGGAATGGTGGCCTTTTTCTGTTGCCTTTATCTGCAGAAGGAAGTTCTTGTCATTGAGGTGCATGAAGAAGACAGAGCTTTGACACTTGAAGGGATGGGATGCTTATTAAATTTACAGGCTTGCCATGTCCTGAGAAGGACCTTAGAGGATGGCATTGGAAGTTCTTGACAGTAGAAAATAAGTGAGTTTGTTTTCATAGGAGCAATAACGTGGTTTTTTTCCCAGCTGTAACGACATCTGCAGCATCCCTTGACAGCATGTTACTTAGACATGAAAATGTATCCAAAGTTTTGATGTGAAAATCTTGGGGCATTTAGACTTTTGAATCAGATTCTGTTTTGCAAATCCATTTCTATATCCACTACAGGAGTCCAAATGCCTATCCTAATTTAGGCTTTTTATAAAACCAATTTAGAAAACAACTTTTATTTTGTGATATCGGTGTGTTTGAAATACTTTGTCAAAACATACAGAGCACCATCTCTTTTGCCTTACGTGCAGGAAAAGTTTTAAGTTTTTATGCCATTAAAGAAATTAGTTCTACAAAATACCGTGTCCGTGTTCTTTTAACCAACCCCCAGACTTTTGATTGGAAGCCCAAACCTAAAGCCCAAGAAGTGCTTTAGGCATTTTCTTGTCATGACTGATTATCCGTTGCAATTACGCCCACAAAAGAGAAAGTTGTTAAACTAGTGCCAATGCTGTGTATTAAAATATACCGTCAAAGTGGAAAGGTGATGAGCTTAAGTACTTTGCTGAATTGGAAGGAGGGGAGTAGTATTTAAAGGCTTAATCTCTTCCAAGTTCCCTTGTAGCCAGTAGGGTTCACCAAGGGCTTTCGGGGATGGGGCTGAAGGTGGACGACTGGAGTCAGGCCCTGGAAGAGCCCCTCCGCTGCTCCCCGTGGAGCGCAGACAGCTCTCCAGCGCCCGGCTGTTTTGGGTACTCCCCATGGAGCTTAAGCAAAGATGGGAAGTTTTTCAACCTTGTAAAAGAGAAAATCCTCTATGAAGGATAATCCTTTAATGAAATTAGTGCTCTCTTCTAGTGTCCTGATTGGTCTTCCCTTCTCTTTTCTGAAGAGCCTCATTTTTTTCTGATTCATAGCATTAGTATTTCCTATTCACTTCAATAAATGTTTAGGGCTAGACTGGTAAACTGGTGGCACTGCTGTTAGTTTGAATCCTGACTGGTTATTACTGGCTGAGCGTCGCTTTTTGAGTCAAACTTGACAACAGAATGGTTTGCAGCACTGGCACAGGGGTCATTCAGGTCTCGCTGCCTCGCAAGCAAGACGTTTTTTACTGAACGATTTTCAGTCAAGAACTTAAAGTCTTGAAAACATCACAGTTGAATAAAATTCTATTGTTGAATCCTGGTTCAGTTCTAACAGCTCCTCTTCTGATTCACTCACCGAACTCCCCTTTGCCACCACGTCCTTGGCAGTGCTCGGCTGTGAGTGCTGGGGCCGTTTCTCCCCCGCCAGCCAGCATTGTCTCATTGTTTCCCGGAGCTCTCCCATCTGCTGTCTCTGGTCTCATACTGAGGATGTCATTTCTTTAGACAAAAAGAGCTTTGCCTTGGTTGTTTTGTTTATGGAGTGCCTAGCAAATAGGGATCTGGGTCTGGGGTGGATTAGTAAATAGTAGCTATTGTGACGCTCCAGGCTTTCCAGGGCTAATTTTCATGTTGGATTTGCAGTGGCATTGGCCAGAAACACCCCACCTTTGTCACCTTTGATGGGTCCTTGTAGCTGTGCAAGGGCAGGGCAGCGCAGGGTCTTTACTAGTGATAGTAGAGAGGCTGTGGCACGTATGGCCTCTGACTGAGCTACTCTAAGATGTAACCCCACAGAGGAACCTGCTTTCTGTAGCAGGAAAAAAAGCTGTGATTCACCAGAGTAGACTAGTGTTTGCTGTAAAATATAAACAGCATTTCAGGAGAATAACATCATAAGTGAAACTCATATTTGTTCCTTCCTTCGCGATGCGGATGCCATGGAAAACAATAGATGTTTAGCAAAAAAAGAAAGTCCAATTTTGTCATTACCATGAATACTTAAACAAATACAACAAAACAAATCAGTATTAGGTGGGGTAAGAGACTTGCCAGCTCCTGTTCTCACAGTTATTTTTATGGCAAGCAAAGCATTGCTCTATCTATTAAACTCCACTTGACAAAGGCATTTTGTATTTGTGTATATTGGAAGATAACTGGGAAACCATATCAGATGTTATTCCTAGATCTAAACCATCGCTGCTGACTCAGTATTCTCAGCATCAGGTTTGTATTTTTAATTTGAAAAGATAATTTGCTCATGGGACCTCAACAAAATATTTGTCCTTATTGCTGTGCCGACGCTTGCTGCCCTACACCAGAAGGGAATACATAACAGTTCACATTGTAAAAATACAAAGCCTAATTTTCACTTAAGGCACAACTCCTACTGACAAAGCCTAAAAAATAAAAAACAGGTCACAAACAGCAGCAGAATCTGAGCCCAGTTCCTGGCAGCACCCCACTACAGTTAGTGGGGTAAACGCCATTTTCTGTCTCCTGAAATCCTGAGGATTCGAGAGATAATTTGACATCCTTTAGCAGGAAAATATTATACAATTTAGAGGCAAAAGCAATCTCCTTGTTGACCAGAGGGGATGGGGGAGGCGGACGGAGGAAGAATGATTTACTGGAGTCCTTTCGCCATCGCTGACACAAAGCGCTGCTCTAGCGTGGCAAAGGGAGGACAAAGCCTCCTTTACTCCCCATTGTACCTGTGCCTCCAATTATGCAATGTAAAAGATGTATTCAATTCCGACGGGAAGGAGGTTCTTCCATTAGGAGAAAAGCCCTTCCTGCAAGTTTAATTGTTGTCATCAAAACTGCCTCTGCCACCTTTGAGTTGCATTGAAACTTTCTCTGTGCATTTGTTAAAAAAGCACATACTACAAAAGACCTGTCACGTCTCCTGAAAGATTGCAATGCCAGAGTGACATTTTCTTAAGGAAGAAGTACTTGCTACTTTTGGAGCCACATATCTTACTTAAAGAATGAGTTATTTGCTAGTAATGCTATTTACTTTTCCTACATTTTTTTTTTAAGACAACTTTTAGGCTTGCATCTTCATCTGGCCACACTGGAGACTTGGAAGAATAAAATCCAGATGAAAAAAGACAATAGTCATCAGCCGAGGGTGAGCTCAGGGTGGTCGGTGAGTCAGTACCTGCAGCCCACTGGGGTCGGATGGGGACGTACTCCCACCAGGAGAGAGGAGATTAATTCAGCAGTCTGTGTATCCGGAGGAGCTGAGGCTCTCGTTTGGCTCCGGTTCGGCTCTCGAGAGGCTCCCATAAACACACACACGTTCCTGTTTTGTTGCACATCTTGTGCAAGAGAACAGCCGCTGTAGAGCAGGGCCAAGCTAATGCTGGGGAAATTCCTTCTCCATTGCACAACATTTCAGCGGTGACTTCTTCCCTTGCATTTAGTGTGGCTTGTGGGTGTTTACAGGATGCGTGGCTTCTATCCAATTTAATTCAAAATAACTCTTTTCTTGTCCTTGGGGCTTCTACCCTTCAATCTGCTGCTGTTACTGATGAAAGGACCTTTTTCATCCCTTTCTTTTAAACTAAGAGCAGTGAAATCACATGTAGATACTTTACCATTTTCACCTACCATTAAAAGATGGGAATCTTCCCTGATTTCTGCAGCAGGCTGCCTGAAGATAAACAGACAACTTGGCTAAGAGAAATAAAAAATTAACGATTAATTTTAATTATGATTTAAAAAACAAAACAAAACAGAAAAACTGAGTCAAAACGGCAAAAATTCAGAATTGACAGAGCCTGGTCTGGTTGTACTTACTTTTTCCTTGGCTGTAGATAGTTGCAGAACATCTGCTGGAAAACAAGTCCCTTTTTCCGCTTCACCTAACACAGCTTTCCTTTGTCTCCTGACACCCATTAATGACCTTTAAATAAATCTCCTAAAAGTAACTCAGTTAAAAAGAAATACTACCTCTAATGGCAGCAGCAACTGCTGCTGGAGCATTGCATTAAAGCCATTTTTCTGGTGGATTTTCCCACTCGTTACTGCTACCACCTTTGTAACAGGAACAGTATGGATCAGGAGCTGCTACACAGAGTACTTTAGTAGAAAAAAAGCTGTATCAAATACTGGAAAAATGAAGTTCTATTAACTTTGTACAGGTGAAATCCTTTCATACTCCTTAAATTCCTGACACTGCGGAGGAGGAAACACATCGCATGCTGAGAGCGGTACGTACAGATGGCAGCGCTGTCGCTTGGACCGGATTGTGCAGAAGAAGGGTGGATTTTCTCCAAGGTAGAAGCCATGGCTGACAGTCACAACTCATCCCCGATCAAGCTATAAGCAGCAGGCTGCACGTAGTGCGTATGGAGCCGCACACCCTATTCTCTAGCCGTGCTCCAGGAACAGCTTGGTATTTCCTGGCTCAAGGGTACCAGAATATGGAGATGGTCCATGTTGGGTCAGGTCTGGACTAACAGCTACTGATGTGATCGGCTTCTTGGGCTGGACACGAGTTGATGAGCGGGGACCATCTCCCCCAGCGGGTTCCACCAGCCAGGCTTTGTCCCATCCGACTTCTCCTGCCATAAACACGGGGAGCACAAGAGGGAGCCAGATGCTTTGGAGCTGGAATCCCAAAGTCTCTGCTGGGGTCCGGCCTGGGTGCAGCTGGAGGAAGGAGATGCCAGAAGCAGGTCCTGCTCTGTCCCTTAGCTGGTGGAAGCGGAGCAGCAGATGTTGGGAGTAGTCCTGTCCAGTCTTTCATCACTCACAAGGTGCTCTTACATCACCTTCATTCAAGGTTGTATAAAAAGGGTTAAGGAAATCGAGCTCTTACTGATTTCACACTGAAGTTACGAATGGCTGAGGTGACCAGAAGCCTGAGCACTGCTGTAGTTAATCTCTTGTTAAAAATAATTCTTTCAGCCCAGAGAGCCCTGAATCAGGCGAGCACAACGTGGCCCCATGCAGGGCAGATCACTCAGGTGCACATGAGCTGTGGGGATGACCTCCCCGTTACCACCACGCTGAGACTGCGCTTGGATCCCGGCTTACCTGCACTGCTCTCGGGCTCCTGGTCTCCTCCAGATCCCACCAAGTACAAGGGCTTTGGAGCCACCGCTGCATTGAGGAATTTAACCCTTCTTGCAAATAGGAATAACCCATCTCATCTCCTCTTGGCGTGGCTGGGACTGAAGTCAGTGGGCAGTGCTGGTAGACAGCCATGGGTTTGATTTTCAACTGACACCCTTAAAAAAAATTTTAAAATCTTCACTTCCATTTTGGCATGGATTCTGACATTTTTTTCCTAGTATTATAATAAAAGCAATGTCTCTCCTTGGTGTTGCAAATAGATGTGCTCTGCCTGGCCTGCACACAGGGACTTACTTTGCAGAAACTCACCATTTTTACCATTGTCCGGGTGCTTCTGTTTATTAGCAGATAGCTCTTGTGCAGATATAGCCAGTTCTTAACAACTGGAAAGTTTAATGCACACAGTAAACACCACAGCACACTTTTTCCCCCTCTGAGTTATATGAACACTTCCCCCATGAGTTAAGGGATTTGGCATTTCTCTCAGGCATACTTTACATTTTCCAAACTTTCTGAATAACACATTGAGAGACTTAAGCATCTGCACTGCCAAACCAAATGAGAGAAGAAACGATTTTGCAGGCTCATTAATGCCTAGCACTGACAGGCCTGGAGGGGCTGTGATTTTATTTACATAGGGTAGAGACAGGCCTTTAGGGAAGTTTGGTGTTATTTACATAGAGATGTTCCTTCAGGGGTGGGGCCTCATTTAGATGCAAAAGGGACAGCGGCTGGGGGCACAGCCCTACATAGATACGATTTTACCTGTGCTTCCAAAACCACACTTAAAATCACAGTCATAAATGCTGCTCTTGGTAGCAGCTGGAGTATTTTTCCCACACGTGGAGCTGTTAGCTGATGTAGCTGAACTCTATCTCACTGCTAGCAAACGAGGGTGAATTAGCTACAGAGGAAAGAAACAAAGAACTTGAAGATGGAAAGATTAAGAAAATCCACAACATAACAGTATTTATAACAACTACAGTTGTTAACCTTCCCCCAAACTCTCCCGAAGTCAAAACCAAAATAACTGTATTTAGTTATTGGCTCAATGCTTTTTTGCAGAGCTGTCCCCCCCCCCATTGCTGCTCCCCAAGGTGCCTAACCAACACGTTCCGAGGTTGCCCAGCCACATCGCAGCCTGCCCACACCACCCGCCTCCTCTCCATCCCTCTCCACAACCGATGAAGTCTGGTCTTCACCACCCCAGAGTCATCCTCCCAGCCTCCCCCAGAGCCGATGATTAATTGAAGCCAGCTGCTTGGCTCCCGCTCCTTCTTCCCACACCACTTTGCATTCCTGTTAAAGCACACCCACCGCCCCGGAGCTGCGCTTGGCTTTCTTGAGCGCGCAGCAGTGATGGTGCAGAAACAAGGCCAACTTTCACACCACCCCTTCTCTTTGTGGGCTGGGGTTGTTTGGGTACCAGACGTTCACAGCGGTGAACTCGGTGCGCAAGGTCATCAGCCTCAGAGCTGCGGAAGGTATTTGAAATCTTGCTGATTTGGGGCCTGTGTTACATTTCGAGCTTTTTGTGTTATGCTCTCAGATTTTTAATGTGGGTAACCTTGAAGAGCCTCCAGACTTGCAGTACTGCCATAGGAATCGCATATTGAATACCTAATCAAATAAGAGATCCTCAAGAATGATATTTATCTTACCAGAACTTAGATGCCCAGTAGTAAGTCAGTTGCCTGAACTAACTATATAGTTGTTGGGGATAGCCAGCCTCCTCTGAAGGAACATTTACCCCATTTTGGGACAGGTGATATGCAGTGCTCTCTACAGATAGCATCCACAGCCTTCCTTACTGTACAGGGTGCCTAGATGAACAGCATAGAGGACAAATTTTAGACAGTTCTGGATTCTTGTTGTTTATTTTTAGGTAAGTCTTCTGCCTCTACTTACCTGCCTGCTTTGTTGTCCCGTTGGGAACGCAGAGGAAGGCACCAAAGGGCTGGCGGTGCCTCTCCTGCAAGAGCCCTTGCTTGCGACATGCATCCAGTGTCAGTGTGCAAAACTGTCCTTGTGTCTCCAGTTTCCATACACTGTGTTTGCTGGGATTGTGGACTGGTTAACATGTGTTCTTCCTTAGCATTCTTCCAAGTTTCCCAGTACTTGGAGATAAAGCAAAACCCTCGCGCGTCTAGCAGATCTCTTTCAGCTCTTGGAGAAGTATCCCAGATATACAGCTGTAGGTGAGGCATGATTTAGTTTCCTGAACGTTTCAGGTGCCTGGAGCTTGCACTTGCCCTGGTATCTGATACAGACCTTCCCAATCAGGTGTTTGCGCTCCTGCCCTGTTTTGCTCAGGGAGGAATACTGCGTGCTGAGAGTGCCACCAAGCTAAAGTGTTAAAAATGAGCATGCCAGAGGCCTTGCAGGCGAGATGCAGCTGGTTTGCTCAGCACCTCAGCCTGAGCCGATCGACTCTTGAGTTCTTATCTTCATGTCAACTGACATTTATGCTGCTTCTGTATCAGCCGGTCCCAAGGCACATCCATCACGATGCCCAGGCTTTGCGCAAACACAAACAGAAGTAAATAAATACCTTGGTCACAGCACTAAAGAGTTAAGAAAACTCTGTATTCTTCCCCAGGGGAGAGCCTATTGCAACTTGTAAACACTTGCTGTGTATTTCCAGGTGGTAATTAAAACAGCTTCCCCCCCACCAAGTCAGTATTACATCAAGAGGCTGACAATTTCCTGGAGAAAACAGCTGTGTTTCCACTAATGAGCCTCAAGATCAGCAAAATGCCGTGCCTGCACACAGTTGTAGCTGCAGCTCTGGCATGCGAGACCCAAAGACCCTTTGATAATTCTTACAGGTATTTCTTAGAGGTGTTCGTTTCTCCTTCTATTATTATGCCAACTTGCAAAAGTCTGCTCATCATGCTGTGAAGTTTTTCCTTTTAAATATTTACTGGGGGCTGTTGCTAATTCAACCAGGTAATGGTGACGCATGGTATGGGCTCTGTCAGGAAAGGGCAAATTGGGGCAAATTAACCAAAGCAGGGAAGGGAAAAACGCAGGGCAGTGTTTCTGAGTTTCTGGAAGAAACATGTTTTTATATCAAGCAGTTCAATTTTTTCACAGGATGAATTAATTTTTGCAGGTCTGGAGGGGGCATGGGAGTTTGAGAAATGGTTTCATTCCCTTCATATGCCATATTCCCATTTTTACAAACTACTTTGCAAATAACTGGCATTCTTTAATAGTGAAGCTGGGCAAAATAAAGCAGAATTGTCAAATATTGCTGCTAAGCGGCCTTTGCAGATTCATCACAACTGTACAAGGCTGGCAACAGCTAAAAGTGAACAGGTAAAATTTTGATGTTCATTCATCTTAATGGTTGCATCGGTGGGTAGATATTAGTAGTCCTGCTATCGAGCTATGTAAACCTGGTTTGCATGTCCGTATGTAACATTGCTAATGGCCATTTGATGAATTGTGTTCTGCACTGAATTTATACTTGAATTTATGCTGTCGTATGAACAGGCAATAAATATAGGCATGGCTGGAACATGGTAACAGCAGCGGATTAGGAGCAACGTGTCCTAATCAGGGTGCGTGGGTTTCGGTGGCCACCCAGGGCTGTATCAAACACAAGGAAAACTGGTAGATCGATATGAAAAGGGTCTCCCCATCTCATGGGCCAGCAGCTTGCTGATGGCTTGGTCCGCTCCAGGCTGTGCGATGACGGGGTGCGTCTCCCAGGAGGGTGCAGATCACCAGGGGTCCAGTCGGCTTCCCGAAACCGAGGTCGTCTTCTGTGAGTCCTCAGGGCTCGATCGTGATCTGGCAAGCAGGAAGACTCTCATTTTTTTCATTTTTCTCTGATGTGGATTGACATGGCACCTCCGCCAGTACCTCCCTCGTTGCCCTGGGAGACTTCTCTCAAAATCGTCGTCGTCACCTCTGTTTCTTGGTCCATTTCTCAGCAGTTTCCCACCGCTCTGCTTTCCCACTGCCTTCACGGCTCAAGCAAATCTGCTGCCTAGGGCAGGTTCGGGAGAGGCTGAGTTTTGCTGCCCTGCGTGTCCCAGGCTGGGTGGAGAAATGACCCCAGACTGCCTGTTTGTGGTAAATCTGCAAAGGCAGACGCACCCAGCAATGGCAATTTTTACATTCGCTACTCTTCGTACGGGCAGCACTCATAAGGCACCCACTGAGGCTGTGCTCCATACCGGTACCAGTTCACCGCTGCTCAGGAAACCAGCTGTACCTGCTCCACATATTAATATATTTCCATAGACTACCAAAGGGAGGACTCTCTTCTTCTGGACAAGATTCAACTGCAGCCAAACAGATCAGTCCCACTTTTGGCCCCTTTGGGAAAGCGTGGCAGCGAACGCCTGCGCTCGTTGTGTAAAAAATGAGTATTTGCACTATCTAGACAGAAGCCTTCAATCTCCAGGGCCATCAGTCTGTACCCCTGACAAAGACTGAATGAAAGGCAAAACATAATTACTTACATATTACTCCATCTGACATCTTAAATATTAAGACATCTATCTAGTCTAAAATCATTCATATAAATGTGTTTGTGGCACCTTAGGCTTAGGAAATTTTGAACAGATGAAGCGATAACGTTCTTCGGTTCGTTTGGGCTCCTGGTATAATATGATTTGGTTTTCCTCAGATGCAAGGGGCTTGCTAGAGCCTCATGCTGTGAAGTTTTGGTTCCACCTGCCATGAACTTTATACTATTTCTGTTTGCCTCTGGAGATATTTCCCATGGTAGTCCAGTGCATTAACATGAAATCTGAGGCAATGAGTCCGTTTTTTGAAAAGTAAGCATTATGTAAAATGAGTATAAATGTCATGTGTTTTCATAACTGTCAAAGTATTGTAATTTCTTTGTTATTTTATGGATTGTAAAATTGAGGCAAAGAGGGCAAATGCTTGCCTGAGGCTACACATTCAATAGCAGAATAAAAATTGACAGGCCAGAGAAATATTAACACTTTGTCAGCCTCAAGCATTCAGGAAGCATGGGACACGAGACCCCATGCCATGTTTATATTCTAAAGCCCTCCATGTCGAGTTCTTTGCCTTTTAAAGGTGCAAGTTTCCAGCCCTGTAACTGAAAAGCAGATTAAAAAGCCTGAAAATGAAAAGAATTGAAAATCGTGAAAATAACGACTGCTGTGAATCTCAAGTATTTGCAGGAATCAAAGTTGGTGCCTTAAGAAAGGGAGTAGAGGATATGTTGTGGCTCATGATAATGTTGTGAGAGCCAGAAAACTGTGTTACGCTGGTGTTGAAGCTGGCTGAGCGTGAGCAGGGACACTTGGGGACAAATTCACCAGGTGTTGAATTTGCACATTCACGTTCAGACTTTTCCTGATTCTCTGTCTGCAGTCAGCTCTGTGCTTTTGCACCTTGTGATTTGGGCAGTTCACGGAGCTGGAAAATACTTTGTGAAAAATTGTATAAATTGAAAAGAAATGAAGAATTTTGAAAACTTCTCCCTAGCCAAAGACGTAAAACTGACTTAGCAAACAAGACTTGTTTTTGTTTAGAGAAAGGAACTGCTGTGTCTGACATGGTTCCTTGTGAAAAAGTGTTTTTATGCAGTATGCTGTATATGCCATTCCCAAAACGTGCCTATTTTGTAGCCAAATCACCGAGCATGTCAGTTTATTTTGTATAACAAACCATATTTATGCTCTTCTTTGCCTGAAAAAAGAATTAACTCCAAAAAAGAAAACAGGGGAATTGAATATAAAAAAAATGGAGGTGTCAAAACTCAGGGACATGGGAATAATTAGAAGTATTTTACTACCCACTGGTACTTAATGTGTACTACACTTCAAACGTACACCATTTAAATCACCTCCGTAGCCGTCGGCAGTTTCGTGGTGCCTCGGGCCCGTGGAAGCTTCGCAGAGCTCGTTACGCCGGCCTCTCGTACCGCTGAATCTGGGGGATTTGTTCATCTTCCAGACAGCGCAGAAAAGGGCTGGCCCGTGCGCTAATGAAACCTCCTGGCATTTCGGGATGAGCGGCTGGAGTCCCGGGGTCCCTGAGCATCCCAACTCTGGTACGGGGCCCTTTTTAAAGTCCGGATTTCAGCCGTTGCTCACTTTGGGAATGGGACGTGCAGGTTATAACCCATTGGCCGGGGTTGGGGGTTGTACATCTGTCTGGATATTTACGTTTGCACTGCGTCGTAGGGTCTGTAGCAATAGTGGGGAAATTGGGGATGGCCTATCTCAACTCTATAATGTCATTTTAAAATCTATTACTTTGACTTAGATGGCAGCTGATGATGTAACTTGTAAGCTCTCACTCTTGGCCCCTTCCCTGCTGGGGATGGAGGTGCTGTGGGACTTTGCAGGTGTGAAGAAGGTTGGACAGATACCCCTGGGACACCGCGTCCTCTGGGTATCATTCCTGGTGCCCTCCCTGACACGATACCCCAGGGCATCGGGACCCCCTATACACAGTTTTACGGAGCCTGGAGATAGCAGGCTCATGGACAAAGCCAAGAAACATGTCTTTTTTTTTTTTTTCCGTCAAGAAGTGCTAGAAAACAACTTTAAGAGCACTTCCCAGGTTTGTTAGCTGCCACGCTCCTTTCTTTCATCTTCGGCAATAAGCAGCTCATTAAACAAATCAAAGCAGGTTTTATGAGACCGCCTTTGTCCTGTCAGATGTGCTTCACCCAGATGTGCACGTGGCGTGTCCCCGTCAGGGCGCTGCGGATACCCTGCGGACAACAGGCCTGGCACAGGGAACGGCACTGCAGACTTTGTGCCTGTGAATATACGCGTCAGCTAAATAACTTCAGGGCTGGGGTTTCCAGCAGGTCCCACGGTTACGCTCGGGTACAACCAATTCGCCTGTTTTTCCTCCGTTTGTCAGGTTATATCCGTTTCGATCACCTGCGCTGCTAACGAGAGTGGTTAGTGGTTTGCAAGAGCCCCCTTTATCGGGGCGAGAGCCAGGTGAAATGCAGAAGGGGTCCCTGGTAGCAGCAGTAAAGGAAATCACGTCTCGCTATTCCCCATCTCGAGTTACCGTTAGCCTGTACGGGAAGCACTGGTCCGTGGGTGATCTTATATGCCATATGTTCTGCGGTATGTGCTACAGCAGAAGGGCGCAAAAGGGTGTGTTTATACTGTAACTGTTTTGTTTTTATTGTTCTTTAAGGTTTATTTTGAGAGAGTTTTTTTTTTAATAACATTTATATTTTCCTCTGCGGTGCTTACCTTTAGAGTTGAAGCTATTAACCACAGCCAGATATTTGGCAGCGATGCGTCGTTTTATACTCGCACAAAGACCATTAATGTTCACCCAGAGATCGTTACCCCGCTAATGAACCACAGGATACCTATGCTCTGGTAAGCACAGCCTCAGCTCAGCCGTAAGGTGGGAACCAAGATTTTCCAAAGGGCCCTACAAGTCACTGGTGGTGCTTCCTAATGCCAGAGCATGGCTGATCCCAGAGGACACGGCTAGTGGCAGCACCTGAGGGGTTTTAGCTTGTTGCCCCTATAACACCGTACTGTCACCCATCAGGCTCCTGCAAAGGAGTGGATGCCATGTGAGTTTGCACGGGTAGCTTGATGCTGCCCTCGCACAAAAATATGCCTGGGTGTGCCAGGGGGGTGCTCTGCTGAGCCATGGGGCGAGGAGCCAGCCCTGCCACGTTACGCCCGTCGCCCTTTATGGGGCTGGGATTCCCAGATCCTGGGGAAGAATCGCAGAGTATGGATGGCTTAGCGTCAAGCTGGTGTACGAAACCATGGCAACGCTGTTTTAAGCATTTCTAGGCTGTTTAATTTGGCCTAAACACTTTACAGGCATTTTTTTCCTTCAGCTACTTTTGTATTTTTATTTTTATGTGGATTTTAATAGACTAGTCTAAGTGAGATTTTTCGTCCCTCCTTCCAATTGCCCCTTAAAGGCAGCCTTATGATATACGGTTAGACATCTCTTGCTGAAAAAGTCTTGGGTAGAAAATAGCTTGGCTTGCCAGAGCATCAAACCACTTGCGTGGCATTTTTTTTTAACCTTTGAAATCGGGCTAATAAAGCTCAGACTAAGACAGGGGCTCTGGCTGGTGCCAATGGCGAGGAGGACTTGATGCTTCGTTTCTGTGGGAACCTGCAGGTGCCCGCTCCTTAATCGCAGCGAAGCTGGTGTGATACTCAAGTCAACTAATTGTCGCTATTAAAGGAAGAACAAGAAAGCTCAGATAGCTAATATGGGAGATGTTTTCTGACTTCTGCAGAGGCACTTTTTTTTTTTTTAAGATTACCTTCAAGAACCAAGAGAGCCCATTTAATTTCAAATTTAATGACTTTCCACCATACCTAATTCTACCATTTCCAAGTACATTAGCTGCATGATCTCCAGATTGCTAGAAAGATGTCGTCAGGTACTAGGCTGAATGTCAGACATAAAAGCTTAATAAGTGACATGCTTTACATTTTTGGTGCAATTGAATATAAAAGCTTCCACTCAGTTAAAATTACCAGAGGTAATTTCAACACAGCTGTCAAGCCTTTTTCCTAGAAATGGAAGTTTTTCCTAATGTGCTTTTACTGAGATTGAGGGAAGTAATTTCTGATGTAATTTCTTTGTATGCAGGTATTATCGGAGAGAGGTGAAGCTTGACATTTGGCTGAGAAGGTATTTCTCTGGTTGTCCTTAGTGGTATGCTGCTGGGGATGGTCCTGCCTGTTCAGATTGGGGTAGATTTAAGACTGATATCCAGGTCTGAACATGTAGGGCTGAGACCTGAGGCCGTTTGGAGCACGTTAAAACCCATAAATTCTATTTCTGCAGAGATGCGACAGGAAGGAGCTGAAGTCCCTGCCTGAAATGGTCCCAGAAGGGTGGCATGGAGCACTCCCAAAGCTGCCTTTTGAAGGCAGATGAGTTCTCAGTGGGACCTGTGCTGTAATCCCTCAAACCTGCTCAGGTTTGCCATGAGGCCATGTGGAGGAAGGGCTGAACCCCTTTGCATCTACAGAGGAGAAAGAGAAATTCTGGTGCTTTCAGCTCTTCGTTATTATGGCTTGCAGAGTCAGGCATGGGAAAAAGTTATTAGCGCTCAGTTTAGGATAACAGAAAAATGTCATTTCCATGTCAACAGGCTGCAGTTGAGCCTGTAGTGCTCACTCAGCCCTGACAAAACAGGTGCTTAACCCGAAGTAGTTTGCTTAAGTACTTTGCTTATCAGTATTGACTTTTAAACCAGATGATGAGCCAATCCGAGGGTCGTTCAGCTGCCACTGTGGCCTTCAAAAAGGCCTTTCTTTTGGACGGGTGTGGCTTTTTGAGAAGCTGATGGTCTTTTGAAGTCCAGGGTTGAACGTTGCAGGCTGTGCAAGCGTCCCTCTGAGCCCCAAATTTCATTTCAAACACGGTAGGTAATAGGGGCTTCATCTTCTCCAAGTCTTTGCCTCACTGTTTTAAAGAAGGGATGGGGTGAAAGTTGGTTGTTTTGGAGTAGTTTAGGCTCTGGGGAACCTGAGTTTGGATTGCCCTGTCCCAAAGGCTTGGAGGGGACAGGGGTCTGGGGGCTGGAAGCGAGAATTGCGGAGAGCTGGCACACCACTGGGGACGGGGAGGCGCGGGGGGCCAAGGACAGCTCTTGAACCCCAAAACCTTGCAGGAGGTTTGGGACAAGGCTCCCTCTTCTCCTCAGCACTGGTTTGGCAGCACAAGCTGAGCCAGGAATGGAGTGTGGGGGGGAAAGGGTGATGGGTGGTCCAGGGGGTCCCTGCATTTGTGCTCGGGGCGATGCGTGTGCTCCGGGCCCCCTTCCCTGGGTGTCGATGTCTTTGCATGCCATGAGAAACCACCCCGCAGTGTGACACGGGGTATCCGGAGGCTCCGGATTTAACAGGCAAATAATGCACATGTTGTCCATGAGGGAGACTTAGGGAGAAGGGACAGCTGCTCCTTCGAGGACTGAAACCTTGGTAGGCACGTTTAAGGCAGTGTGTAGCCCCTGGGAGCCATCGAGATGAGAGGTCAGGACACAGCATCTTTGGAGACCACTTTGTGCTCTACAGCTTTCCAGAGCTGGCTGTTCCCCCTGCTTGGCTGTCGTTGAAGGTTTCTGTGTGATGTGTCCCAAGGACTTGTATTCCAGCCCAGCTGTGACATAGATCTATTGCTCTAATCGGCGAAGTATTCGCTTAAGGTTGGATAGTATGCTCATCTGCACATCTTCTAATTCTTTCCAAAGCATTGATGCTCGCGTTCATCTTTTTTTTTTTTTTCCAAACAGTAATCAGGCCATGCGGTTTTCCCAATTTGTCAGGGAATTCAGCAATCTATGTAACTGCATCTTTCATCTGATTATATCTCATTTTCCCTGCCCCACTCCTTCCCCTTGCCATAGGACTGGCAGCGAAGGGAAATGTCCTTTCTCAGCTCCACAGGAGAGCACCCAGATGCTGTTCCTCTGCTCAAGCCCAGATTTCACCCGTGGTTTCTAAACCCTTGACCTGAGCCAGGATCTGGAGGAGGGACTCTCATGTGTCCCTTCTCCAAGAGCTTCTGCATCTACCCCTTATTTAAATGGTCCTTTTCTCTTCCAGGTCTGCCTTAACTGTTGTGTCCACTCTCTGCGGCAGACACGTGGGCTTGCAGCTCAGCACAACCCACGTGCACCGCAGGGACCTGTTTACTGCCTGGCTGAGCCCATCACCAATAGCCAGGATGAAATCATTCTGCTTTTTATTTCATCATTACAAGCCCATAACCAGCTCTTAGGGCAAATGGAGTATTTTTCTCTAAATAGTTGTAAACATTAGTGGAATGCACTTTAAAAGCAAGAGAGAAGAGTGAAAAAGCACAAACCCAGGCCTTTGTCCCCATTGCAGGAAAGGTCCCCTACCCCAGCGCTGCACCTTGTTCCCTTTATGAGGCCCCTGAACAAAAAGGGTAAAGCAGAAAACTCTTCAAAATACGTTTGTGCACCATTGGGAGCAAGAAAGTAAAACCCTGGGTATGCTCTGACCTGCAGTTTGGAGAAAGAGGAAAAAAAGTGACAAAACTTAATCACAGCAAACAGCATTTTCCTGTAAGGCTGGGTCCAAGGAGCGCATAATCGTACCCAGGTGTGCCAGCTTGGCTTTTATCCCCGACGCCGGTTGTCCTTATTTTCTGCCATCTGAGGGCTCTGGAGGTGTGCCTCCAGCTCTAAGCGCACAAGGTACCCATGCAGGTCTGACGGTTTTGGGCCACCACCCCTTGGGACAACCCTCTCTGGGTCTCCTACAGCTTGTGTCACGTCTGGTGCTATGGCAAGTCCTGAGACTGGTCCCTCAGCGGGTGCTGCATTGCATCCCATGGAAGGTCTCTTTGGGCCTCTACTCTTGTTCTCCAGTCTTTGTGCTTCCTTTGCTTTTTCAGCCTCCAACTCAATCTCAGCCTCTCGCATGTTTTTGGGCACCCCTACTCTTTGGGCCTCCAACTCTCCTTGCCCTTCTCCATTTCCATGCATCTGCCAAACTTTTTTTGCCTCCTTAAATTCTCCGGGCGTCCCAAACTTTGTGTGCCTGCCTATCTCTTCTCTCTGAGCCTCCACTCTTTGGAACAACAGTCCTGGGGCCTCCTACTGCTGGTCTCATGTCAGGCCACACGGCAGGTCTCAAAACAGGTCCCACAGTTGTTACCGAAATCCGGAATAAAACTCCCTAACACCAGTGTGAAGTTAAGAAGCAGGTACTTTGTTTATTGCAGCGCTGGGGACACGGGGGATCACTCCTCCAAAGGCGTGTCCAACTTAATATCAAAATCCATCAGTTTTTATAGACTGCTTCTGGCAGGTCACTGTTACATAAGCTCTCTACATAAAAATGCATATTATGCTCGCTCTTAAATTTAACCTTTATAATGATTGCTCCTTTGATTATATAACCTTATCAATATTCTTATTTAAAAACAATCATTGGTCAGTTACACTTAGCTCTACTGATTGGAATCTTTGATACTCAAATCGAGATGGGAAGGGTAAGGGGGTTTCCAAGCAGCAAACTGGTGTCCATGACGGTTTCCTTAGTTTCTTGAAACAAAACATAGAAAAACCAGTAACTTCCTGGTGAGGTTTCTATGGTTAGCTATTTCAAACTTTAACAATATTAAGGTTCCTATAGTCACACATAACACAGTTCCTAAAGTTTCTATGGCTACATTTCAAACTTAACAATCCTATACGTTATGCTTCACAATTTTACTTCTTAATCAAACCTAACTCTTCTATGTGATTAAATTTTGATTTCTTTACCAGAATATTTGCAACGCAGTGCTGTGGGAGGTGCCACTGGGCCTCCCACACTTTTTTGACCTCCCATGTTCTCTGGGCCTCCTGTTTTTTGTTGCTCTCACCCATTTCTGGGTCTCCCACTCTCTGGCCCTCTATTCCCTGAGCCTGCCAGGTCCCACAGCAGGTCCAATGATGAGGTCCAGGGGATGCCACAGGGCTTGCCCTCTCAGCAGGTTTCACCATGGGTGTCCCAGGGGGTCCTCCAGCAGATCCCATCATGGGTCCCATCGTCAGCCCAACAGTGGGTCCCCCAGTGCAGATCCCATGGCAGGTCCAATGGTGGGACCCACAGTGGGTCAGCCTTCCCTTCTCTGTGGCCATTCAGATCCTGTTTGCCCCTTCTGGAGTATCCTAATAAAAAAAAAAAAACCAAAACCAAAAAAACCCCAAGCCTCAGATAATGCTAATTGAAGTAATGATAGAAACATCTTTTGGGATTGTCAACAATTTTTTTTTTCTGTTTAGACAAACTAAACACCGCACCTGATGCCCGTGAAACCCACTGTCCTCCAACGTCAGAAACCACTACTTGGGGACCAGTCAGCCAGTGCTAGGCTAGTACCTCACACCTCTTTTTTTTTATGACCTTGGCGCTTTATTTTCTTCAACTGCCTCATGCTTCCTCTGGGAAGGCCGCCTCTGTCCTACAGCTGATGGCCCGAAGACCCCTCTGTAATTGCATGTCAGCTCGTAAAGGATGTGACAGTCACGGCCCGTCGTGTCCACTGTCTGCGGCGCGTGACGCCTGGCGCATCGGCTTTGTGCCCTCAGCATTTGGGTATGCGGAGACCCAAACCTCAAGGCTGAAGGGCCTTCACTGCGTTTTCCTGAAATTTGAGATCCTAATTAAGGCTTTCTTCCTCTTCCTAGTTAACGAAAAGGGATTTGGATGGCAAGGTAGTATACGTCACTGCTGAATGGCTTGAATTCGATGCAAGAAGCGTTACGGGTGAAATCCTGACCCTGCCAGCTCTGGGGAGCTCTGGGGGCATTAATGACGTGCTCTTCCTAATGAGAGCGACGAGCCAGACAGCACATCTGTGTAGTGCAGAGCGGTATATCTGGAGGATGCGATGCTATTTTGATAACATGGCTGTTAGCAGCTTTTCTTCTCTCTTTAACAAGGATTGGGAAAGGGGAAAGAGAGTGGAAGGAGGATGGAGAGCAGAGCAGTCTCTCCTCCCTGTGCCCATAAACCCTGACGTGGGTGCAGGTGGGGGCTGATGTACGCAGCAGCCTCAGCATCTGCCCGGGGCTTTTATCTGGTTGTGGTTGGTATTCTGCTTCCAGAAAACCAAAAGACAGGGTTTTGGCACTCTTCAGGTGTCTGTCAACATACAGGTCATGCCTCCCTCCTGCTGAGAAGCGGTCAGGCCCCTCGTCCCTGAGTCATCCCAAGTACTCCAGTCCCACAGCTCCTGCTCAGCTCTTTGCAAGACTAGAAAGATACAAATAAAATAAAATTTTTGAGGAAAACAAGTATTCAAGCAAGAAAAAAAGAGGGAAGGGAAAGGATGGGAAGGAAAAAGACTCTAGGATCATGCTTTCTTACTGCTCCATATCTAACGGAGTCTCTGCAGCGAGTGATGGAGCAGGCGGTGGAAGAGCCGTTTGGAAAGGTCTGAGCTCCAGGGGAGAGGTTCATGTGCAGGGACCAAGGCTCCCGCTCCTGCCGGCATGAAAAACAGGGGCTGGGGGAAAAGGCGTTACAGGGATTTCAGCTTTGATCTCACCAGAAATCCTTTGAACTGAATGTAATAATAAGAGAACCAGGTACCAGCGTCTGTGCGATAGAAGGATGTTGCTAGTTAATATTTTATGTGTAGTTTCAGGGTAACTAAGACTGTTTCTCCCACCTCCTTCTTACAGAATAACCCCAAAGCTGCCAGCAGGAAACCCCAAATATCTTTAATTTGAACACTTGCAGGGTAGGCATTCAAAGAAATGAGTTAAGATCTGAGTTATGATTGTTTTTTTCAAAACAAATGAAGTGGGGAACAGAAGTTCATGGTGTAGAGGCAGAGCATTGTCCCGTGCGCACGCCTGCCATGTGGCCTATTGATGGCAAATGCAAGCTAGCTATTAAGCTTATCTCCTAGCTGCTAAATATAGAAACATATGCATGTATACTGTCAGATGGATAATACCTGGGATTTTTATGATTTGACACAAAAATGACATGTCTGAGGATTTGAAACTTCCAGTTTTGTTCTACACACTGCTTTAAAGGTTTCCTTTTTTTACCTTTTAAGCATCTCTTTCTCCTGCAGTTGCAAAAATCCCAGTAGACAATTGATAGAATCAACACTACTGAAACTGAAGGAGCAGGCACAGCATAATTCTGCTCCCTTTTTTTTCTTGAGAACAGTTTCTTATTTTTGTTAAGGAGAAGTTCACAAACAGAGCTATGCCAGCATAAAATCAGGAGAGGTAAAAAAAAAAGGAGCATGAATAGAGACTGTCATTTTATCTAAGACCAAAACAGTGGCCAAAACAAGAGAAAAACATAATCTGAGGGAAACTTAATGGAGAGGAAAGGTCTTGAGAGGGTGGAAAAGTTTCTGTATCGAGGCTCTGTTGGGTTAGAGTCTAAGGAATGAGCTATTCAAAGGGTACAGGAAAAGATAGCTCTTGCAAATTTAGCAGATTTAGGACATATAGGAAGTCAACTTGAAAAACAATAGCATTTTCAATACAATTTTGTTGGACCTTAAATAAGAGAGGTTCAGGAATTGGAAGCATTTAAAATATAGTTTTGTTTAAAAAAAAAAAGTTTTGAGAATTCCAAATATAGCAAAAGGAAAGATAACGTAAATGTGCTTGGAGAAGTCCTAGGAAATTAAAAGGAAGAAGAAAGATGGAAGGAATGGGAAAAGTACAAGTAAGAGGCATCGAAGAACAGATGGAGCTGAGGATCACACTAACAAGATTAATGGTGATTAGAGAATTGAGCAGAAATCGCATTTATTGGGCACTGACCTTTGAACTGAGGTTGTTGGAGGTTAAAGCAGAAGATAATTGCCTTTGAGGACTTTGCTTTGGAGCAATAGCTGGGTGATGTGCAAGGATGGGATTCCTCCACCTCCGCTGGCTTCCCAGCACCCCAGGAGGGGCAGCAGGCAGCGAGGGGCAGGGATGAGTTAAAGTTTCTTTTAAACGAAATAGAAGTCTTTCAGCCCCTAACTCTTAGCACAGCAGTATATTATAGTGATGTTGGGGTGAAACGAGTAGAAGAAAATATACTTGGATGTTTGGACTCCAGAACATCCTTGTATTTGTTCACTTAGAAACTGGTGGTGTATGAAATTAAAGTATCGAGGTGGATGGGCAGCTCATCTATGGGTAAAGATGCACCAGTGAGTTTTGGAATATTTTCTGATATGATTTTCCATCATGATAGAATGCAGAACCTCCTAATTTCCTTGGGTTGTCTTTTTTCCTTTTTTTTTTTTTCTTTCGTCGTCAAGTTTCTTAGAAGAGCATGTTAATGTGTTGCAGTACTTACTGCCAGGTGCCATGGAGGTGAGGGTGCTGCGTGCCAGCTCCCTGCTGAGAGGAGAATAAACTCAGCTTAATGTTAAAGATTTTACTGCTGGGGAAAACACGGATGTTACAATACAGGAGGTCTGAGATTTGTTTATGCAAAAGAAATTAAACTGCTCATTTATGTCAAAAATAGCATAGAAAGAATAATGATCGGCCATTGTACTGGCAAATGGGTATTAAATATGCAGTGGAGAAAAATATACCCTGCATATATCCTGCACAGACAGCAGGAGGATATAAGTATGCTAATAGATTTTTACCATCTCTGTATTTTATTATTCCATGAAACATGACTATGTTGAGTTATGTTGACTCATGTTGAATTAATTACTAATACAATACCCAAAAGGTTTTGATGAACTGATTAAATTTTCAACAGATACTTACCATTTCCTGCCACAGACTTGGAGCAGGTAGGACTGGGAGAAAAAGGCCCCAGCAGGACCAAAGTTTGAATAAGGAATCGCACAAAACCCACCAAAACCTCATCTGTTTGCCCAAATAGCAGAAGAAAGGTCTCTTCCTCGGTGCGGAGAGGGCAGAGATGCATTAGTCACAAGCGTCCATGCTGTAAGCACAAGCAAAGTCTCATCAGGTTGTACAATATTTCTCTGATTTTCTGCCCTTGCAGGTAAGATAGACGGGTAGCGATTATGATACAAATCAATTCACTTTCAAGAATATGCACGTAATACCGGCAAAACCATTGTTATCCCAAAGGTGAAACCTTTCAGGAAAATATTAGCTTGTTTTCAGAAAATCTGCTGCAACTGAGGAGTGGGGAGCTGGCAGTTTTGCGAACTGTAGAAAAGCTGAAAAACTGTGCTATGGGCATAGAACTGAATCTCAGAGCATGTAATACATAATTAGAAACTCTCTGTCCTTTTGGAAATCTGATTTTACAAGGAGTTACTGGGATTTTAAAGATCAGAACTACTGGGGAAGTTCAGCACCCTACCTTAGTATAACGTAGGGTAAAAATACGTGCAAGGCTGGAGGAGAGGGATTAGTGCGTGTATATGAGATACTGTAGGAGAACACCAATTACTGGAAAATTACATTTTCCAGGAAACTCAAGTAATCTTTTTACCCATATTGCAAACATATTATAAATGTGCTTTGAAATATTATGACTTCAAAAAGCGGATTTTAAGAGTAAAAATCCCACAGTACCAGGAGTGCTTCCTTCATGTTTTTGCACATCCATCACTACATAACGAATAGCAGCAGTCGCTGCATGTAACTTCTACTTAAAAGCAAGAAATGGGAACCATAGAATTACCAGGGCTGGGTTGGAAATTTAAGAACCGGTGGGAGAGACAAGAATTTAGCTCTGGTCCGATGGGTGCACAGATCGTGTTCCTGCCCGCGTTGGCCGGTGGGAGCTGCTCTTGCAGATGGAGGTGGCGGGAGGTCGGACTGGGATCAGGACAGCCGCAGAAGGGGCTTGGAGCTCAGCAAGAGCTTTAAAGGGAATCTGGAGCGATGGGTTGTAAATATTGTATTTAATAATTAAGGGGAACATTCTGTAAAGCGATGCCAGGATCAGCCACTTGTCACTTCGAGAGCCGTAACCCGGAGGGGTAAGCTTGGTGAGCAGGAGATGTGGATTACAGGGGCCACCAGCAGCAAGGCTTGCAAAAGAAATTCTAGGCAGGCTCTTCCTGCACTCAAAGGTCTTTTTATTTATTTAACATGCAAAGTAAGGCTGACTTTCTGAATCTGCAACAGTGGTTTTTCCCTCTTGAACATGCCGCTCTTACTTGTAGGATGAGGCAGAAGATCTGCTCGCGGTGTCGCCAGCTCTCGGGGGGAGCACAGACCGTGCCACATTTCACACTTCCCTGGCTGGCAGGGGCCGAGCACTCGCACGGCAGCCACTTGTGCTGCCACAGCAGTCTGCGTATGTCCCATGCTATTTATTCCCTTCCTTTTCACAGCTAACTGGAGCAAGGAAGAACAGGGAAACCAAAATGACATTTTTTCCGCCCAAAGCTTTGCTGCTGGCAAACCTCAGTGTACTTTCCTCCTCCTGCAACGCTTTACTGCTGATTTTTATTAACTGAAATAAACTGGAGTTTACCTAGTCTCAGTAAGCAGTGCTTGCTTTTGTATTTAAATGGCTTGCTCCAAATCTCGACCTCATTCTCTTTCCAGCAGGGGCTTGCAGGCAGCTGCCTGCCATCCCAAGCCCTGTTCAGCACAAATGCAGCTGCTGAGCAACCAGGCAACCTCCCTACAGCACAATTTTGGCACGTAATCTGTGATTTGTGTGAAACAGAGACGGCTTTGGAAAGGCAGGTAATCAACCGCCCTGCTGCATAGCACCTGTGGCAGGAGGTCGTAGCACGGGTGGGTGTCGGGGAGTCCAACCCAGAGCTTGACCATGGTCCTCCCGATTCCTTCTGGGATGATATCCCTTGAATAGGGATTAGGTCCGAATTTCCTGTTCTCGGGAAGCAGCATTGATGTTGTCTGTGCAGCCGGTGGCAGGTAAAGGAGGTCGGTGTGTGCTCCCACCCGCGGCTCTGCACGGGGACGAGTTCAGCCCCAGCACTTTGAATGCCCTTGCTCCAGCGGAGCCGTAAATTACTGAAAGGGTAAACTTTATGGGAAGGAATGTGCTAACTATTAAATAGCTTTTGGGGATATAAACCAGAGCGAAACCGAAGCTTTTGACTGCTGAGAGCATGGCTTGCCGCAAGGGTGTTGCTCCCTGTGAATATGATACAATGAGAAGAGCAGTTCCCCTCTGGTGACAAATTACATGATATGACAAGAAGAAAGATTAAACAAACTGCTGTACAAAAAAAAAAAAAAAATTAGTGTTTTCATGCTCTAGGAATATGAACTAGCCAAATGTTTGGGAGTGCTGTTTGCACAGGCACTGTTTTTGCTGTGTTTGGCGTTAAAGATTTGGGGATCTGTAAGTGAGGTGGTGCAGGGTCTGATTTTAGGTGCAGCCCAGAGCCTGAGCTCCTCCTGGGACAGCAGGTGCAGGGTGCAGTGCTTTGTGGCAATGGTTCAGGGTTTTTTTAGCATAGCTGGTCTAATTTAAGGGCAGGAGATGCCAGCGATCATATCAGTATACATTGGTCATCTACAGGTGGAACACTTGGGGAAAAAAGAAACCCAGAATTCTTACATGGTTTTTAGTGCAATTTGCATGTGGCTGAAACTTGCCATTTCTCTGAAGTTAATGGTTACAATTTTGAAATTGCTCTTGTGTGGCATGGAGCTTGCAAACGCGCTCCGTGTCCACCTCCTACCAGCCTCGTCCATGTGGCCTCCTGGGAACTATGTGTCCTTCTGAGCTGTTTCTCCTGCCAGCTTAAATGGCTGCAAACATCTAAGGCTGGGACTGCACATGGATCTTTCTCTTTATTTGCCGTAATCTAATCAGTATGAGAATAACTTGAAGAGGAGGAACTCATTGCTGTGCCAGGGGAGGGGAGTAGAGCTGGGCACAAGCCTCCGTACATGTAAAACCTGCTTGGGGAGGCTCCGAATAAAAACACCGCTGAGTTTTTCCAAAAGACTCTGCTAAGAGGGTCCCAGCTCAGTATAAAATGTTTAAATATTAATTGGGATACAGCCGGCAGTGCAGGTGTCTTCCTCCTCTCTCTTCCCATGCCTCTCTCATGAGGTTGCTTGGCTGTTCCTGTGCTTTCCTCCTCCGACTCGCTGAATATTTCATGCAGAGTGATTCAGCTGTGCATCGTCAGCTGGGAGGTCGGCAGGAGATGTGCCTGAGTGTAAAGGAAAACTCCAAAGTTAGGGAAAGGGAAGACCTTGGTCCACAGTCCTCTTTGGTTATCGACACCTCTGCAGCAGGGTGAGCGCTTTGAGCTGTACCCTGGGGATGCTCTTGGTGATGGCAGGGAAAAGAGATGTCTTGTAGTTGCATCTAATAGAGTTGATCCTCTATATAAAGTAATTACACTTTCACTAGTCAGAGACAGCTTGCACACCAATAACTGCGTAATTCCGCTCTTCCTGACCGCAGAGGATTAATCCCAGGAACAGATATTTTAGGAGCTGAGATCACTGCAGCAGGAGTGACAGGGGATGTGCTGCCCACCGGTGTAATCTGAGTGCTGGGCCTGAAGGTTTGCTCCCAGCAGGTAAAAGCGTTGTTTACAACCTTTTCATCAAAGCAGAGGATCCTTGCCAATCCCCCTGGATGGGTCCCAACCCAATGTGTTGCATAATGAAATTGTATAAGGATTTTTTAGGACTGATCTCTCCGGGTAATGCTCTGCGAGTGTGTGGTAGGGGAGCAAGTGCTATTCTCTGCAATACAGAACGAAAACAATGTTATCGATCTGACACTGATGTACGGATTATATTTCTGTCAGAAAAGGGGTATCACGTACACTGAATATCAGTTTATCCACCCATAAATTGTTAGCACTACCTGAGTGGGACAGCACTGCGGAGATTTTTCCCGTCCCACCTGCACCAGCTCTCTGCACGTTGGCTCAGCACCCCATATCATCACCATCCAAGATCACCATCGGTCCAAACCCCACACTTCAGGAGGAGCCAGCGTCCTTTTGAGGTCCGAGACCCAGGTAGCTACGAGGATGATGCTGGGACCCAGGTGTGCTCCCACCGGCTCCCCGCTCCAGACACCGCGACACCAGATATCCCACCGAGAGGCTTTCCTGCTCAGCTTGTGCTCGGCCCAGGGGAACAGCTCTGTAAGTGTGGGTTAACTCACGGTGCGGCTGGGGAACTGCTTTTCTGTTCAATTGCACAGATGAGAAACGCTTCACATCTGACTTTGAGGAAAAAAGAAGGAAAATGCTTTCCTTAGGTTAAAAGGAACATCACTAAACCCTTTAAAAATCCTTCTCTTCCCTGCTTGTCTTGACAATGTTAATTTCTTTCCATTTTTTTTCTGAAATTTTAATTATCTGCAAAACACTGTGAGCAGGAGTTGTTTCGGTTTTGAGAAAGCTGCATAAACTCTGCTCGAGGCTGATATTTGAGCATGCTAGAGTCCCACATGGAGCGGGAGCGTACCAGGGAGAGATGGATTCCAGATGTTCGCAGCTGTCACGTGGTAACGGTTGATTTTATAAGTAATAGAGTTCCTTGAGTATCTGATTTTGGCAGCGATCTCCACTTTTGTCTAAAGAGAAACTGCACAGGAAGTTAGAAAGTACAAGACAAAGGAGTATTTTTAGCTAACTCAGCTGTGAAACTGCATGGAGAGGCAGGATCGGAGGAGCAGGACTGGGACACGCCAAGGGCACTTGCTCAGGTTCCTGCTGGTCGGAGCACAAAATAAATGCTCTTTTCCTTTGCAATCTCTCCCAGTGGCGAGCGTTTCACCATGAGTTGCACTTAGACCAGCCCTTGGACAAGTTACTTTCCATAAATTTGCCTCACCCTTTCCTCGTCCTGCCTGTGGGTGCAGCAAGACCACCAGAAGGTCCCTGCCATCATTCCCAGCTCCGTCCCAACCACTTTCTAAAAACCCATTTGTTATTTTTCCTATCTCTGAAGTGACATCTTCTGAGAACAACGCAGGTCCCTTTCCTGAGCTGAAAACCAGCTCATTTGCAGGGCTTGGCTGGGCATGTGCTGGTCGCTTTACTCTTCGGCGTGCAGCGCTTCCCCAAATCGACATGGAGTTCACGCGTAGATGGCTTTCGCCATTTAGTCTTGTGCTTGAGCCTAGACTCAGTCCTAGTACTGGTAAGCTGCTGTCCGCACACAGTTTTTTCTTGTTCTTTTTAAAGATTTCTTTTTCCCTGCTTGGCAAACTCTGACCCTGCGTATGGCCAGTCAGGAGTAAGTTGTGGGGGTACTTGTGCTTTGCTTTTTGGGAATAATGGCAGAGATTTTTCTTTGGAGCGGGCAGTAATTAGCCGGAAACAGTGAAAGGGCATTTTAAACATGATTTAGCAATGTTTCTGTGCCTGCCTGCAGTCTTTGCTTGGGTTAAAAACAGCCAGTCCCCAACCTCCACTATTACTTTTAAGAAGGTTAATAGCTGCTCTGCAAGTACCTCGTGCTTAACCTGCGTGGCCCTCTCTGAGCAATGCAGAACATTTTCCTGAGCTCCCAAGCATTCCCATCAGCACAGAGCAGCATCGATCCTTGGGTAGTACTTGCGCCGTGTCCAGTAAAATGTCTGCAACGTGTCCTGCCTACGCATTCGCTGGGCTGAGGCTGTTAATGTGCCGGGAGAGGCGAGGGAAGGATTTTTCTCATGCAGGCGCAGGGCACTGAGCACCACCGGAGTTTTGGCCTCATTGCAGATAATGGTGCTCCAGTAAAGAGAATGCGGTTACATGGATTTATGGTAAATCCTCTGAAAAGAGCGTCGAAGAAATGAAGTTGCAGCAAAACCACGCTTTGTAGAAATGGGGCTTATAATAAAGATGAGGCTTTCATGAAAAATGCCTGTTAACTGAACAAATCTGCCCTCTGCAATTTTTGTAATGTTATCTATAATGTAGATTAAAAAAAAAAAATCAATTATTTGACAAAGAAATAAATGTGGGAGAATAATATTTGCTCAATATATTATTTGCTTGAATGAGAATGCATTTTGTCAGGGCCAAAGCATTAAAAATACATTAAAATATTTCAATATAAATAGAATGAATAGGTTTTAAAATTTTTCCAAATCTCAAATTCATAACTTAATTTGCATACAAACTTCTTTTGAGTTCTTTGATTAATATTGTAATTAAATGTACATAAGAGGCACAAGAAGTGTGTAGAAAATAAATGAATAAAGTAGAACTCTAGAAAGGAAAAGTGCGAATTATGGATAACAGAAACTGCAGGCAGCGCAGCAATCTGCTTGTCAGGGTAGATTGCTCTTCACAGAACATTTTTAGCTAGACCATCCTGATGTTTAATAAGCTTTTGAGCCTTCTTTTGAGGCTAGCCCCAGGTAAGGGGGGCTTGGAGAAACTACACTGATAGAGTAGCTTTGGGTAAGACTGGTCCTAACCACAGTGCTGTTTCCACTACTTTTGGTAATACAGGTAAATGCTGCACAACCTGGATCCAAAACATCTGATGTACAGAAACACGAGTGATGATTTCATGCATCAGCAGAATAGAAAAATAAACTTTCCCATCACTTGGCTATGGGAAGAGGAGCCAGATCTGCTTTTTGGCCTCGCATATCTGTGTTGCCTCTGATGGCTTCTGGGTATGAAAAGGAGTAGCAGCGTTTTATTGGAGAGGGGAACGGGTCTGTGCACAGAAGTGTCATCTTTACGTAATTCCTTCAAAGGCAGAAGAGTTCCTTGGCCACATCCTTCACTGGTGAAAATCACTAAACCTCTGGTAAATGGTGCATACTGGTGGGGATTACAGCCTCTGAGCATCCCTGCCACTCCATCCTGCCTGCTGCCTTGTGTGAAAAATATAAAACACAACCAGAGTTCTTTAAATTGCAGTTGATTTACGTCCTGCTTATGTATTTTTAAAATAGCCATATGGGAACAGTGTTCTGCTCAGAAACAGCACGCTTTGGAGCCAGGACTGCAGGTGTACGAAGGAGAGGAGTTGTTACAACAGAGCCAAACCTATTGCAACCCACGCTGCAGTTCCTGTCCAGAAAGCGACGCAAGCATCCCGATGGGGTGAAGACCTGAAGGCGGCACTAGATCTTGCTGGGACCAGCGGTGACATTGATCTGTTCCTCCAAGTGACCGGGTGGTCCTCAGGCACTGCTTTCCCAGCACAGTACCATCCTGATGCTGGATCTGCTCACCAAGCATCTTCCAGCACGGTGGCATCTTCCATCGTTGGTAGCATCTTCCATCATGGTAGCACCTTGTGTGGTGGTGGCACCTTCCATCGTTGGTGGCACCTTCCGTCATTGGTGGCACCTTGCGTTGGGGTGGCACAGACAGCCTCACCGAGCAATGCGGGCAAAAGCAAGGCCATTAATGCAAATGCTTACTGGCATGAAGCAAGATAAGGTTGGGAGAGCAACAAAAGCTGCTCTGAGTTTAGCTTCTCACACATGAGTTTTACTTCAGAAAGAATTTATTCAACCTGAAAATTATTTCTTTACATATACTGCCTGTGCTGGCCTTGAGGGAATAAGTACGGCTAGGAGGTAAGGACAAGAGAGGAAATAAAGTGCCCATGTAAAAAATACATAAAACAATGAATAACATAGAGGATGTCAACTTGATTTTCAGAGATTGTTGTAATGTCTCTGTCCCAAGACATTTGGGGAAGGGGAAGACAAAGTGAGAAACATGCTTTGGGGTATTTTTGCTGTCACCTTGTTAAAGGAATTGATTTATGATATGCATTTGAACTTGATGGGGCTAGTTTTATTTCACATGTTTGCTAAAGCGTGATGTTTTAGATATCAGGAGGGGATAAAACAGATAAGAAAAATCTCTCCTTTCTTTTTTCTTTTTTCATGTGCTAGAATGAGAGAGAATTAGGTGAACTGGGACGCAAAGTAATTAAAATAGGCAGAAAAAGGAGTTTTCTTTAGAGTAAAATCTAGTAACCTGAGGACTAACATGCCATCTGATGTTACGAAGATGAAGTGTTCAGCTGGCACTCATGTGAATAATTAGAGTATCATGTACATTGGTAAGCAGCTGAAAATGGATAGCACGCTCCATGCTTCAGAATATATATAGCTATATCCCTGTGTATCTATGCGTGTATACCTGTATATTACTGGATGTCTGAGTATCTTCCGCAAATGCGTTGTTGCTTTATTATCCGTCTTGTGCGCTTAACACAATCTGCTAAAGCACGTGAGTGTAAGCTATTGGGAAGACCCATATAGCCTACAACGCAGGGCAAAGTGTTAAAAACCACCTAGATGATGGGCTGCCTCATTGGGTACCAAGAGAAAGCTGCAGTTTAATGCACTGGCAATAGCCAGGTGAAATCAATCCAGCAGTGGCGATTGCGTGCTTGCTTTAATTCATTCCTGCAAAAGAGGTGGGAGATCCCCGGCACCTCTGTTTGACCCCCCTGCGGGGGGTCCTGCCCAGGCAGCAGTGACTTGGGGCTGCAAGGGACCCGCAGCTCGGGAGCTCGCTGGACTCTCCTGGCTCTCTCAGCAAGGCTTTGGCCTCGCTGGAGGCAATGCGCCCACAGATCAGATGCTCCAATAGCGTTTTCTGGGTGAGTCTCGGTGGAATTGGCTCTGTATTATGGGTTTCAATCATCTGATGCTTCAGCAGAATGGATCACACCGGAGCAGAGAAAAGCAAGTGACATCTTTCCAAGACACCATGCTTAAGGGAAGGAGATAACATGTTTTAAACTGCCGAATTAAGCAGCACAACGTGGCATGTTTCGGAGGCCATGTGCTTTTCTTGACTGCAGGTGGGAAATGTACGACATCCGTAACTGAAATTTATTTCACCTCCCTAGTCTCCTGTAGCATTATGGGATTTTTTTTATTTATTAGTTTTGCAGCTCTGAAGGGCAAGCTGTGGTAATGCTTTCTGGTGCACGTGTCAATAGTGTCATGTCTATCGCAGCAGCCTCGAGAACCTGCAGCAACAAATATCATACTAACGTGTTATCTGTGTTTTATCACTTTTGAGCACTACGACAAAATAACTACGAGGAAGCAAGACAGAAAAATGCACCAAGCAAGTTAAAATCCCTGACAGAGTTTGCCTGTGCAGCCAGGGTCACATTTTGGGTGTACGTTAGGAAAACTCAAACACAGAAACGCTGCCTGCCGTGTTCAGGTTTTTTCCCCATGAGGGCAGGAGCAGAAATGTCATTAGTTTCTGGCTGGTGGGACCCGCAGTCCCTCAGCTCGAGGTGCACAGAGCCTGCCCGGCGGGCTGTAATCACGCCTCGATCACGCCAAACGACCCACGTCGGGGCAGGACGAGGAAGATGCGCGTCTGCCTGCCTTGCTTCCAGCACCATACAGGCAGCGGTGTGAAACGGTGACATATATCCCAGGCATTTTTGGAGGTTGTAATGTGAAATTCTGGCATCAAATTGGAACGGGTCAGGAGTCGATCCTGTGCACCGAATCCAAACTTGCACCACTGTAGCGTGCAGCAGTTTTGTAAAAAGAAATGCAGCGTTACAATGACAGAGTCCCTGCGGATTTACTGTTTCAGATGTGGGCAGCTCAGGCTTGATGCTGGAAAGGCTATAAATGTGATTTTCTCTAGCCTTTCCTTTCCTGCAAGCCTGACGAGCAGTTAGTCCTCCTGGCAGCTCCTAATAACCTCCTAGACGACACCACGTTCAAGAAATTCTGCGTGTTTACTGAAAAAAATTATTGGTTGATGAGTAGAGTGTAAAAGGAGGGCAGAAGGGTGATGGCGTATTAATACTTTATAAGGTTAGAAAAAGCCGTAATGATTATCTAGTCTGAACTCCTGTGTAAAACATGCCTGGGGACTCTTCTATTTGAACTAAAGCTTTAGGTTTAGAAAGAAAAAAATGCCTCTTCAAATCAGAAGATTTCTCAACTGTTATTTCAGTGGTTAATAACCTACACGGCCAAAAATGTGCTTTTAATTCAAACCTGAATTTTAATCTTGCAGGCACTGGGTTGTGCGTACTTTCATCTGCCTAACAGGGGAGCCCTCTATTATCGCATTTAAATTCCAGAAGTAATAAGAGGCTGCGAGCAGATCCTCTCTTAACCTTCTTTTCGTTAAGGAAAACAAATTGAGTTCCCGGTGTCTTTCATTATCAGGCAAGCTCCTCCATCATCCCCGCGGCTCTCCTCTGAAACTACTCCAATTTAACGATTTCCATCACGGCCGGTGGACGTTGCCTTCCACCTACCGTACGCGGGGGGTCCTGGCTATGGAAAAATCCGTTCAGAGTAATTCCCGTTGAAAACAAAGAGGTAGAAAGTTTCTCATTGCAAGATGTTTTTTGTGTCATCCTGGCAAATTTCGTTATACGACTGGCTGGAAGGAGTGGCCTAGGCAAACGTGTGGTTTGCACGTGTGCCTGTGAGTGTCGTGGTCAGAAACCTTTTAACCGCACAGCGAGAGATGCCCACTGCATGCAGCGGGAATAACCTGGAGTCATCCATTTGAAGGTCCTGAGAAATTTCCCACTTCGTTGACTCTGAACCCTATATCGCGGCAAAAAAAAGCCACAGAGAGAAATGTAAAAGATAAAAGCTGAAAGCCAGCGCGGTGTGTATGAGCAAGGAATAATCTGACGTGTAACTGCACTGGGGCTGCGGTAGCCGGGACGGAAAGTCGTGGTGGGCGTATGTCAAGGAAAAGTAGAACCGTGTTGAAAAATCTGTATGGATTAAATTGATGAATGGCAAAAGCCCTGAAGGCTGCTGCTCTCGGTGCAGCGCTGGTCTGGCGTCCCTCAGCATGCCATCAGATCTTCAAAGCATCGCCTGTGCAGGGATAAGACGAGGCTTCGCTTCGAGTCGCCCGCCGCGCTCGTGGAAGTCACGCGTTTTGGGTCGCACCTTGGAGAGATCGATTTATAAACGAGGCGAGGGGGAAATAACCCTCTCCGATGCGATACGCTGTGTTGTGCGTGGAGGAAACACAATGTCAGGCAGCCCCAGGCTTCTGCATCGTTGTCATAGAGACCCCGTAATCGCAGCTGTCTCGAGGATCTATAGGGTATAGGTATATAATGCACACCGCCGATCGCAATGGCACGTTGAGTCACTCGGGTTCACGCAGGAGGAAAGCCGAAAGCAGGGAACTCGCTTGTCGTTTGAAATGCAGATGGTGCTATTAAAACCAAAAGTGGCTAAAAGTAAGGAAAGAGAGGCATTAAAATGAAAACGAGGTCTCTCAGATTTGCTTTGATATGATGATACAAGCTGAATTTTGATTGCAGTTCTTGTATCCCAGCGGTAATCGCCACTGAGGCAGAGAAACATTGGGGATATTTGAGCCTTTGGTACAGCTCCGTAGTGCTCTGGGACTATGTGGATTTAGGCCAAATAGAGATTGGGCCTTTATGTTTATGCAGGAAAATTAATGAGAATGTTTGAGAGAGTAAATTTTACACCCTGCAGACCTGTTCGGGGAGGTTTCCAGGCGGATTTTCCCCTGGCATTCGGGGTGTCACGGGGCTGCTTGGGCGACCGCAGGAGGGATGCAGCCACCCTCACTCCTGTTGCAGAAGCAAAGCGGGTTTAAAACCGGTGTACTCAGGTGTAGCCACCTTGGATTTTAGGTGCTGGGTATTAGAAACCCTGTTCTTATATCCTGGTGCTAACTGGCACTGAAGTTTTGGGGAATGGCAGCTGCTAGTGCTAGATTTTGCAAGAAGAGCCTCTCCCTCAAATAAAGACATATGTTTTACAGCAGCTGCTGACCAAAGGGAACGTAAGTGGAAAATAATGAAATATGGGTTAGTGTATTTTCATCTGTCATTGGTCCTAAAATCTCCATCCGAGGAAAAGGGCTCTAGAGAGTTAAGCAATAATGTAAATTAATAGATGGCAGGAAAAAAAGCAATCTCTGCCCCCAGGTGCTGAATTAGGGATAGTGGCAGACCCCACCGGGGAATCGTTGCATGTTTTGTGGGCACTTGTCTATGATTATGATTTGGTTATCCCAAGAACTCAGCAGGAAAGAGGGTGTTCTCCAGGGACTGAAAGTCCTAAGTGAAAAAAAGGAAGAAAAGGTGATGCCTGGAGCTAATTCATGGGCCAGCCTGGCTGGAAAATTGCTGGGTGCCCTGGGCACGGGGGCAAGGAGGAAAATGGGGCGGTGGCTGAAAAGCTGATGCTGAAAATCTGCTTTGCCAAGAGGTCCAACAGAGATGGCATGAGCATCCACTGGCCAGCACGGTCGCTGCATTGGGACTTTCCTGGTGGCTTAAGGGAATTTTGGGGAGCAGGCGTGATTTTGCAGGACCCGTGTGACACATCATTACCAGTAAAATAAGCATGCCTGCCTCCTTTTAGAGTGGAAACACCTTGGAAAAGGAATATGACTTTGGTGGGAAGCAAAGGGAGAAGGAGAAAAGGGAGAGGAGCCCCCCAGACCTCATGTCGCTCCACGACTGCTTGGGTATTTATTCATCCTCCTGCATTATGGCTCTGGAGATTTTTCTGCTCCTCACAAGGAGAGTCCCAGTTACTGCAGGGCTCTGGGGAGGACCCCAAAACCAGCGCCACAGCAAAGCCGCTGTCACTTAGTGGGGAGAAGCCACAAGGTTGCATTAGGGCAAATGAGAAGAAAGTCAGGCCCATGGTGCTGGATCTAAAAATAGAGAGAAAAGCGAAAACATAAGATAGACCCAGAATTGCAAAGAAATGAGAAGGAGAAAATTTGGTGCTGAAAAAAAGAAAGCAGAAAAAGTGTAAAGAAAAAGGTTCTGTGTTTCCAGTAGTACAAAAAATACATTTATTCACATGCCAGTGTAAATGATACAGATATTTACCAAGTGATTTATTAAAGTATCTGTCTCTCACCAAATAAAGTACCTGCAGTAAGGATGTTTGATTGCTTGAGCTTGAAGTGAATGCAACGCCTCAAAATCTGTGAAAGAGAACGTCTTAGTGAGCTGCTTAAAAGTCCTCATAAACTGAAACACGTAACATTATTTATATAGTACATATTGGTACAGCGTGTTATAGCAGAGTTTATAATAATTTATTAGGGGAGAAAAAAGCTACCTCTATTAATAATTGATTCATTATAAATAATGTATTAAGAAATGCTCCTTTGATTTAAAGCCCATGCTGTTAATGTATGCTAAATTCTGTGTATTTGACGGCAGTAAATCCAGGGAAATCTTGCACATTTGCATCCCGCATGCACGCTTCTGCTTACGGAACCGTGGAAGGCAGGTGGAAACCTCACCAAAAACGATGCTGTGTATGGGCTTCCCGAGGGCGGTGTGGGTTATGAAGTGGAAAGGTGCGCTGCCAACGGGCCCTGCAGAAATAAAAAGGGTTCCTGTTTTACACCATTAAGGGAAGATGCATTTTGCACCAGAAAAGGTTCACTGGAATCGCCCCCTTACAAATTGCCCGACTTCTCTGTTTACAGACATAGAAAGATTTTTCATAGCTGAAACTCAAGCACCTTTTACTTCTCCCTTTTACTAGCATGTATGTTCCACATTTATGTTATCAGGACAAAGCAGAAATGAATGAGAGAATGTGAGAAAGTGCGTTACACTTTTCCAGACGCTTCCTGAAAGCAGCTTTCTCATAAAAACCAATACTTTAAACATTACAGATCTCTGGATATGTCAGTAAATATTGACAGAAATTTGTCAGCAGAGATTATGAGTCAGCTCTGGCCTCGAATTTACAAAGCAACTTTTCATTCATTTATTAAAAAAAATAATCCCCGTCAGTCTATAAAGCACAGGCTCGGTGCAAGCTGCAAGAGCAGATGGAGTAATTTAATGCCTTTAAACTGTTGGACTGGTGACAGGTAGGACGCGGTGTCGGAGCAGAAACCTCCATCTGCTGCACGCATACCTTCGCAGCAAGGCGATGCCGAAGCACAGGCGATAGCGCAGGCATGAAATTAGGGACTGCAGAACATTTCTGGGGCCTGAGTGTATTAAAAGAGCACAGGCTGCGGGTTGTGGTCCACGGGAATCAAGAGAAAACTACGTCAAGTAGCAGGGCTGGGTCACAATTAATAATAAAAAGGCTATTTTGTGACTGAGCTCTCTTCTGTGTCCTGGTGTCATGGAATAAAATAAACTTGGGTGTTAAAAGGAAACAGAAGTGTCTTTGCTGTTTTTTCCTCGTTTTGCTGAAAGGCTGGTTGGGATCTAATACATCCATGCTGCTGGCTGTAATGCATTAGCCTAAGAAAGTGTGATGCTGAATTTTTATGAGACGTCATATTCGCCCAGTGTTCGTAAGAGATTGTCAGTACCTAAAGCTTCATTTTTAAACCATTTGACTAAACCCCCCTTTCCCAGCGTTCAGTCTCCTGTGATATTATAATGTAACTTTCCTTCCCAGTCTCTCAGAGCTGACAAGACTTTAATTTCTAAATTAAAACCAAAGAGATAACACTTATTCTTAGAAAATATGCTTGGCTGTAAGTCTGTAAGACCTTTTCATACAAAATGAGGAAGCAAAAGGGGTAAAAGTGACTGTTCTCATTTCTAAGGCATTTTCCTATAAAACATGTGAATGTTTCTTCCTACATCGGTTCAGCTGATGAGTTTGCCGTCTCCACGCTCCCATAATTTGCAAATGCTGCTTTGAAATGGAGGGTGCCTTGGTGTTACCAATAAAACTCTCTCCAGGGCTGCAGCAAACAGCCCCTGCGCTGTGCATGCCACCGGTGCCACCGTCCCTCCCCGCTGGGCTTGGCTCCGGAGAGGGAGAGCACGGGCAGGTTTTGCAATGGCGGGTATTGCAATAACCCGTCTTTCCTCCCTGGGGCTGCAGAACCCCCAAACTCTCGGCCTGGTCCTCAGACCCACGCTAAGCCCATGCTGAAATCTCAGGCACCGCAGGAAAATGCAGTTTAGGTGGTGCTGGTAGGGGAACAGGTTGAAAATTTGTTACTGCATATATATACTATATATATTTATATATTCCTACTAATATTGTTTTCTCTTCAGGAAGAAAAGACACATAGCGGGGATGATTATCATTTAACTTCCATCTCCTTTATTAATTTATAATGGGTAATTTGGGATGCACAAGCACTTATTGCCAAAACCCAGAAACAGACACTTCCCTCACAGGCAGTAAATCACTGCTCCTGGGATAATTAAGGTAGTGGGAGCATTTATCAAGCTTTTACTAAATTTATGGTCCCTCCCTGAGGTCTCTCCCACCTGCTTTCGTGTCGCTGGGTGATGGAGAAATTTGGCCTCGTGGGACGGGTTTCCCCAGGGCAGAGCAGCATCGCCAGAGCGTGGGGGCTCTGGTTCAGCCCCTCATTGCTGCCTCGGGGCGGCTGAGCCGTGGGGTACCGCTTCATCCACCCTCCCCGACTTCGTCTAACCTCCTTTGAACCTTCGTGTGACGCCCTGTGCCAGTGGAGCCGCGGGGATGGATGCTGCGGCCGAGGGGATGGGCATGCGGGGGGACAGGCATCCCAAACCAGGATCCATCGGATATCAGACAGGAGGAACGCCGGCACCTCATCCTGCTATGTGCCGAGCTACTTTCTGTTGAAGTTATTGTTTACGCTAACTTTTTTTGGACGCGGTATTCAGCGCTAATAGAAAATTCTCCCTCACCAGTGTCTTCCCCAAAGAAAAATAGCTTTCACGCTCCAGCAGGATTTCTGCAGAAATTGCCTACCTTCTCTCCATCAAAGACTCGGAGAAGGTTTCCTCTCTCACACAGGGAAGCCCCGACCAGACCCCACATCCCTCCCCATCCCGAAATTTTGAAACCAGCAGTTCCAAACCTCAACCAGCTCCACCCGAGGTCTTTCCCATGGATTAAAATAGCTCCAAGAAGCAAATGACCGAAATCTGATCTTAAAGCCCAGGACCTGACGGTGTAATTTCCATTGGAAATCAGCTCTTGGGGGTGGCTGGCTGGCAAAGCCCCGTCCCTGGGGACACGCCGGG
Organism: Haliaeetus leucocephalus; assembly: GCF_000737465.1. Taxonomy (NCBI): domain Eukaryota; kingdom Metazoa; phylum Chordata; class Aves; order Accipitriformes; family Accipitridae; genus Haliaeetus; species Haliaeetus leucocephalus. The sequence continues at coordinate 8,622,289 of NW_010972887.1, read as the reverse complement.
CTGTTTGTTCCTGTAATGTTCTTGCTATTGATTTAAGGAGAAACAAGAGTTGGTTAATTATCTGTGGCTGTGCATAGCTTGTTTTGTCTCTGCTAATGGCTGGGGCTGTTGTGACTGTACAATTTAATGGCTTTCAGATGCCAGAGGTCTTATTATAAGCCTATGCCGCATACAGAGACCACCAGCAGAAAACAAACTTGTTGCTGCTTTGAGGTTGCAAATACCAAAGAAAACAATGCCGCTTCCCCCACCCCAAGCCCCCAATGCACATATTTTTCAAGAACTGCAGATTCGTTTTTATATCAAATGAGCTTTTTTCCTGACGTAGTTACGGACCGCTGAAGAACTGAACTCGTCCCTGTGCAGGTACCTCTATAAATAATTAGACATATAATATTTCCACAGCTGTGCACAGCCAGATGGCTCTGCTTTTTTAAGCTTAAAGTAACTTCCTTCCTTTGCGGGGGGAAAAGCCAACTCTGTCAAGTCCTATAAACTCATCCTTTCAGGAGCAGACGCGTCCCGGAGACCTGGCTTTGAACCTGGAGAAGAAGAAACTTCTCAGGGATGGGGCAGCCACGAAGTGAGCCCCGCGCGGGGACAGGCAAGTGCGTGGGAAGGTCCCCGGTCCGTCCGCAGGCGATGGCTGGTTGCAGAAACCAGAACCACCCTGCAGATCAGGACCCGGCCTTTCGTTAGGGTTTTAAGAGAAGAATAACCTTAATAACATAAGCGTGGTAATAGGGGTAATAATCCCCACGGAGCGCAGGCTTTGTGTTGAGCGGGTAAATGCTTCGAGGGGAGGTTTCCTACGTACGCTCGCCTGGCTTGTTTGTGCTTCCCATTGATGGCTGCTAAGTAAATAAATAATACACGTCTCCAAACTGATCTGCTCTGTGTTCTGAGCTGCTCTGAGCATATTTAACTTTTCAGAGATGGAGCAGCTCCTGCGGTGCCGGTGCACAAATGCTGTCTCCTGGAGCCCGGCTGGGACTCCGCAGGCTCTCCGGGTAAAACAAGCCCAGGTTTGGGAAGCCATCCCGGACCCGGTGCATCTCCCAGACCTAGGTCAGGGTGTAAGTAGGGTGGCAGAGGTGTCCCCATGCCGTCGCCTTCGGCTCCTTGGGGAAAGCATTGGCCTGTCACCGCTACAGCACAGCACGTTAAAGCTGTGTCTAAATAAGTCTCCAAATCCTGCCTGGGTCGTGTATTACAGCAATATTCAACCGGCAGCTCTGGAGGTAGCAGGTGCCCACCCTGACCATGGCCGGATCCTGCGTGCCATGCCAGCCTTGGACACAACAGCCGCGATGCTCAGCCTCTCCTAACAAATTGCCCTCCAGCTCCTCCTGCTGCAAAAGCCCAGCAAGTAAATGTCAGGGTTTTTTAATGACAAGTACCTCTGCCACAGACAGGAGTGTATAAGCAGAGCAGAATTACTGTCATCTTGGCTTTTTCAACCCCAGCTCATGCTCATAATAACTGTTAGCTCCCCAGCACAAGCGCCTGTTCCCTTTTTACAGCTTTGGATGCACCTTTCCCTATATTACATCCCTGGAGCTTTGCAAGACAGTTCAAAACGCAGACTGGATTTTACATGCCGTTTCACATTCCCGAGCCGTGTCTGGGAAACTCGGCGTGAGCGGATGATCAAGAGCGTGCTGTCAAAGATGACATCGAGCAGATGAAGGGGAAAGCACAGCGTGGTGCAGGTCTTCGCCATGTGCTCTAATTGCCGGGCTCTTTCCGTGCAGGTTGTTGTTTCTCCTCCTGCTGCCGGAACCTCCGTGTTCCCCGGGGAGATGCAATGGGGACTCTTCCACGAGGGCTGGGGCACCCCTCGGACTGCCCCAGGGTGCTGGGGTGCCCACCCTGTTGTCTCAGCCAGAAAAGGGGGTGCCCAGCACCCAGGTCGGGGGTCCTGGTGTGAGCCCGTGCCCTTGGGGGAGAAATCTTCAGCCAGCATGCAGGGCACGATTGCATGGGCAATCGGGAAAAAACCCAATGCCTTGCTCTGCTGGTTGCTGCCTTGGCTGTAAACCAGTGCTTCAGCCTTGGGCTGGGGTGGGAAGAATTTATTTCTCAATGTTTTGCTCATCACGCGGTTTCCCGGGGGCTGCCTGACTTAATTGCTCCTGCTCACTGCCAGGCTTTGGGAGCAATGCTTGCCCGCCTGTCACTGCAAAGCAAAGCATTTCCCTCACCGTCCCTGAACGCAGCTTAAAATTCAGCTAGCAAAAGGCGTTTTTAAGCCAGAAGAGAAGAACAGCCGCCTTGCTGCGGGCAGCCCTGCCCGCCGGTGCCCTTTGCCGGCCCCGCCGTCTCCATCCCCATCGACGCACACAAAACCGCTTTCCAGCACATTGGTTTCAATTACCTGATCTGGAAAGCTGTGATGGTTGCTTCGTTTTTTAAGGCATTCCTTTTCAAACCCAATCATTCCCACTCCTGCCGCATAATTGGGTGTAATCCCTGGGTAACCTACTTCCCGCTGCTGAAATGAAGCTGCCGCATGCAGCTGCAGGCCCAGGTGCCTCATTTTTTTTTTTTTTTTTTTTTTGTGGGTTTGCTTTGGTACTATTCGGCAGCGAGGGTCTCTTTGCTGAACGTGTGGACTATTTGCCAGAGCATTCCTCCTGAGTCTCAACCTCAATTTATCATTCATCTCATACTGAAGATGTTCAGCTCAGGGGGAGAAAAGGGCTGAGAGTCCTTGTTTTGTAGCCGTGCAAGAGCGAATTGGGTTTATGCCTTGTGATGGTGCTGTCTTGTTTGCGGGTCAAAAGACAGGAGCCTTTATCTGCTGACCCAAGCCTGACCCAGCTGGCATGGCAATGTGTGATGTGCATATATGTGATGAATAATTTGTTCTTTTCTCTTCAGAAAAATCTCCCAGGACACACCTTTGAAAACCTCTTTGTGATTGCACAAGGACACTGTGGAATAACATGAAAAATAGTATTTTTAAAATAAACGCAGACAGTTTATGTCTCTCTTATCCTCAGTTCTGTGTATCCATTCCCCCCTGTTTTGCACCAAATTCACCCTGGGGAAACGATGCAAATCTATAGCAGAGAATAAAATTTAATGATCTTCCAAGATCCATGCCTATTGTGCCGGCTGGTCCCAGACCCTGTGGACTGGGGGGGCTTGGAAAAAGGGCTCCAAAAATCCAGCAAAGGGTGCTGGGCGCGCGTCTGCCCGCAGCACTGCTGCTTTGCCTTGCCAGTACCCACCAGTGCTGCCTCTCCCTGTGGTTTTCCCTGCTTCAGCCCAGCAGGACCCCAGGACGCTGGGTGCCGGGGATGGAGGCTGACGGGGTGATGGGGATGGAGACCCCCCAAACGCTTGGACAAGTCTCCTTTCCGTGGACTACGTAGACTGCTAGGAGGAGGGCAGAGCCCTACCCATTAACTGTTTTTAGTCCTTCAGATGCTATTTGGGGATTTCAGGTAAACCCAAAACCACCTGGCAGCTAGCAACAGCTCGGAAAGGGGAAGAGGCCACGTGGGTTCCAACGAGCATCTTCTGGCTCCCGCTGGCCAATGTTCCCGCTGAGGATGCAGGTTTCCGCGCTGTCCCGGTCCGGGCAGCGCCGGCAGCCGGCTGCGATCGATGGCGTGCCGGGGCGAGGAGCGGTGAGCACTGGAAATGAGTGTTTTATTATTCCAGGGCCTTAAGAGGTCAGCGCGGGGCAGAGGCTAGAGCCGGTTCCCTGGCAATCACTCCTCTCCATCCCCTCGCTCATTAGATTTTCTTTGCGTGGATCGTTAAGCAGGAGGGGAGAAAAGGGCAAAAAGGGGCTCAGCTGGAGTCAATGGTTGCGCTGCTGATGGCAGACATGGCTTTGGGTTATCTTGCTTTAATGTCCACTGTGCCACACCGGCTCCGTCCCCTAAAACGTCACCCTAAGGTGGGTGGTCAGCACCCGGCAGGGTACCGTCTCCCACACGCGCTGTACCCAGAAAACCAGGGATACCAGTAACGCCGATGCTATGGATGTACGACAAGGTGTTTTCTCACTTTAATTAGTAGAAATATAAAATAATCACGTGGAAGCGCTGCCCTTGTTTTTGTCTCCTGCAAATCATGCAAGCATGCACTGCAGCAGGCTGCCGATAAATCAAACCCGGGCATTGCTGGGGCCAGGTGAAATGAATCCCAAATCTTGACATTTGTTTTGACACATCATCTCCTCGTGTGTCTGAGCGGCGCGGTCATGTCTTTCGCTCTTTACACGCTGCACCTGGGTCTGCATGTCTGAGATTGCTGCTGAGGTCATTACACAAGTATGTGAACTGCCTATTTTCAAATTAATAGCACATGGACTCAATCTCTAGGCTTTTGGGCATAAGTTCAAAAAAATAGAGATATAAAACTTGGGTGATTTACTGGACCTTTCCTAGACTGAAGTGATTAATTGTCTGATTTACTGGTTCCATTTTTTTTTAATGCTGAAACTGATATAAAAAAATTAAAGGGAGTGTAGAGGAAATGGTTATCACAAATGCCTTCATCATATTGCTAAGTAGAAAAAAATGGTATGGTGATGGATAAATTTTAAAATTAACTTTCCGATTCATTTCTGTGTGGTGGTGAGCAGAAGTGTGAGCGGTACCCATCTGATGCGGACAAGCTTGGTGTTAAATGTTTGAGGAATGCGATTCACCGATGTGAGCCAGTCAACTCTTGTTAAAATTCTCTCTCTAACCAGCCAGAAATGGTTTTAGGCCATGGTGAAAAAACAACTCTAAACCCACAGTGGAGTGACAGCATCTGGCACAGCATCGGTAAGTCAGGAAAGTCATTCTGGGTGTTTCAATGACGGACAAAAGACTGAGGGCAAAGGATGCGCCTTTGGGGTATTTATTCGGGTGGCAAAACAGAGGTCACGGCAGAAACATGCCGGCATGTGGCTGTCGGTCCTTGCAAACAACCTGAGCGGAGGACATGCTGGTGGGAGACTGGTGCTGCCCGGGGCTCCCGAAGTACAAATTCCCGGCTGGCTGCGGGGACGGCACCTGCCCTGCGCTGGCTGACGTGACACCTACTATCACGGGACGATAATTAAACCCAGAACCCCTCTGCATCGCCAGCTTTTCATCCTGATCTTTCTTAAAGCACTAGCACATGTTTCCATCTCCGCGCAGCACCTTAAGTCATTACGGTGAAATCTCGTGGTATTAGTTTTACGACAAAAAAAAAACCACAGCGGGAGAGCAGGGAGGAATATCTCCCCTTGCAGCATTTCCTTTGCGGTAGCCCGTTGTATTCCTTGCCGTGTGCTACACATCTTCCCACCGTGGTCAGCTGCCGTGGGAAGCAGCGGCTTGGGTCTGCCCTGTCCCGGCTCTGCCGGGAGCCCCGACCCCCCCTGAGTTTGCTAAGCTCGTTTCACCTTTAGAGCACAGTGATTACTGTCATGTATAATATATGTATTGCAATAGGCAGGATATTAAAAATAAATGCTTACACAGCCAGGCCAGGCTGATATTCTACTTAATCCAACAGAAAAAAAAAGTATTGATTCCCAAAGCAAAGCGGGGAAAACCATAAGTCACTAAAAATGAGCTGTAGGCTAGTGAGCGGTTTTGTCTTTTGCCTTCCCCTGAAACTAGTCCCTTAAGCTTACAACTGCATGAGTTTCAGGGTCACTGTGTAGCACCTCAGTAGTCAAGGGGAAACCACCACCAAAGGGTCACTTAACATATTTTAAAGGTAAATCAACTTCACTGGCACTGGAGCAGTAAGGCTCCTGATTTTCCTTGTGCTACAGCTAATTATGAGCTTGGCTTTGCCAGGTGATACATCCCTACCCTGGAGCTATGAAAATCTTCCCTTTACACCCAGAAGATGAGTACCTCCTTAATGATTTAAAAAGTATTCGCGAAAGCACTGTCTTTAAAGATGTGCCACGTTTTCTCACTCATTTCCTTGGGTGAATTTGAATTAGCAATAGGAGATCTACGGAATGATGCCAAAGACCAGTATGCCCACTTTGGGAGTGGCTGGGTTTTCTGGGATGCCGTCACCGGCAGGCGCTGCTGGCTGCTACATCCATTTGGAATTGCAGTTGGACGTAGGAGATGCACAGGAGCCCGCAGTAGAAAGGAGCTCCGGGTCACCTCGTCTGTTTTTTTCTTCACATAGCCTTTTATTTTTTGCAGTATCAGTGGCCTCATCCTGGCACTGCAGCCAGGCAAGGACTGCTCCACTGGAAATGCAGGCAAGGGTTAATTTTCTAAATTTGGAACATTATCTGTCATGTGCGACTGCTCTGTAATTATGACTTTTTCTGTTTCTTCGAAAAAGGTTATTACAAGAGCCTTTTAATCTAAAAGGCCAATTATATTAAAACAGGGACTTCCATACTTAGATCCCCCTTTATACACACGCTATTGTGTTTGGTATAAATTTAGCAAATTATATGGAAGGTTTTGCTCAGTGGAAGCTTAAAAATATGATAGTAATCATAGTAATCAAGTAGTAACTTGCATCCATGTAAGCATGAACAGTCCCAAGAAACACATCTATGTTATTTATTGAAGCTGGGAGCCCTAACTTTAGGGAAATAATTCAGGTGCAGGGGCTCAGTACCTCTCCTTTGCACCTCTGCACGTTGGAGGGACTACCAGCTCCGGGTTTGGAAGATGCTGCGGAGCAGCAAGATGTGGAGAAGCTGAATTTGCAGCTGCTGAGTTCAAGCAGGGGCTGCGAGGAGCAGGGAAAGCACCCATCCAGGCTCATCAGTGCACTGCATTTTGCAGATCATTTCAATGAGGCATGAAACCCAAAGCAATTACAAACCTCTTTATTGGTCTACGCTGAAATCTTGCATAGGCAGAGCGCGCTGAAAAACTTACTGATGTTTTAAATCACATTTATACTCTCTGCAAGGGGAAACACTTTCTTCCCAATAAAGTAATGTTGTTTTCCCTGACCCGTAATCTACAATGAGAAATAATTAGCTTGAAGGACATGTAATGGAGAAAAGGATAGAGTTTCAGAGCATCTCCCGCGTATACGGTGGTAATTGATTCTAAGCACTGCTCTGGATGATGAGCTCGTTAGGAAGTGAGCGGCGCAGACACAGGTCCCTGGGTATTGGCTGCAGAGAGACGAATGGTAGTTTTACAGGAAATTTAAGAAAACATACTCCTGTGGTCATATTAGCTCTATCAGTTTCTAACTACTCAATTTTTTAAACTGCAAGCTGTCATTTTATCAATACCGCTGAAACAATTGTAAAAGGGCCAGAGATGGGAGGAAATGGGAAAACTGGAGTCCCTTTGCCCGGCACGCTGTCCCAAGACTGCCGTGGGTTGGTTCATGGACATGAGGCACGGGGACAGGGATGACGGCCCCACTGGCAGCATCCAGACTGGGTTGGTTCAATGTCAGCGGGAGTTAAAACTCAGGGATGAAGCTGAAAAAAAGCCGTGTTGAGGCAGGTGAATTGCTGCTCCTGCAAACAAGCCACTGCATCTTGTCGATGGCTTTATCAATCTCCTCCCTCGTGCGGCTCACACTCCTGGGACGCTGCCTGGCCAAATTCATTTTCAGACTCTGGGCGCTGCGAAGCCTATAAGTAATAAGAATGAAGCTATGAATTTCTTGGGAGGACTCCAGTAAAAAGCTGGAGCTGCCTGGGTTTCGGCGTTGGCAAGCCCTGTATCGCTGCGATGGCTTTGTGCTCAGCCAGGAGAGCTGCAAAAAATCCAGAGTCTGTTTTCATTCCCTGAGCTGCCTGAACCCCAAATGCTGACGGCAAATTCCCTCCTACCGAGGAGAAATGTCCAAGCCTGCACACAGGCTGGGCTGGGGAACGGTGCGAGGCTGAGCCCTCTGCTCCCCGCCGCCCTCTGCTCCTGGAGTAATACACAGCAAATCAATTCTGCCAGTGTTAAGCACTAAATATAAAGATAGAAATGCCCCGTATAGCAAAAAGCAGGTATGGGTATCTATAATCCACCGCGGCCGCAGGTTGAGGTAAGAGCTTGAGGGTCATTGATTGCTTCCATGATTTATAACTGGCTGGAGTTGCAGAGCAACATCAGGTGGGGTGATGCTGTGAGGGAGCTTGGTCCTGGCTAAAACCCCATGTTTGCAAGGTGCTCTTCTTCATCGCCCACGGATGCCACCATTGCCATGGGTTTTTATATACCACCCCCAGTTAATGCCAGCCTTCTGATGAGTGTGAATAAAATACCACTGCAGAAACGATATTTGTGTATTGTTATTAAAAATGTATTTTTTTGAGGGGGTGGTTGTTCCTTGCAGCTGGTTTCCACCTTTGTGTTTCAAACGGGTTGGCCGTGGCGCATCACCCGTGCCACCTCTCCCACCAAGTCTCAGTCCCTCTCTGTTGGATTTAGGTAGGAGGGCAGGAGAGAGCTTTAATTCCCCTTGCTGCAAAAGCCCAGGGCTTTCGGGGCCTTCTCTGGGTCAGGGATAACTTAGAGCAACCCGGAGGCTGCTCTAAGATGTGCCTTGTTTCCAGGGACTGGGTGCAGGGTGCCCACTGCCCATGGGGACACACCGTCCTGCTCCCCACGGGAGTCGGCTGGACCATGGAAAATGCTCTGGGACACTGAGAGTTGAACCCTTTTGGTTCATCAGGAAGCTTAAGTGATTAGATGACAAAGCTTAGCCTATGTTATTAACATTACGCTCATAATTATGGTCAAAAAGGAAATTGCAATGCGTGAATTCAAAAGCTTTGGGTGAGCTGAGAGATTATTTTAATTCAGAATCACTGGTTTAGGGTCTGAGCCCCGCTATTGCCTTCCTTCCTTCGCATCTGCTGAATCAGTGGTGCCATGGAGCTAAAAGGTTCACTGCCTAGATCTTTTATTTATGCATTTATTTAATCTCGCCCCACCAAGGTAGGTGTTTTAAGATTATAATACTCCTTATTCTCAAAAGTTATGATAAACCTTGGTGCAGCATTTCAAGTAGTACGTGCACAGGCAGGTCCCTGTGAGGACTGGAAAGCAACCAGGACTGGCTTGCAAGACTTCAATAAAAAGCAAGGAGCATGCTACAAAGGGTGAAGACGAACGCTGTTGCTAACGAGCTTGCCGGGGCTCCGAAAGCGCAGCCTGGCGAGCATCCAGCGAGCATCCCCAGTGGGCCGTCGGGAAGGGCTCCATGCAAAGTTCTGTTTGACTTTATACCATCCCGGTGAATTGGTTTTACAAGATCGAGTGGAAAAATTGGTGAAGGGAAGATATCATAATTTCAATAGCAAGTGGCCCAAGGCTTTTGTTTCTAATAAATGGACAAGCTCCTTTAAGGCTGGCAATTAATCTGATGGATCTTTTCAATTTTATCAGCCCCTTCTGTGACATTATTCTTTAATCTGCACGGCTCCAGCTTTCATTAAAAACAAACCCAGTGACAACGAGGTAAAGCTGCTCAAAATGCCGCTGCTAATCTCTGCTGCTCGGGCATTTCCCTGTAATTGCTTTTCCACAGTGTTTCTGTACGAGCTGTTTAGCGCAGCATCTCTGGTGCTGTCATAGCTCCTGGATACCTTAATCAGGGGCTTTACAACTTCATACAAATATTGTATCAGGAGAGAAGGGGTTGTTGATGGTCAGGATTTGTGAGAAGCATCTGTCTTTCTTCCAGCTTTTGTTGCTAAATTAAATTATGGCCTCGAGGAGAGGAGTGTGACATGTTTTACTGCTTTCTAGAAAGCATATTCAGGTAGGATTTCTTGAACGCTTGGGCCCTTATTTTCCTTGCCACGGGTTGGCACCCCGCTGGAGACGGCTGTCAGCTCGAGAAGGATCATATCTCTTCCCAAAGGGATGGCCAGGTCCGATGTACGTGGTGCCAGCTGTGCCCGTGCAAGGTTTGGATCGCATTTAACCAGGGCCAGCAAATGACCCCAAGCCCCAGATTTTTGCTGCAGAGGGTGCCAGTCCCGGGGAAATAAGCTGTGCAAAGCTGCTGCTGCGAGATGTCTGGGTGCTGCCCTGGCTTCGGAAATATCACTGATCTGCTGGGCTGGACACGGACACCGGCAGCTCTCCTCCTCCAGCTGCTGCCAGCGACACGTCGCCCAACGCACACGCGGTAAATTAGGTAGAATTTAATTTTTGTGCGCGACCGCAGCTCCTTTCCTGGTAGACGTCCGAGATGAGCGAATCCCCTCAAATGCAGAAGCCAGGTTTATTCTAGGAGCCAAATTTATCTAAATCCTTGGCGTGACATCTCCTTCGGCTCACGGTTTGGAGGGACTTCTCTCCTGCTTTCTGAAACACTTTAAAATGGGGATCGCTGCTGGGGTCCTGGCCGTCCCAGTTTGTATGTCGTTCACTGCAAGTGAGGACAAGTTAGAGAGAAGTGCTGGCATGGTCAGACACTGCCGTACAGGTTAGTATGCACGCTGGAAACACAGGAGCTGAGATTTAAGGATTTCTTTTACCAAACCAGCCAGGCTGGAGGTAATGTAACGCGAGTTCATAGGCAGTCATCAAAGCAGAAGAGGAAAGACTGGAATCCATAATTTGAAATTGCTTCTATAGCCGGATTTGTTGGCATTTTTTTATGAAGGAAGCTGTAAAGTTTTTAAAAAGTGGTGGTTAAGTTATGCATGCTGCTTGCGAGCAGCCTGGTAGAAAATGGGTTTTGCGGTTCTTCCTCTCATCACCCGGGCTCGGGTGGGGGCTGCAGGCTGCAGGAAGGCAAAGCCCTTCGCAGAAAATGTTCAAACCTAATAAGCACTTGGTGCTTAAACGCTTTCCGTTGTGCCTTTTTGTCCTTTTCGGGACGGGACGGCCACGAGGAGAGTGGGGTGGCTGTCCCCGAGCATCCTGCTGATCTGCTTGGGGCTGTCCCTGCAAGGTGCACGAGGAGCTGATTGAAGCAAATTAAGCTCCCGAGTAAATTAAATTAAGGCCACCTTAATTCTGAAAAAGGCTGTCTACACAGGGATTTAATGAGGTTTAACTAATCTACTTTAGAAATTAATTCAGATTAAGCTCTCCAAGCATCCCCAGGTAGGCAGGGTCGAAGGAAGAAAGGAGAAGGCTTTTCAGTAATGGGCTTATTTAAGGTGAGATGGTTCGGTGGCTAGTTAGATGCAAAGCAGAGGCTGTCTGCAGGCACGGGGGGGCTCAACGAAGCCAAAACCCACCCGGAACAGAACAGCAGGTTTTCCTGGGGAGAATTCTCACTGACTGACCGCATTTATGGAAGAAAAAGGAGAGAAATCTTCCACAAAGCGAGATCCTGGGTCACCCCATGGGGTGATGCTCACGTTGAGGACAGCCCTGCGCTCTGAGGGCGAAGGTACCTTTTTCTTTTTTGCTTTTTCCTTTATTATTTTTTTTTTTTAATGCCAGACAGGAAATGTCTTGATGCAATATTTAACATGGAGGCCTGGGGGACTTGGCGTGATTGAAGACAGGATCTTCATTTTGACAGCTTAATGCATTTTACATTACGATGCTGCTGCATCCTTCTATTTATGCAGAGTGATCCGGCGCTACATCTCCTTTTCCAAGTCCTTGCATGACATACAAATACTGTCCCTTTGCCCTCCTGACCCAATCTCCTTTTTCTTTATGAGATTTTGGTCGTCTCAAATCTTTTAGGGTTTCACTAAATGTAATCTGATGATAAAGAGGAGGAGAAACCAAGCAAAGCCAAATTTCACTGATAACTACTTCTTCGACTTATGCTTACTGGATTACTGTGAAAAGTGCCTTTGATTGAAGTGGATTATACCTAAGCCCGTGCCTTTGATACAGGCAGTGAGGCATTCACTGGGTCTGAGTTTAGTATTCTGGCCAAATTATTTTGAGTAAATAATAATAATATAATTTGGAAAGCTATGTTGCAAAAAGAAATTTGGGGCTGTTACAACCACAGTACTTGCAAAGTATTTGCTCGCCAGTTATAGAAGAAAAGAAAACAAATAACTTTCCAGGTCTATAACAAGAACTTGCTGAATTTAGACTAATTTGACTCATTATTAGGGCCTGCTGTGCTGAGCTGGCAGGCAGAGAGAGGGGACAGGACAGCCGAGGCTATGGGAGAGGCGCCGGGGGCACCTGCCCTGACCCAGGGAGCCGCTGGTGTATATATACATGCACACATTATATACCTACAGAGCCATACCTATACGTGCGCGTCTCAGCCTTTGTGTGAGGGCTGTTCACGTCTGCACGTGGCCTCTTTGTGCGACTGAATGAGCTCCACATGGCCCGCGTTCAGGTTATAGCAAGCGTCCTAAAATTATGTTTTAAGCCACCTTTAGTCTAAATCACATTGCAAGCAATTTAAACCTGCGTTTCTGCCTACTGTAGAAATATTTTGGCGTCGCTCCTGAGCGAAAGGGGCCCCTGGAAGTGGTGGCCAGGGTGGGAAAGGCTCAGTGCTGCATTCAGCTGAGTGTTTACTGCCAAGAATTGCTATTTTGCCATTTATTTTTTCAATGTATTTGAAGACTCTCTGGCTTGGGGATTTCAGAGCTACATTGCTGGAGGCAGAAAAGCCACACACATCTGTAAGCCTGTGATGTGCCTGCAATCAATACGGCTCTGAGCATGATCTGAACGTCTGAGCCCCCATCTACTACACAAATGCACCAAGCGATAAGCAGCTGCCGGTGGGGAAGGACCTGGTGCAGAAAAAAATGTCACCGTGCAAAGAGATATGCAATCCTCAATGAATAAATCCAATAAATTCTATATAAATCTCTTGTTATAGCCTGTTTTATTGAACCAACCAGCATGTTTCTCCACTTGAGAGACTGTGGAGAGCCTTATTTATTAGCACTGCAACACGAGTGCTTCCCTGCGCCTTTGTCTGCTTTATCTCGCTTGTCACCGCGCCGCTGCGCGTGCAGCTCTGGGCCCTGTGCCTTTATTTTGGGAGGTTTATCATTTAGGCATAAAACCTTTGTTCCTAGCTGAAAATTGGAAGGTGTCAGTTGTGCACGTGTTTGCCTGAGGGAGGAGTGTCTTTAGGGAATGGCTGTTAATAAAGGAAGATGGGGGTGATGCTGGCAGCAGGGATGTCCTCGCTGGCCACCGTGGGACCGTGGTGTCACGCATGGGATGAAGGCATCTCTCCAGGTGGAGGGACCGAATCCAGCACTGGTAGCACCAGGACATGGGCAGGAGATCTCATCACCTACCACCATGCGTGTGATGCTCATCGTAAAATCTCACGTCTCAGAGGCAACCTGGGTATATGAGGCAGCTCAGCACACAGGGAATGGAGTTTTTTTTCTCTCCCTAGATGTTTAAAGTGAGGTTTTCCTGCACGACCTTCAAAAGGAGAGCGACGTGTGAACTGCGAGCCAGCCAAGTGCTTGGGAACACCCAGCTAGCAGAAATGCTCTGCCTTATGGCAAGGTGAATCTTCTCAAGAAGATTTAAGATACGTACGTTATCCAATAATTATCCCCCTCGCCACCAGACAGGTCCAGCTTTCCAGTGTTCAGAGGATCTTCTCCCTCCAGGGTCCATCTGCTGCCATCACCACCGGCACGCAGGAGGTGACCGTCCCCAGTTAAACAGACCGGCATCGCTAGCCTCTGAGTTGGAAAAGCATTCAAACCTTGGATTGCCGAGGGAAATGGGAAGGAGAGATGCACCCAGAATCCGGGCTTCCCCAGCGTACTCTGTGGCCACGACGATCACAGATGACCCTAACCTTGCTTGAATTAAATGGGAGTCAAACCAATGTGAAAGTGCCTTTGCACAGAGCAACGGAGCAGACTGAGATGCTGCAGGCATCAGCGTTCCCATCGTACAGTATTTTTTATCTTCTGCATCTGGTTGTCCTTCAGGAGGCACAGCGAGGGTTGTCAAGGACTGAGAACAACAAAACAGCCTTTGCCTGTGCTGCTAAACACGACTAACACGGCGAAACAAGCGCAGACAGTTTAAGGCTTTAACTCGATGATGCAAATGTGCAATCTGGCTTAGCGATGGGCCCATAATAAGGCAAAAATGAATATTACAGCGTTCTGGCTTTTAAGCATTTTCCCAGAGAAGTCATGTTGGATGTTGTTTCTGAGAGCACAGCCAGGGAATATGACTGGCGATAGACACTTGGTTCAGATTTATATTAAGTTTCCAGCAAACTGGGGGAATATAAGCCCGTCTGACCTAATATTATGTTGATTCCAAAGTAATTACATTTGTTATTTGCAGGATCTGTAGTAAATCGAGTTGTGGCAGTTATGTGGATGCTTCACAGAAGCAATTTCAGAGATCATTAAATATATCTTACATTGGTTACACATTACATTAACCCCTCCAGCACCTCAAGACATATGACATCCATTCACCGAATAGGCAATTTTTATGGGACTAGATGCCAAAAGCAATCCAATAGAGATAAATCCTGGAAATGTACGCAATTACCGCTGAGAGACGTCTGTTGTTCACTATGAGGACACAAGGATTAAAAAGTTTGTGGAAGGCTCATACAAACTCCAGACCAACTACTCCTCTGGCCTGTCCTCTGCCGCAGCCCGGGCTGCATCCTACCAAAGAAGGACCAAAATTCACATGGCACACGCGTCTGCATCTCTGTCCTCCCGGGCGAATTCCCCCTTGTCCCCAGCTAGCTGCTACCTCTCTGGGCCAGAATTGCATTTATCGGAACTTGACTGGTCTGCATTTACTGGTAAGGTCCTCACAGTCCTTGGCGGTTACAGGCGTCGGTGAAAATTGCGGCGTTTTGAGGGCTCTCATCCACGCAGGAAGGTTAAAGTTTAAATCAAAATATCTGTGACTCTTGAGATACGATGTCTACGTGGGCTGAGCAAAACATGGCTGGAAACGTTGGCTCACGAGGACTTTGAGATTCTGATTTTTTTCTGTACAACCAAGGAGGGAGGAGAGGTGATGCTACAGAGATGCTTTTTAGGCCAATGCCTGCTCCGTATTGCATGATGGATGCAGGGAGGACCACAGCCTGGCGGAAAGTTAGCTGCTGGAAAAGCACGGGCATTTGTCATTACTACATTTATTTCATCCAAATGACAAATGGTGTGGACCAGGCGGTGGTAGGGCAGGCCCAGCCCGGGCAGGAGGAAGGATGTGCCCGTGCTCGTCAGCCTGGCAAACACCACCGGCTGTTTCTGGGTGGGTTTTCTGCCAGCTAGCAGCAATGCTAGCTCTCGTCTGCAGCCCCAAAGAGCTTTTGGGGGGTGCAAAAGTCTCGTATGCTCTTCTGAAGAGGTCTGGTGGGTTATTTCGCACTCTGACATCTGTGTTTTGGTAGTCCATTCTGAATGCGATACTCCCATAGCAATGTCTGTGTTTCCTTTTGGGGGGCAACAGAAAGTGGCAGGGAGAAAGAAGCAATGTTTGTGGGGCAGAGAGGGCTCCTGCAAACCAGCGGTTTGATGGTCAGCGTACTTCCCCATCCTGCAGGAAACAGTAGTTCATGTTCCCCTCCTCTGTCTGAAGATATCCTTGGTATTTTTAAAATATGCTAAAATGTAAACAAGCAGCGGAAATGTGTTAAATTAGGGAGCGAGCTGATGGAGACGAGGCGAGCAGGGGTTAAGACACCATCATGGCTTTCTGTAATGTTATTTTTCATACCACCTTCTGCTTTCGGAGCATCACGTGGCGGGGAGGTGAGCGAGCAGGATGGGATGGGATGGAAAGAGCCACCCCGGACTCACCGTCCTCATCCCTTGTTGCAGGGTCCGTCCCGCATGAGCCTCAGCCCAGCAGAGTTAGGAAAATGGGATTAATCAGGTCCAGACAGATGGTGGTGATGGCAAAGACGGCAACCCCAGGCGCTGTGCCAAATACATATCGGTATGTGTCTTTGGGGAGACAAACCAGTGCAAATACGGCTTATTCTTGTAGTGCCGCCCCTTCTGTCCAGGGCAACAACAAACGGTTCAGCCCTTTTGCTCATTATCGCGCCCGCGAGCCAGTTTTAGCAGCTGCACAATGAATAGTTTCGGTGCCCGTTACTGGCAATTTTGCTAAGTGAGGGAGAGACAAAGTCATTAGCGTTTGAGAGGGAGGATTTGAAGCTGTTAGCTGCAAGCACACACGACGGCTGCTGTTGCAGGTTGCAATCCCCCTGACACCGTAATGCAATCCCTGCCGGCCTTCTGCAAAATTCACACTGAGCGCTGAAGCAAAGGTTAGTGAAAGACTTCAGTCTCGGCATTAAAAATACGTTGGATTTTTTCATCGCCGTGGCATAGCCTTGCAATGGATATTAAAAATCTAGCTTCATGCACAAGCGTAAAGGCTTGGGGCTTAAAACACCATCAGGCAGGAACCAAGCTGTGCTGGAAGACCTGGAGAAGAAACTCTCCGAAGATCATTTTTGTTTAGTCTGATCTAATTCAACTCTTGTCTAATGCAATGTTTAATGTTATAATTCAATTTTGGCCAATCCTCAAGATGCGAACAGCCTTGCTAGAGTCTGTTTGCCTCAGGAGTTGTTTTTATTGCTGGGTGACGGTTTTGCCCCCATTATCATCAATCACTGCAGTAAAAATGGGATGAGGAGATTTTGTCTTGGGTCTAATAAATGTGCCCAGGGATTGCCCACTGGCTCCCGATGGGGGGACCGATGTCTCATGAACCTCCAGGGGATGGAGATGGCTCTGCGGGTGGCCAGGCTGAAGTTATTGCAAGCCTTGGACTTCTGCATGTGGAGTGACTAAAAGCAGACCAGTTACACTAAGGTGAAGCAGATCCAAGGTCTTGCAGAGCCAATGAACATCTCTGCAGTGACTTTGGTCACAGCTTGGAGCATCCCCTGAGCAGAGGTGGCTCACTCATTCATCCATCGCTCCCATTATCTCCTGTCTTCTCCCCTTCACTTATCTGCTGCTTTCCCAAATTCGGTGAACTGGGTTTCCCTGTGGCATGGGCAAATGGACCAAGTTTGTCACATTGAGCACACCCACTGCCGTACCAGCCGTGGCTGCTTGCTCTTGTAGCCCCACCTTTGATTAAAGTCCCATACAAACCCTCCCTGGTTATGATATTATCAGGCACTTGTACAAACTGCCAGCAGATTTGGCTGAGATCTCGTGAGCCATGTACCCATCCTGGCAGGCAGCCGTGCTCCGGGTCACCCGGCTCTTCGGCAATTCAAAAGTGGAAAAGATCAGCACCTGCACACCGCAGCCACCCCACGAACAGCACTGCGGGGCTGTTGGTGGGGAGAAGGGTTTCCTTCCACTGCTGCTGCCCTTCTCACCCTTTTTTTTCCTTTTTTTTTCTCTCTCCACTATTCACATCCCAGTGTGTTTGTAAGCGGTTTCTTGGTGTAAAACCAAAATAACCTTCTGTTGCTTTGCAGCATTTCTTTTCCAACAGGCTTTACTTGGCCTTGCTCTCCATGACCCCAATTCAGCAAGGGTGTAAACTTACACTGCCTTCACTTAACAACCTCATTCCACCTTTATTTTGGGGAAAAAAAACCCCCTAACTTCCACAGACGTTGTGTCAAACACATCAGACTTTTTATAGTTGGCAAAAGTGGCAGCGATGGGCTGAGGTTTCCAAGCCCAGGGGAGTGCTGGGTGCTCAGCCCTCGGAAACACCCTCGTTTATTCATCTAGGTAGGGTTCAAAAATAACCGTGGCTGGTGCATAAGCAATCTATAGTACCTGGCCTATAAGAAATCCGTAGTATATGGGAGCATGTGCTGCACGCATTACACAGCTGCATTATTCATGCCTGTGTGTGGGTGTAACAGAGCAGGGCATAAAAAAAAATTAATCCCTATGGTTGTTATTTGCTGTAAGTGCGGAGCGGAAGGGCACTCGTACTGTAAATCCCCCCTCCCCAATGGCCATGGCAAGTCGTGTTTTACAGCCCCAGAGTAAACGCAGCACATGTCTGCTGCTGGCCAGAAGGAAAACATTGTTAGCGTGGTGGGGACATTCCTCCTTTCCGTGCTTGGAGTTTTTCATGGCTTTAATGAGGCTTTATTATGTCGTTTGTGAGCCATGAGGCTGTGTCAGGGCTGTGTGTTGCAGCAGCCTTTTCCCCACCCCAGCCTGGGTGAGGGATGCCCAGCTCCCCACATCACCTACCAGCAACGCCATCCATGCTAGCAATGCAAACATACAGAAACTAGAAATACCCAGAAATATCTTCCGTCCCCAGTGCAGAACCACAGCCTGCACTGGGAAGGGGAACCCCTGCCCTGGAGACCCTAAATACCACGGAAAATGCAAAGAGAAGGAAACGGGAAATATGCAATGCACTTTATATGCCTTGTTTGGTAAAACCTCAGGTATCTCACACCTCCAGCTATGAGGTATTTACCAGTCTTTGGGCTGTAAAGATATTCCCCAAACCTGTCAACTTTCACCCTCCCGCAGCTTTGGGTGGCAGGGTTGGGTGGCAGGGTGCAGCTGGGTGTTGAACAAGCAGAAAGTATTTCAAGGTTCCCCTTCACCCTCTCTGAACCACATCTGTTTTTTGTTTCCGCAGCTGACACATTCTCTGAGATGCATCCTTCTTTGCTGGATTAGTCACACTGCAAGATTGAAAGGGAAAAAAAAACCACCTCATGCACATAATTTTTCTGTATCTGAAAACAGTAGTTTTTGAGCAGAAAGGAGCTGGATGGTTGGAGCATAAGCCAGATTTTAGAGATGCTCTGCCCGATAAAGACCAATTATTAAATACTTGCTGGGCAATGAGGACCTAAAGGGAAATATTACATTTGAGAGGAAGCAGGTAGATAGTAAAGCTGTTAAATCCTTATTTCTGAGGCTCCTTTCCTGAACCAAAGGAGGGCTGGAGGCTGCCACTGCAGAGCTGCTGCCATTTCCCTGCAGCGCCGAGTTGCATGCGACGAGGTTTGCATGTCTAGTAAGTGCCAATAGTTACTTTAGAGGTGCTAAACATTGGTGCTTTCCTCTTTCTTCTCCTCAAAAACCATGTTTTGAAGGCTCTCTCACAAACTGCTGAACTGGAAGGAAAATCCCAGGTATAATTTGTCACCGGTGTCGCACCGAGCGGGTGAAGAGCGGGACAGACACTGACCCGTGGGACTGAGATGTTTGCAGAGCTGGCGACTTCAGAGGTGTAAAGGAATTAATAGAAATTTATTAAATTAGTGTTCATAAACACTAGTGATGCCAGCATCTTCCAAGCAAAGCTGGGGGCAGCCAGGGGAGTGGGGGATTTGCTACCCAAGCGTGTACCCGTGGACAACCAGCCCATGGCAAAGAGTCCAGGCAAGATGGGGTGAGCTGAATCCAGCCCTGCCTTCATCGCAGGGGCTTTGCCTGACTTTGCTGAGGGTGCTGGGGGTCTCCTTCCACAAGGTTCTTGGGCTCTTTCTTTGCTTTTCCTTTTTTTTTTATTAACTCACCTTATGAGGAACATATTTCCAATAATGCCCCTGGAAGGAGCACTTGGTGATGGAGTGGTCTGGGTGTAATTTGCCTGTAGCTGAGTGTAGTGTTTCAATTCTATCTGAATTTGTGCCTATGATTTATGAGTTAATGTTTCCTATTGTAAATTATATTTAAAGAGAAAAATGAGACTTATTTTTTATTTTTAGAAAACCTAATGTTTATGCTTTACGTGCCATCAGAAGAAATAAAGCATTGGTATGTTTTCAGACCATGTTTTCAGCAGGTAGAATGCAATTACTCAGACTAGGGAGCTCTATTTAATATATGAATAGAGTAAAATGAAAAGGCATTCAAAGCCTGATCCAAAGCCTCTTTAAATCTTTGGGAGTCTTTTTTCCCTTGAGATTATAGAGCCAAGCCCCCAGCCATACAAATGGGAATGGGATACACGCTATTGTCTCTCGATGGGGTACTGCCATAGCTCAGGCTTGAATTTCACCCTCTGAAAACGCAGATATTGGACTTTCCAGTGCTGTTATTCAGTGCATCCACTGTTTCCTCTTTTGCGGGTAGCGGTAATGGATCTGTAATGCACTTTTCCCATCACATTAATTTGTCCACGAGCTGTTCTGACATTCTGCTGTGGCTTGTAGAAACGCAAGCGCCGTCCCCACCACGTCCAACACCTTCCTGGGGAACGCGCCGGCGTCTCCTCTTCTGTCTCACCTGGCACGAACCTCGCTGGCCGAGCACACGTTACTACAGCCGTCGCTTCGGATCATGTCACCCGCCGAGGTGAACGCGATGCTTGTGAGAGTCACCGGGGAGGTTTGCTCTGCCGAGGGATGGCAGAGCCGTGTCCCGGGAGGACCTGGAGTTCTTCCTCCTGGGACCCGGCAGCTCCTTATGGGGTCTGGGCTCCCGAAGGTGCTTGAAACACATTGCAGCTGGTGACTCCCTTGGTCCGGCCGCCGCTGACCATGAGTTTTCCTGGTCCATGAGACACAACATTGTCCCATTTACCGCTTTCAAGCACATTCCCAAATACATCAGTGCATGCCCTGAACTCCTTGTGCTTCATTTGCTTTCTCAGGGTGATGAATTATCATCCGTAAGGGGGGTGATTGCAATGTTCAGCAGCCTCTTCTCTTCATCTTCCATTGATCCATGGGTGCATCCAACTTTACACAGGTGTCCACTTGCCCTGGACTGTCTCCAGTTCTGTCTTCTGCTGAACAACACCGTGGGATCCTGAAATGAAATATTCTGCAGAAAGAAAATTTGTAATCGGATTGTAAATTAGGAGCATGGAACACAGAGGTCTTGGTTGAGCAGCTCATGCTGGAACGCAGAGCCCCAGCACAGCGATGCTGGGAGGTGGCTGACCTGCAGGTTAATATCACTGCAAACAGCTGCCCATCTCATGTCTCACATCTCATATCTCATATTCCATATTTTATAGTCATTTGTTTTGGGGTAAAATGAAAGCAAATGGCTCGGTGTTTGTGAAACTATCAAGCAAGAAAAAAAGAAGAAAAAACCCTATGTTGTTGTTGATCTGGAATGGTTTGTTTCAGCTTAGCATGGTTTTAATCCTCTAAAACCTTTTCTGAATTTACACTAAAACCCAAATATGACTACAGTGCAAGCAACATCCATCCTTTAAACCATCCTGGAATCAAATGCCTTTCCTTTTGAAAAGAAATTGTATCCTTGCTGAAACTATTAACTGAATCCAACAGGAATGGTTAATGGCCTCCATGCAGTTAAGGAGTTGACATATTTTCAGGGGAATTCACTGTAAAGCTGGTTTGAAAATTTCCATTGAAGTTGTGGATTTTTTCACATTTCATTTTGCCTTCCCCACAGCTATTTGTTTCTGCAGGTTTTTTTCCTTCTGCAAACTCCAGGCTGGTTTTGTACCTTCTTCTAAACGGCATCTCCTGAGAGCAGCAGCAGCAAGTATGCACCAGATACAGACTCCACGTGAAAGGGAGGAAAAACCAGTTTTTGCAGGTTTTCTTATCCCTAGCCAAGCTTCTTAAAGGGATTTTTTACCAAGCAGATATAAATTCCAAGTGATCCTATCTCTATGTTGAATAAAAGTACTTGCAGAGCCTTAACTTTAAATATTTCCTATTTGTTTCTGTCACATAACTTTAAGATCATTATAGCCCGGAGAAGCCCATGACCTCATTCAGTCAGAGCGGAGTAGAGCCGCACAGGAACTGGCCCCGCTGCGGCCTCAGCACAAAATCCCATGAAAGCGGAGAGTTTGGGCAAAAATCCTAGTTTTAAATAATATTTGTCATGAAGTTCTCAGATAAGTTTATATAGACAACACAACAGACAGAAACAAGTAGGGAAACTCCCAGGGCATGGAGATTCCTACAGGGAAAGGGGGCTTTGCTGCGGAAATCTCCATCACTAATGCATTGCATTATTCTACAAATTGGTGAATAACCTGAATTTGCAGATGGAGGAAAGGAATATCTAATCTAGGTATCCTCCAACTTTCCCATGGTGTATAGACAGTGCATCTTAATAAAAAAGCTGTCTCGTAGTCTACAATTTACCCTTCCTCCTCAACATCCAGGGTCCTGCGTAAGTCACACCTTACGGGAAAGCTAAAAGGAAAAAACTCCCCAGAAATGGGACCAGAGTCAGCATCATTTGAGCATTGCGCTCTCCCACAGCACGGGTTAATGTATGTGCATTAAACCTTGCCTTTTATTCCTACCAATAGAGTATCTCTAGTACTTAAAAGTTTATTATACTGCTTTTCCAAAGTGCTGGGTTACGTTTGCAGGGCATGAGGCTTTTTCCCTGTACCTGTGACACGTGCGTGTGGGGGCTCTGTGAGGAAGGGTTGAAATCTGGCATTTATTTGTTTCAAGATCTTGCTCTTCAGCTCTTTATCCAGGGAGACAAAGCTGCCTTTGCCGAACGCCCATCCACGCAGAAATCGGTGGTGGCAGACGAGACACTTGTGCTAATTAATATTTTATGGGCTTATAGACTTTCTTCCTCAGCAGCTGGTCTTAAATAAAGACCAATTTGCAAAAGTGTTAATTAACTCTAATTACAAAGTGCATTGTAGCTTCTCTGAGGACTTCCGTCTGGAGAATGACATGTAACCATTCAGCCCCTCGTCCCCATCATGCTGCAGCGATATTTCAAGGCGGCTTTTTCTAAGGACTCCACGCATGTTTCCAAATCAGAACACTCACATTCCGTGTTGGATAATCAATCAGAGGGTACCAAATGGCCACGCTAACAGAGGATGCCAGTTCCTTTGTCTATATGCCTAAATCCTTAAAGCCGGAGACTTTTCCCGTGCAACCTCCTTCCCTGGGCACTGAAGCGAGCGTGCCCTCCGCTGTGACCTGGACCAAAAATTTCTCTGCTCCCTGGTAGAGCTGCGGAGGAGTGATGCTGGTCCGCATCCAAGATGCTTCAGCGGCAAAAATGAGCATGTGGTCATAACTCCGTGGAGTGGCATCCAACCCCCAAATGAGGGCAATACCATTGCACAGAGCAGCATTAAATACACCTACTGCAGCACCCAGGGTAACCCGGGAGTTGAACTCCAACGCGTCTTATGCTTTGACAGTATATTTACGCGAGCTTTCTATTAGCTTTCCGTGGCTCATTTCACTGGGTTTACATGCACAGACTTTCAAGTGTTTTACCCCAGGCAGAGCTGGAGCGCGCGCGTGTGCAGAAATACAGCCCCGGAGCAGCACCGCAGCGTTAATGAGGAGGAAATCAATTAGGAGTTTTGACACGCGGCGATGCGCTCAGGCAATTAGCCCTGTCTCTAGCTATGAGGCTGTGGTTTTAATGTGACAACGACAGCGACTGTGTCACTTACAGTCCTCCCAGTGGCTTTCAGCACTGCCGCTCTTGCTGATGACAACTATTGCATTCCTCCCGCTGGAAAGCAGCCATATGTGGGATCTCCTCCACGGACAGCTTTAATTGGCAGCAATCAGGCCCACGAACGTGGTGTGCGTGGCCAGGGGGGTGTTAATTTTCAAATGGTGGTGTCTTACCGCTTAAGGCTCCCAGTAAGGATGGAAAAATGCACTGAACGCTGCGGCCTCGCTGCCTCCGCTTGTGGAGCTGCAGGGGATCGTTTTTACATGGCTTGGTCCCGTGCAGAAACCAACCAACCAACCAACCTTTTGATGTCCCTTCAAAACCTACAAATCTATAATTTGTGTTATCAATTATTTTGGAAACATCATCATCATTATTATTATTATTATTACTACTATTAATATTTGCTCTGTGATTTGCAGCAGCTTTTATACAGAGGAGCTGGGAGAAAACTCAAATTGCAGCTCCAACTCAAGATAACGTATTCACTAGAAAGTTAAATGTTCAGACTTTGAACTACTTCACCAGCCAAAATTCTCCTCTCAGTTCCACAGGGCAGTTAAGTTCTGGAAAGAAATAAAAGGATGTGGACATCCTGTTGGGAAGCACGGTCTAGGCAAAACTAAATCCAATTTTAAAGAGGATGGAGGAGAGGTTTTAGTGTACTGAAGTATGGTTTGTCTTAAATTAATTTTTCAGTAGAGATATATATATGCAATACTGTTAAACAGTCGGTTCAACCGCCTTCACAGAAATCCCCCTACAAAAAAAAAAAAGGCCTTTTGCAGCATTAACTTCTTCAAAGAAAACATTAGCACATTAATAAGCACCAATTGTGGAGGTTTCCTATTGAGCAGCATCCTGCAATGGGGGCTGCATTATCCCAGCTGGGGCCGGCGCCGGCTTGCCCGCAAATCCGGGTGCGGGGCTGTGCCGAGGCAGGTGGGGATGGCTTCCATTCATGTGGTGGGTGGCACAGCTATTAATTAGACGATTTGCCAAAAGAAGCCTTCTTTTGTACATACGCACACGCTGCTTTTCAACTTTCAAAGGGCAATTCATGAACTGGTAAAGGCCTGGCAAATTAATAATAATGAGCTAATTTCCATGCCATCTGCTAATCGCTCTCCTCTGCAGCGCTTGGCTCCCAAAACAGGAGTTTTTCCTACTCTCCTTCTGTCTACCAACAGGAAATAATGACATCCAACTAAACTCTTTTGGAAGTGATTCAGTTGGTATTCTTTACCGCTATATCAGCACTGAGTCATTGCACAACCTCCAGCTCTCATTTCAGTTCCTCGAAGGGAAAAATCTCTCAAGGGAACGGAGGGGTGGGTTTTACAGTGCTGGGCTGATCCCTCTTCTTTCCTCCCTCCCTAAGGCCACGTTTTCTTTATTGGCATTGATTTTTGTCCCCGTATGACTTGGGAACGGCAGACTAGGGGCAGCGTGCTCTAAGGAGATCGGTGTGCGGTGGGCTGGGGATAGCGGCCGGGATGAAAAAAAGCAGAACACTGTATTTATGGAGCGGATAGACCGCAGCCGTAAATGCCAGCTGCTGCTCGTTAGAGGAGCTGACTTTGCTTCCCAGCCCCTGGAAAGGTCAGGGCCATTGGGATGCAGCGTGTTCCTGCACGAGCTGTCTCGTCTCTGAAAGCATGGGATGCACGCATGTGGACGAATAAGTCATTTCAAACCTGCATAGTGAGACCTGGCCAAGCGGAATGGTTTTGTCGGCCCCAACCGGGTTTCTCCTCAGCGCGATGGTGAGGCCACAGCCGTGGGCTCACTCCAGGGCAGAGGTGGCCACCGCGAAGCCCCCTCCGCAGGTGGCCATGAGTGGGATCTACAGAGGCCACCGCATCCCCCTGCTGCCTGCCAGTCCTCCTTCAGGCCAACGGTGCTTCATTTTCTTCTCCATATGGGGTATATAAGAACAGAGAGATCTCAATGCCCTCAATTTTAAAAAGGTCAGCAATCACATAAATATGAGACTGCAGACCAAAAAACTGGCTCTTGGGTCATGTCCTGAGCTAAAGAGGTCTCTGAGGGGAAGGAGGTGGTTGCAGCTCTGTTGCTTCCAGCATCAGTGGGTGGCTCAGGAACAGCAGTGGTTGTGGTCACCAGCCCTGCTTGGGTCCTTTATGCCACTGGGCGACATGCCATTATAGATGTGTGTGTGTGTGTGTGTGTGTGTGTATACATATATATAATATCTTCTTTGCAGCCCAGAAAGCCAGCCACTCAAAAAACCGTGACCAGCAGGTTGAGGGAGGTGATTGTCCCCCTCTACTCCACTGTCCTGAGACCCCACCTGCAGTACTGCATCCAGCTCTGGGGTCCCCAGCATAAGAAGGACATAGACCTGCTTGAGGGGTCCAGAGGAGGGCCACAAAGATGATCAAGGGGCTGGAGCACCTCTCCTATGAAGACAGGCTGAGAGAGTTGGGGTTGTTCAGCCTGGAGAAGAGAAGACTCCAGGCAGACCCTATAGCAGCCTCCCAGTACCTAAAGGGGGGCTACAGGAAAGATGGAAAGAGACTTTTTACCGTGGCCTGTAGTGACAGACAAGGGGTAATGGCTTTGAATTGAAAGAGGGTAGATTTAGGTTGGGTGTAAGGAAGAAGCTCTTGACTGTGAGGCTGGTGAGGCACTGGAACAGGTTGCCCAGAGAGGCTGTGGCTGCCCCATCCCTGGCAGTGTTCAAGGTCAGGCTGGATGGGGCTTTGAGCAGCCTGGTCTAGTGGAAGGTGTCCCTGCCCATGGCAGGGGGGCTGGAACTAGAGGATCTTTAAGGTCCTTTTCAACCCAAACCATTCTAGGATTCTATGATTCTTCTATTATTGTCATCATCATCGTCATTGCATATATTATTATGTATGCAATGAAATTATGCCCAGACACCCCAATGCATTTTGCTGTGCTTGAGAGCATCGTCACCATTTGCTGAGGCCGTAAAACTGTGTCCCTTTCCCACACGGCACAATCGCATCGGCCCTGAGTTCAGAGAAGTGTCCCCCCCAGGGGCTCGAAAGCCAGTTTTAGGGCTTGAGCGTGACCTTTCATTGTCAGAGCCCCAGAGTTGATGGGGAGTGACATTGGCATTGATCTGGAGGTGTCTGTCCAGCTGCCACGGCAGAGCTTGCTCCGAGCGTGAAGACAAACCGGGCGATACCTGTGTAATAGGGAGAAATGCGTAAATACGTTTCATTGCTTTCACTGAGTGCAGCTAAGTGAGACGAAATTCAAGAATCTGCCTGTATTGTTCCCTGAATTACCAGGGTTTTTCTTTTTCTCATTACCTTCCCCTCACAGCTGCTAGCTAATGGAAAGCAGCGATATGATTTTCCCTTCTCCCTGACTTATTGTGTGTGTGTATTTGTAGGCTCAGGATATTACACTGGGGATCTATGGATTGGTTTATTCGGTTTATATGGAATTTGGGAGAGCAGGAAACACATTTAACTCTAATCATCTTGGGAATAGGTCACATAACCCGGAGAGTCATGAACCTTTCATAACAAATATATATGGCCAGGTGTGAGAGAAAATGAAGTCCATATGTTTAACATGAATTGGGCAAGTATAAATTTCCTAGAAGCCGTAAATAGGATGTATGTCTACTTTCGCCTGATCATGTGAAATTATGGGTAAGCCAAAACGGATTATTTCCTACAAATTACATCCATGATTTTATACGATGATTTTTGATTATCTTTTCCAAATGACTCTCGGTTGCCCGGGCTCGCACGAAGACAAACCTGCGGTTTGAATTAGTCTCAGCGGGAGCTGCCGTGCTTTTTCTGAGAGCAGAGTTTGGGCCACAGTCTTTATTATCTGATGACTGTCATCATGCAAATGGTTACAAGTGGAAATGAAAAAGTACTTGAGGCTCTTTCAAGTTATTTCAGCACGTAGGAGAATACCTGGCTGTGCGAGAGGGCCAAACCGAGAGCAGAGGGAAATGGCTTTCGGTGCGTTGCAGCTGTGCAGCTCAGCCGTAGGGGCTGTATCCATGAAAACGGAGGCATTTTGATAGCTCTTATCTGGGCTCGTAAGGCCAAATCTTTCCACCAAATATCACGTGCGGCTCAAGACTGAGACCGAAGCGTGTCCTGCATCGCACCCGGGGTGAGCCCCTGCCTGGCAGGTTCGGCGTGTGGGCATGGACCACAGCGGTGGGTAATGCCAAAACCCATCATCCAGCTCGAAGCAAAGCCCAGACCTGACATATATCGCAAAGGTGATTTTCTTCACGTGAAGGGGTATCATCGTTAAACGCCCTTTCAGCATCGGTTTGCATTAAGCCCATGTGTTAAAGGATGCTGCAGGTGCAGGAGCGCGAAGGGCTGTTCGTGGCTGAGCCATTTCCCAGTGCTCCCAGGAGGGTATTTCTGGGCACGGGACATCTTGTGCAGAAGGGGCACGGCCACCGAGCTCTCTTTTCTGTGGTGTGGGGGGCAGAGGTGTGAGCTCAGCTCGGGCTGGCACTGGGGACGCGTGTGCCTGGCACTCCATAGCCCTCCCAGGAGCCTCCTAAGCCGTGGGGATGGCAGAGGGGACATCCCCAGCTATCTTTTTTGTACAACCCCCCTGGACTAGGGGTGCCCAGTGCTCGGTCATGGCCGGGAAGCAGCCACCGAAGTCAAAATCGCCGTGTTTAAAACCGAGCCGGGGCTGGCTGCAAGCTGGTGATGGCTGATGGCCACGTGTGGGACACCAAGATGTTCCTGGGGGGACTCAGCCAGGCATGCCAGCCTCTCCGTGAGACAAAGGTGAAAACTAGTGGTTTCATCATCTTTGACTACCCAAAAAATAAATCGTGGTGGGCCGACAGCAGTGGATGCTGCTGGGCTGGAGGGGTGAGCAAATGGAAGGGGTGAAGCCATGGATATAGAAATGCCTGCTGTGAAAAGATAACTGTGAACAAACTATGGCACTGCTGGATTTATTTAATCTTTTAACATATAAACATTATCTTTTTACTGCAATAGAGTACCTGAAAACTCCCAGATGAAGAGAACAGGTTTGTAAATAACCATTTCCCAGGCTGACAGCAGGTCTAGACCACCCTACAGTGGGTCTGCAGCATGATGGTTGTGTTTGTCCGAGTTGCTCTGCAAAGCCCAGAGAAGAAAGATGTGCCTAGCAATGTTTTTACGTGCTTTTTTTTTTTTTTTTTCTGGGTTAGCTCTTGCAAGTGGCTTTTCAGTACTTCTATTTGATTCTGCCTCACATGTAATTTCAATGCAGATATAGACGTTAAAGTAATGACACAGATGTGGTGTTGCTCCTTTCATCTGCAGGTAGTTAGGGCTGAGAACCACACCGTGCGATAGCATCGTTCTTGCTGACCTCTTTACATATGTACGAGCAGTAAGGGTTAGGACATTTCCTTTGGGAAAGAAGGAACAATGCCAGAGGAAAAAAATAAATGCTAAGTATAAAGTGGTTTCAGGAAAAGATTATTAACTCACAATTGCCCTGCAGGCACATGTCAGTGTGGAGGAAGTTTGTGGTCCCCAGGGGGGGTCTGCTCTCTCTGCCTCGGTCCAAGGAATCTGATTTCCATCCCGGGAGCACATGGACACCTGGGGCAGGGCAAGAGTTTGAGCCAGGGGTGTCTGGGCACTTGCAGGCACAAAACCAGCACCCGGCCTGATGCTGCTGCCACCAAAACCAACACAAAAACCTCTACGAAGTATTGAAGGGAACCGGGTGGGTGCTGGAGCTTTGCATCAGGTTTCATCACCAGTGTCTTTCATTTGGCACACTGGTTGTAATCTACCTCTTAAGCTAAATAATGTGCTTTTTTTTTTCCTATTATTAGCATTGATTATTGTAGATTTTCCCTCTTCTGAGGACAAGCCACCCTTCCAACAGTGAAACCCAAGAGCTGGGCTGTGAAACACTGGTGGCGTGCAGCAATTCCAGCAAATACTTCTTTTGGCCAGGGAGCTGCCCAGAGAAGGAATTTATCACATGCTGCCTCTAAAAATGCATTTTACTGTGCAATGGGGTGTAAAAGTTCACACCTTTGGAAGACGTTGTAAACGTGGCAGTCCCAGGGAGATAAACGTCGTTTGGGGATCCGTCCCCTTCCTCTGCTCTTACTCGGCAAATAATAGAGTGGGGCATATATCGCTATAGTATCTACGCATTAAAGTAACACCAGCCGCACTATGGGGGCTGAATTACTCCCTGCTTGGTACTATATAAATGTAGAGAAAAGGGCAGAAATAGCCTCAAGAAGTTTATCTTCTCTAAGAAACTAGCAACAGGCCCAGACCCCGAACAAGTCACAGGCAGGGACTGGGGTGCTGAAGCCCTGCTTTTATTATTTTATTTATTATATTGTTTTACTTAAAAGGGAAAACAGCATCTCTGCTTGTCAAAGTAACCCACATCATATGAAAATATTCACAATGTTCCTGAAAAATGTGCTGTTTACATTGGGCTGCATCTGTAGCGCCTTTGTCAGTGAGGGTTTTGTTTTGAGATTTGCAAAGAATTTGCCAAGTTTTAATCGCTGAAGCCTGCAGAGAAGAGATGTCTTGGGTGATTTATTTTCACAGGCAGGATCTCCGAGCAGATAAGAAAATAACTTTGAGGGAAAAGCACGAGGACTGAGCCCGGGGAAAGCCACGCTGCCGTTGGCCAGGCTCTTTTCCGGCGCCGTCGGGCTTTTGCTGATCTCTCTGCCGCGAGTCATCCCAGCCAGTTGCAAAAGGGAAATAAACAGATGGAAGAGTTTTCCATAAAAATGCAAATAGGTTGTAAAAATGTCTGCAAAAATCTAAATACTCGGTGAGAATCTGCCAGTTTGGATGAATATTTTGACAAGGAAAAGTGAAAGGAAGAAGAAGAAGAAGTTAAATGATGTCAGAACAAATTGTTTGGGTTTCCCTGATAAAATATTGCTGCAAGAGCTATAGTTTATTTAATTAAGGCATATGTGCCATACTTAACAATATAAGAGTCTATACAAAAGTAAATCCAGAAGTCAGACTGAAATGGGCTTCATCGCTACAAAAATAATGTATTTCACTGTTGTAAACTGATTTTTCCATGAGGATTTTTGGGGAGAGGAGGATTGATTTTCCCAGGAAAACCCAACCATGCAGCTCTGGAGTATGGTCCCCCAAAGAGGGTGGACCCCGTGCTGCGCTGGCAGTGGCAACCTCTGGATATTTAGGACCTGATGCGGCTCTGCCACGGTGTGTGTGGTCAGAAACTCCTCCTAGTTTTCTTCCTAGCCCAGGGCTCAGGACCCTTAGTAATAACCCTTGGGTGTCACATTTAATTAGTGACTCTTAACAGCTGATCATGCTAAAGGTAGCAGAAAACCCATGTCCTCTTCTCTGTGCCACGGGCAAAACTTTAAGTTCAAAACCAGTGGAAGAATTCCTATTTTGTCTCAGTAGTGACTTCTCCGGTGGCATCTTAAAATGCAGAAATAGTTTCCTCACCAGCAGGGTCCACGCTGAGCCTCATCCCCTGTGCTGGAGCTGCCACCTCAGTGAAGCTGTGGCAGCCCGGGCTTTCCTGGAAGTTGTTGCATATCCTGTTAATTTATGATTGTTTTTTAATGGTTTTTCAACCTGCTTTACCCTTGGCTTTGCATTAAATACTGTGTTGGAGAAAAAGTGACCTTTTGCCAAGGTAGGAGATGCTTCTGGTAGTTAGGACTTCCACCCAGTAACCTGTGGCTCTGGGTGACGGTGACAGATGGGACAACATCCCATGGTCCACACTGTTGACCCTACCTGAGAAAAGCCCTGGACACCCCAAATCCCTCACCACGCCAGATGGAAGGTGGGATTTCCTTTTCCCTACATGGGCTGTTGTCTCACATTTTTATTCCGCTCTGGATCAAACACCCTGATTTCTCAGGGAGGGGGAAATCTGTGAGATGCCACATGGGTGTTGGTTGATGAGAAGCTCAACATGACCCAGCAATATGTGCTCACAGCCCAGAAAACCGACTGTATCCTGGGCTGCATCAAAAGCAGCGTGACCAGCAGGTCAAGGGAGGGGATTCTGTCCCTCTACTCACTTGATGAGACCCCACCTCCAGTACGGTGTTCAGCTCTGGAACTAGGAGATCTTTAAGGTCCCTTCCAGCCCAAACCATTCTAGGATTCTATGCTGTATTTCATATACTCTGTGCACAAATACAGCCTCTTTTTTTCTGCTGTGAGGCTAAACATTGATGCAAAATAATATTGGAGTTGCTGAAAAGTCTTAGGAAAAGGCATCCGAAATGGGACCTGCCACCCACCCAACCCCGCTGAGAACAGCCCCGCTCCGAAGACCAAACTTTGTGAGCATCAGCCCGCTTTTACGGTTGCTTAAATATTTTATTTAAATTTCAGTGCAGCTTTTCACGTGCTCCAGCCATAACAGCCACGTGAAAGCGGCGGGGTTAAGATACACTTGTGTTTTGTTAACAGCAGGCTCCTGCCAGTCTTCCAGACAGGGCTCTCTTGTAACATTAGCCTTTTTTATATAGCTCAGACCTCATTAAAGTTCTTTTATGGCCTCTAAAACAATCCCTCCCATAATCTTATATTCAGTTTACTTAATATCTCTCTCTCCCTCTTGGGAAATTTTGAGGAAAAAAGGGTTTTTTGAAGCATCCCATAGGTGACAGCACAGGGCCATGCCAGGGAAAGCCATGGGGACTCCGGTGCGTGGGGGAATTTCACATTTTTCAAAACCAGCTGCTGGCAATGGGATAGCAAAGGTGAGCACGGTGCCGTGTCCATGGGTGAAGCTGCCCAGCTCCTATGGAAGAGTGAAACTGTAAATACATAGTAGGGAATGAATAAGTGTCTTAATACCGATGTTTTGGCTGCTACTGGAGGGACCTGTTTCTAGACCGGGGGAAAGATTGCCTGCCTTGCTGGGAGAGCCTGGTCAAACTGGGATGCGGGCAGATCTGCTGGGTTTTGGGGATGGGGACTGCCCATGGGAAGTGGTCTGCATGGCTGAAGACTCCTCTACAGCCCCCGGGAGAAGAACTGCTGGAGGACAGGATGGGTTCTCAGCCCCACATGCTCAGCCCAGGTCAGGGGAACTGCAGAAAATGCATTCAAATATTTTGACCACAAAAATGGCACCTTTTTGCTCAATATATTTGGGAACACAATAGCTAGCCCCTGTATTTCCCGAGTTGGTGATGCTGAAAAACTGTTTTTACCTTTTCCTGAGCTGCGGTAAGCATCTTTCTTCCAGCCCAGTCCTGAGTCCTACCTTGCGCTGGGGAGAGGTTGCTCTGCCTTGTGCTGCTCATCGCTAAAAATCAACCTCCAAATCTATATTGGCCTAAGGCTGCCAAAATAGTGGTGTTCCTTTGCGAGAAGGAGCTTTGGGGAGGGAAGGTGTGAAGCAGCTTGGCTGGTGGGAGTCTGTCCGTCTGAGCCAAATGGAGAGAAACTGCTTTTTTATATGGGTGCTGGGCAAAAATAGACTCCCCCGATCCAGTGTGTTTGACAAGTGACTGCCATAATGAGTGTTTTTCATCGTTAAGTCACATCACACAGTCTTCTCTAATAGAGGGGAACACAAATCCACTTACTGTGGACAAGTGCACTTCCAGCCCCGTGTTTTGGAGCATGTTTAATCAAATTACAAGTTACGATGAGCTGTGACGGATGGCAGTACAGTATTTAAGAGGTGTATTGCTGACAACGCAAAGATTTTTTGTGCTAGCAGTGGATTCAAGTTGATTATTATGAATGGCTGCCTAGAGCAAATGTAATTTGTAAAGCTATGAGAACTTGAAAAATCCACCAGCGGTAGCTTGCTTTGCTCGTTAGAAAAATCTCCAGGGTTCCCGTAGCAGGTAGAGAGAAAGAAAATGCGCTTGGTGTCAATTAAGGTTTCAAGTGTCTTGCGATGCAAAGTGAAATGCTGTGATTCAGTGCTGATAACCCCTCGTATGCCCCCCACCCTGTGCAAGCACCAGCTACGCAGGGGTTTGCTCTGTGCAGCATCCCTGTGCCTTGAGATGGGGTGCAACCCTACGACCATCCGCGGATGCTTGTGATACAAGTCCTTTGCTCAGCGGCAATGGCATCAGGGTCCTGGTCGTGGGGAAGGTGACGGTGGCTGGGGCAGTGGGTTTTGGAGGGGAGGAGCTGGGGTCTGGGAGAAAGCCTCCCTGGAGCACCACGGGACATCCAGGGCCATCCTGGGGGGCTGCAGGGATGCCGGGTACCAACTCCCAACCTCCAGTTGCCACAACTGATATTTTTCCTATCTATCTAAAAAAAAATAATAATGCTTCCCTAATAAAATCACTTTAAGTGCAAGATGTTCTGCTGAAAAAAAAACCCCACTTGTTCCTGGGGAACAGTCAAAACAATTATTAGCACAAATTTCCAACTCATTATCTCCCAAGGTGACATGTCATGTCAGGCGCAGTCATGTCACAACACGCCGTACCCAGATGCAGCTAATGCAAGGTGGCAGCCCCTGCGCCAGGCTGGGGGAGCGGGTCCTGCCCACCCTGGGGACGAACGGGGAGCTCGGCCCCTGTTGAGCCTTTGGAGGGGGGGGTTGTGCCCCCCTTGCTCGTAGAGAAGGGCTGGAAATGAAAATGTCCCAGCCGTGTCCCCTGGACACAGCAGCTTTCCTGGTACGTGTGTGATTTTGAGCCACTGCACAGCTGTAGCTGAGCTTTGAGACGTGTGTATGTGTGTGTGCATGCATAAATATAAATGAAAAAACCCCCAAACAGATAGATAGATAAATAAATAAAATTAGAAACCGCAGCCAATTGCATTTTAACGCCCAATTTTGCTTGCTTTGGGCTCAGAGGGGTGCAGGAGCAAGCATGCTCCTGGCGCCAGCTGCAAAATGTGCATCTCTCCCTCCTTTCCCGCAGGTTTCGGCAGCGAGGGACCCACGACCCCCCGGGTCCGCACCGGCCGGCGAGCGTGGAAAGGGACGCGCGGCTTCTGCAGCTGCCCGGGCTTTGGCAGGGGATCGGGCAAGCGGGCAGCCGGCGTGCATCACACGAGGGATGGTGGCGTGACCGACATCCCAAAAACTGGCCCTCGCAGCCTCACAGCCGCCGATGGTAATTAAGAAAGAAGGAAATTAGCTGACACGAAGTTTACGAAAGGAATTGGGAAAGTGTCTTGGAGACAAAACGTAGCGGCAGAATACTGGGAAAAATCAAATCCCTGCTCTGTGTATGAAGTTATAGCAAAAATGATGCCAAGAGATCTGAATCTGACGGCAGTCTCTTGGCACTGGGCTTTTTATTCAGAGCATGAACAATGAATTTGCATCCTAGGAGACAAATGCACTCCACATGCCCTGAAACAAATAAATGGAGACATTCCTTTATTCCGCAGCCAGGAATCTTAATCTTGCTGATAAACAAACCAAAGAAAAAAATGTCTCTGAATGTCATGTTTTTCTGTAGTGCTGTGTTTTCTTTAGCTAAAGACCTGAATGCTGACTAGAAAATAAAGTAAGCTTTGTGCAAGAAGAGATTTGCTCCATCACGATGGTGAAGGCAGGTCTTTCACTTTTTGGTCTGAAACAATTTCTTCCTTCCAGTTTCTGGTTTTCCTTGTACTCACTCTGCTGCAAAAGCAGCCGACGGGGACAGGGAAGTGGGATGTCCCCATGTCCCCGGGGATGCGGGTCCCTTGCGGGTACCTGCACAGCATCACCCAAGCCCGGCTCTGTCCTGCCCTTTCCCTGACATCAAGTAAAGCACCAAAATCAGCTTATCTTTGAGACATCACGTTTGCTGTCATTTTCTGACAAGGGGGATGCTGCGGATCTCCTCTCATTCCCCTCTCAAAAGCTCAGCAGGCTTTGCTTAAAAACTCTGAAAGCAATCTGTTTCTATGCAATTTGCAAAGCCACATTCGATCCTTTCTAATATATGTAAAATTATTCAGGCTTGCCAAACTCATGTTTGAAGTTACCACTGCATCCTGGGCTGAAGCAATGTTCACAACAGCTATGTGTTAAAATAGGCTCAGGATGCGACGGGTGGATTTTTGCGTTGGAGAGGAGCGGAATCCCTGGGATACAGCCCCCCAGCTATCAGGAAGATTTTATTTCCCTTCTCTTTGCAGGTGGTTTTGGCTTCTCCTTATGATTGTCTCCATTTCCCCAAAGGAATATTTTCATTTTTGCTTCTTAATTCCTCAAGTCTAAGCTATTTCAGACTATGTTTGGTAGATGCCAGCCTTTCTAATTATTATTTTGCTATTCATTTTGCTAGTGTCATTTTGAGCAGAATACCACCCACCTGGTTGTCTGGCTCAGAGGAGCACATTTATACTTCTGCAGAGCTGTTATTTGTAATTACAGGGTCAGAAGTTCATCTTCCTCTAATTGCTCCTCCCTTTGAAATAACAGCTGAAATTTCTAATTTCTTGACCTGGCGAAAGGAAGGCGCTCACCTAATTATGATCCTATTTCACTTTCCAGAGCTCCTTTGGCCCTTGTTAGCTGGAACAATCATTTCCAAAGTCTGTCCGTAACTTTTCTCTTCAAGAGAGAAGGTTAAAATCAAGCGAGATCAGAGCCTGCCCGTCCCAGCTCAGGGGAACCCGAGTAGTATTTCTTTCCCACCACCATGAAAAGGGAAGACTAAACCCCTTTCTAATGGAATAAACTTGAATTCTCTCCAAAAAAAGCCTCCACTAAGGGTAACAGATTGCTTACAAGCTCCTGTACAAAGCCTGGCTGGATTGCAGCAGAGGCAGAAATTCCTGGACTGCTGCTCAAGCTTTAATCAGGCAAAAATCCCACTGAACTCACTGGGAATTTTGAGGTCTCAGCTTTGGCCCATGAACCGGGAGGGAAGGCAAAGCAGCGCTTTCTGGTGGATGCACATCCCTCCTCCCCGCTCGTTTGCTCCTGGAAGGACCGTCGTGCTGCTGTCACGCTGAACGATGCGTCCTTCCAAGAGCCGCAGCGTATAATCAATCCCATTAAGATATTCCATGCCAAATTATTTCCGTATTAATAATAACGTGAGCTGTTCTGCTGGTGCTCCCCATTCAGCTGAAGCAGAGGGTCGGATCCTTTCCCCTGCACCCCCCTGGACCAGCCTCCCCGTCCGAGGGACTGGATTTTCTCCTGCATCTTTGGAGTAACGCAGCGATGCTCGGTGTCCGTGTGTCCCCTCACCCCCGGGGGGGGGACAGACAGACCCACCAGGCTGGGCCAAGGTCATCTGAGCGTGGGCACCCCCAAACCTCTCCATCACGCTGCAGGACAGGCAGTAATGCAGATAAAATAGAAATGCATTCTGTTTGGACAGGTGCAATAAATTAATCTCACATCTGGTGAAGCTCAGGACGGGGCTTTTTCAGGCGAGACCATCCATCAGCGCTGGAAGCGCAGCGTCGTGGGGTCAGGGGAGGCAGGGGCTGCCTGGGAGGGGGTTGCTGCCTGCCACCCCTGCCTGCAACAGCTCATTTCCAGCGCCACCGAGCCAGGAATTTCACCCCCAGTAAGATTTCGGCATGCGGAGGAAAGAAAAACCTCAGCTGACCTCAGGCACTGGGTGGAAAGCAGTGGGGGATGTGGGGGACGTCGGAAAGGACCAGTGGGAACCCACCCGATAGCAGGTGATGGCCCAGGACGGTCGGGGAAGGGGGGGGACAGGCAGTCCCACCCCCCTGGGCTAATTGTGGGCTGATGATTTATCAAAACCATCTTTCCAGCTGGAGGCTTCGGCCTCCACGTTTCCAACCTGTGCCAAGTGAATGACGGAGCAGAAACATCTGACAAACACATTGAAACCCGCAGAGCACTGACTTGGGCGTGGGAGGAGGCACCACCTCCAGGAGAGAGTTGGCCCGAGGGTATTTTTTTTTGTTAAAAAACCAAAAGCACAGCTTATGAGGAAGAGCTTGGTGATGCAGAGGTCGCCCGTCCCCCCCTCTGCAACTTGTCTCATTGAATGAATTTGGGTCTGAAGGCTTTTTGGTCCATAAACACAGCACTGAGCACC
Source organism: Haliaeetus leucocephalus (assembly GCF_000737465.1). Taxonomy (NCBI): domain Eukaryota; kingdom Metazoa; phylum Chordata; class Aves; order Accipitriformes; family Accipitridae; genus Haliaeetus; species Haliaeetus leucocephalus. The sequence goes on along the minus strand of NW_010972887.1, from coordinate 8,585,078 downwards.
ACGATTCCCGCACCAGGAAGAGCGGTCACGGCAAGAACATCATTTCTAGACTTTTACCTGCCGTAGCCAAGATGTGTGCAGCCCTGAGAGCTGCAGGGTGATGAGGGTCTTCATGAACAGTTGGCTACTGGAAGAGAAGACATTTTACAGAGGGATTTCATTCTTTCAGTGTCGTTTGAATTTTTTCCTGGAAAGAAATTAATTTGGATTTTTTTTTTCTAAGTATTCCTACGTTTCTAAAAGTTACGCAAGGCTTCAGTGATACAGGGAGCAGAGCGCTGGAGAACAGGGACCCCGAGTCCCTACAGCATCTTCTGGCCATTAAAACCCCCATGCAGCCCCAGTGGGGAGTGGGCAGCGGGCAGCGGGGCTATGGCAACCGATGCTTTCGGACATCCCTCTTTGACCTCCAACACGAGATGGTCATGCCTGATTGCTGCTCACAACCTTTTGCCCAAAAGAGGTCAATATTTGAAGCACTTCAAAGCCCCCAGCCCCTCTGGAACTCCTTGCATTAGTGACTCCCAGTTTTTGAGCATCCTCCCACCTCACCCCGCCAGTGATGCCCTCCTGGGCACGGAGCGGTCCAGGGTCCGGCTGCTCTGCCGCTCGCTGGAGAAGGAGCCGTCACCCATGACACAATGTGAAGCCAAGTGGATAAAATGTCAGCCCGGGTTTTGACCAGTCCTTTCCGTCTACAAGGAAAATAAAATCAGGAGAAAAGAGAGGGTTAAAAATGCTCTCCTTGGATTTTCATGCCCTCACTTTCTCATGGCCACACTCAGGACTGCAAACTGCTTTTGAAAATGTGGATTTTTAGCATGTGCTTATCACCAACCATGACCTCGCGGAAGCCCAGAATAAAAAAACCCACACCAGTAAAAGTGCCCTGACCTTTAATTCTCAACCAAAGCCTGCAGTGCTGAGTAATTGCACTCCTAGCCCAGGCTGTTCGCCTTCGAGGTCTTCAGGGAGGTAGAAGGCAGATTCCTTCCTCTCTGCAATCATGGCAAGGAAAAAGGAACAAACAAACAAACAGGAAAGCTGCTCCCAGCTGGAGCAGAAGTCGGGGGGGGGGTGGAATCTGGGAGGTTATTTAAAGCTCTGAGAAGTTCCTCCTTTCAGCCTCGCCGCTCGCTCCAGGGCAAGGGAAGGAGTGGCTGCAAGGCCAGTTATTATTAGCTGGAGTCGAGCAAGCTGGGATATTGCGGGATATTGCCGAGATATTCCCGCAAGAGCGGCTGCTCCTTCGCTTAGGAGGGCGAGAAGAAGCTCCGCACTGGTGTCGTGGAGGTGATGGGTGGCTTTGGCATCTGCTGTGGCCCAGGCTTGGATCAAGTCATGGGGAACATCATCAATAAGAAAAAATGTCTTATTGAGGCTCTGGTAACTCAGCAGTGTTTTCTGACCGCCTCAGAAAACTCCATCCCTAATAGCAGCATCCTGTGCGCAGATAATTATCTCCATGACATTGTTAATTGGGGCTTCTGAGTGGTATCTTTATTAACTCTGCCAGTTGCACATCATTAACTGATGGGATGAATACTAACAACTCCAAAAAAGGAGTGTAATGAAAGCATTTCTTCAGATATCTCATTTTCCTATCCCTCCCTGCCTTCATCCTATAGGTTAACAAGATGCAGTGTCTCTCAAATTGTGGTCCTGGATCAGAGCAGCCCTTGGGATTACTGATGATGCATCGCATTTGGGTCTGGAGAAGTGTTTAATTCGTGTTAAAAAGCAGAAGGGAGCTGCTACCTCCTTCATTTCACGGATGAGGGTGTCAAAGCCCTCCTGGAGCTCCCCACGTCACAGTTCTCTGTTCGCCCTTTGGGGTCCCTGCGGGGATGCTGGCGTCAGCCCCCTGCAAACATCCCCAGAAAGATGTACAGGGTGTCGGGGGATCCTGGTTGTACCCCTCAAGAGATCGCTGTCCCCAACCTGCTGTGTGATGGAAACCAAGGCTCAGGGGGTCACGACGCGTAGAGTCGGCAGACGACGCTGCTCGAGGACCCGGAGCTGTGTTCCCCAGAGCAGGGGAGTAGATGACTGGATCGGGGAACAACTTTCTCCTGAGGAGACAGATAATTTTAGAGGGTTTTTTTTTTTTCCTTTTAAAAAAAGTAATAAATATTTCACAGGCCTGGAGGAAGAAGTGTGATGCCTGAATAGTTACTGTCCAGGGAACACAGCATGAAATTTCTACACCGGGAGTGCTATTTTTACATCTTTTTTTTTTCATATTGCATAAATGGTGACTGATTTTATGGTCCATGATTAATTTAGACTTGGAATAATGGAAAGCCAGGAGCACTCATCCAGTTCAAAGGGCCATAACAGATAAATAATGTATGTTTACATAACTGTAATATCAATCTCAGTAACAAATGATTTATAGAAAGTTGGCAGAGGCTGGCTGCAGAGAGCTGAGAAATGCTCCTGAGAGGCAGCAGCATTGCACCAAGAGGGCCTTCAAGCAACACATTGCAGCTCGGAGGTCCACCTGCCACGTGCTATCCCTTATGCCTGGAGATTGGTCTAATCCCCTCTGTCTGAACTCAAAATAATTGAGCAAACCCAGCTCAGTTGCTTCTCCGAGAACAGCTACGTACAGTAAAACTGAAATGGGAACTGGGTTTCTGGGTATTTCTTAAACACCACTGAATTCCCATTTCAGTTTTCCTGTATGTAGATGTTCTCAAAGAAGAACATCTATTCTCAGAGAGGAACATCTGTAGATGTTCTCCAAGAAGAGCATCCTGCACTTTCCTAGCTGGACCAGGGAGACCAAGGCTGGGACCAGAAGTACATCCCTGTCCAAAATGCAGCTGCGTTGTCCTTCCAAGGTACGATGTCTGGACACTGGAACCTAGCCTTTGTTCACTGTCTGCTCCAAAGTCTTCCTCGCAGATCCCCAAATACATGGTTTTCTTTTTTTTCCTGGGACCACCCAGCAATTCACCACAACATCATGGTTCTGTATACACAGGCGGCCGGACAGACGAACAGGTAATTTGGAGAAGATGTGCCGACAGCCCTGCAGAAAGCAGCGTGCAGGCAGGGGAGAGAATTCAGATATCGATGCCAAAGGCCCAGAGAGCCAGGGCAAAAGGACACTTCTCCTCCCGTAAGAGCCTGCAGCCGCAGAAGATGGAGCTTATCTGCCATGGTGCAACCATGAGATCGTTTATCTGCAAACAGGACGAGGCGTGTGCCACGGATAATGAAGCAGCTTTGCACCCCAGCACCAGGGTTATCTTTGGAATAAATAGTACAGTCTTGTTTTTAAAGTTGTCAGCTATTGCGTGTGGTATCGGTGCTGTATTGCATTAACTGTGGTTAGATAAAGGGTGTTTCTCGTTAGGATCTAAACATTTCTGAGAGGTGCTGAGTCCATAAGGGAGCGGGGTTAGAAAGAAAGAAAGAAAAACTTATTTTTCCATAGACACCTGCTGTGTGTGCAAAGAGTCCAAAACCAGGCAACAGCCAATGCATTTTGCTACCTTTAAGTGGTTTCTCATTTTGCCAGATGTTAGTCACTATTGCCTCGCTATGTGCTGCACGTGGAACGCTGGACATACAGAGGTAATAGATTAATAATAATAATAATAATTAAATAGCTATCATAGGCAATGGCTATAACTGAACTGCAAAAGGATGCATTGCATACAATATATTTCAACCAGAGTAGAAAAACGCTTTGGCCTTCCTATTGCCTCTAAAGGTTGAGTTATGCAATTCTTTTTCAGGAAACAAAATCTGCTAAAATCCCATTGTGTTTGCATATTTTAATACAGCTGAGCGAGGCGGTTCTGGCCACTTGCTGATGTGAAATGTCAGGGTAGGTGGTTATATAAATGTTATTTTTAGACGTGATAAAAAAACCCAGTTCTTCAATGCTAACACATTTTTCCCCGCTAGCTTTCTTGAACTAGAAGTCTGTTATATATTTTAAGAAGAGATTGCATTTTGCTCGTGGCATAGCAATACAGCCAGCCTAATTGTGCATATGTTAATGGTTTGTTTTCAGAAATAACCTTATCAGGCTCCAAGGCTGCCCAGCAATAACTTGGCTTTGCACTGCACAGACCCTTACCTATAAAACTCTTTTATTACCTGCACAGAAATTGCAGGCTAATGGCTCTTGTCCTGCACTCCACTGTGCCGGCATGGGGACTCACCGTGGGGCCCAGCACTCCCCAAAACCAAGTCACATCTGTCACTTCTCCCTTCAGCATATCAAACATTTAATTTGGAACATTTTATTTAGCATTAACCCCATTTCCGTGTGATAAAAGTGAATAATAAATAGAAATTTGTTGGGCAGTTTGAGTTCTGTATATACAGGTGGCCGGACAGACAAATGGGTAATTTGGGTTTATCATCACACGCATGGAAGTGGAGGGGCAGCTCCTGACATTTGGTGCAAATAGAAATTATGGGTTTTTTTTGGTTTTGGGAGTTTTTTCCCTGTCTGCTGTTTGGGCATGGACATAGGTTACACATTGGCCACCCAAATCTTGCCTGCGTTTCATGCCAAGCCAGCTCTGGGGGCATGGGCAGGGGGGACCCCAGGAGGCTGGGAATGGGCAGGGGGGACCCCAAAAGGCTGGGAATGGGCAGGGGGACCTCGCGAGGTCAGCAGGGACACCCAGGCTGGGTAGTGATGGACTGCGGTGGCAGAGCAGCGGTGCAGGAGATGGTCCCCAGCTCTGCATCCCCTGTTGGGAACAGGCATCCCTGGGAAAAAAAATGCCATCGGCAGTCACAGCAAAGCCCTTTTTCGCTTCAGGCACGCAATGGCCAGCAATGCAAAACTTAGGGATGTTTCATCATTTGTTCTTGGAAAACCAGCAAAGTTTCTAATGGGTAAGCCAAGAAATTCTTCTCCATCCTGGGGATGGACACACAGATGGGTCCCTCTGTGTGTCCTGGCAGGAGCGAGGAGACCCACGGGCAGACGAGGAAGGACATAGAGACTAAAGAGTCCTCCGGGGTATGGCTAGAAGTGCAAATGCCTTCAAACCCAGCAGTTATAAATTCAATTATTTTGTAATAAGAGCTAAAAGTTATCAGTGGCTTCAACAGCACTGTTACTCTGAAGTTTCCATGGGGAAAGAAGTGCCCGTGGAGGAACCAGAGTCAGGTGAGACCCAGAATGAAAAGAAATGAAAAGCAAATCACAAGGACTTGTACAAACCAGACACATCTTTGCACAAACACAAGGTATGCAGGTGTGATGCCTGTGCCTTCGGTGGATCGGCATTTATAGGTGTGCATATTGCCATGAAATTGTGTGCTTCTGAAAATTGGTACCATTTCCACTAGAAGTTAAAAGTTTAAGTAATTAAGTTTTTTCCTCCAATTTTTTTTATTTTCCGCAGAACAAGAAGTGTTCAGGGTGAACTTATTACAGAGACTATTTTTCATGCCAAGGAAAGCAGGTGTTTGTCACCTGCACAAGCTAAAATGTATATAAAAGAATTATTTTATTGAAAAAGTGTGAAGAAGTCAGACCAGGCCGTACTACACTTTCTGTGCCCATCACGAATGGGTGGGCAGTGGGTTAATTGTATACTTATACACTGTGAAATTTACATACAGATTTGGTATGAAAAGATGCTCCGTGTTGTAACCCTCTATGTTACTCCATATTTCGCATTTCCATGGTGTGTCTTTTCCTGCTGGGAGGCTGATGTTAAATGCCTATTTTTGTTTTTCTCTCTCTCTACTTAATTTTAAGAATTTCTCTGGGCACTGGGCAGGCAAATGAATTGTGCTGTTGTTAATAAGCTTAACGAGGTGTCACGAGCCAAAAAATATTCTCATGGCAGTAGGGCCTTTTAGTAATGAAACATCGATTTCCACCCCCCCCCCAAAGAGATATTTCTCCTACTTTAATGGTTAGTTAAAGAAAAATGGTGATTGGTTTCTGAGAACATAATCCATTTCCAGCAGCTTAAGTTAGTTTTCAAAAATCTTTATGAGATTAGTGTATTCATTTCTCCACATCAGCACAGGCTTTGCCGGTTGCAGTCGCATGATGCACCATGTGTACTGGTGCACGATGCGCCATCCATAGGGTCATTTTAAAGTGAAAAAAAAAAAAAAAAAGAATTTGTTGCATCTTGAGTACTTGTTAAAAGCAAGGACAGTGCTAATTGGGATTTTAATTGGTGGGGTATTTTCCCACGCGCGTTATATGATGCGGCTGGCAGCTCACCGCACCGAGCGGTCACCCATCACTCAGAGAAACCCAGACCTCCTCCCAGCAGATGAACTCTTCCACGACATGAAGTCATTCCTCTGATCCGAACCAGATCCCGCGGGGAACCGGAGAGTGCAAACGTAAGCCGAGGACTTTCTAAGGCAGCCGGCATCGGCGCCTGGCTCTTGTAACGCGGCAGCTGCCTGCGCCGGGACCGCTCTGTGTACACAGGGATAAACTAAAAGTGAATTTGGCCCACAGAGCCTCTGAGATACTTAGTCTTTACACAGGAGGATGCTGGTAAATATTTACCAGAGACCTTGGAATGGTTTCTGGTCTTGTACAAAGGCAGGCATTTAAAAATTAAATGAAATTCCTACTACAGGCTCAGTAAAATAGATCAAGTCTGGAGGGACCAGTCTGGTCTTTCAGGTGAACGATGCTTTAAAGTAAGTTCCTTAAAGACCCACGGAGTAATCTTTTGGTGTTTATGCTTTTATACGGTGGGATATTAACCCAGTGAAATACAAGTGGTGGTTTTGCTTTTGTAATGTGCTTTGAGATCCAGGGGCTGGTTTGGCACAAAGTTTACCCTGGCTCAGCCTTGGGGCTGTTGGTGCCACCCGCTGGGGCTGGGGCTGGAGGAGCGTAATGAACCGTTTACCCATTAATGAAAATAGCAGCTATTAAGATAAATTAAAGAAGCAAGCGTAAGGACAACTGTGCTCTGCGCTGCTGTAACAAACAACATCTTTCGCTTGTAATTAAGCTGCAAAGACGCTGCAAGCTCCCAATCCAACTGTGCAACTGCCAGGCAGAAATATGTCAGCTCTCGCGCTCCGCTATAATTATTTGGGAAGTTATTTCTGCTCGTCCTGCCTCGGAAACGTTCATGGCCAAGCAAGTTGGCCCTTGGTTGGAGGAAGGCTTTTACACCTATTTGCTCTGGTTAATACAGCCCCTCGCTATTAGCAAATGATGGGGAAGTGTTCGGTAAATCACAGCTGGAGACACTGGAGTGTATTTATAGTTGACACACAACATGCTCTGCGTCTGCCTTGGCTTAGCCAGGTGGGATGGTAGCAAGATGCTCTCCAAGTCAGTGTTTTGCTTTGGGGCTTTGTCTGCTGGTAATTCTGAGGTTGTGTTCATCTGGGAGCAAAATTTGTCTCCGTATAATTAGGAAGAGGACAAGGTACTAACCATGCTTGGGAAAATTAATCTGCTATACTGATAAGAGAAAGGATTAGGCCATTATTGTGGAAAAATAATTTAAGCTATTAGCTTAATGCCCAGCTGTAGTAAGGAAGGCAGAAATGATAATGGGCTTTTCAGCGGTGGGGGGGCAGGAGCAGTGGTGCTGGTGGGGTCACCATGGGAAAACTTCGAGTAAGGAAGAAAGCGGCTGCACAGATGAGTTGTTTGCAAAGGTGCACAGGAGGGATTAAAAAAGTTGAGGGATATAATTGCAAAGCTTAGGAAGTGCCTACGAGGCGCATTGGCAGAAGGCTTTTGTACATGGGGTAGCAAACACGTGGGACAAATTAGCTGGGAGGAGCGCTGGAGCAAATAAGCTCTCTGGAGAAAGGAGGAAAAAAATAAAGGGTATGGCAACCCCCCAGAAAGTAGATTTTCAGGCAAGCTAACTAAGAAGAGAACAAGAGAGCTGCTCCAGAGGGATATCTCGGTCTCTTATTTTTCTTATGGTCTCCCTAACCACAGCCATAACCAATGCCCATTGCGGGGTATCGGTGGGGTTTGCCAGGCAATGTGATGTAGTCCTTGGAAAGAGTCACTTTGCAGGGAAAATGCTCCAGCGCTTCAGAAATATACTGGAAAGGAAGACAAGAAATATAAAAGAAGAGTTTTCTCCCCCCTGATGCCACACGTGATGTTTCCCTCCTCCCTGGGGTTGAAGACAAGGGTCAGGAAGCGATTTTCTGACAACTATGAAACACCTTTGACTGCCCGTACATCATGAGCGAGCTCTTCCCACCTTTTATATTATTCTCCTCTTCTCTGTCAGTTTTTGTCATCTTCTGCAAAATGAGGCAGCCGTGTACTTCTTCAAATCAAGTATTATAGCAGTCCCTGCAAATAGAAATCCTCTAGCTCTCGCTGGGCTGTTAGTGAAGTCAGTGGGAGGCTGGGAACCTCCCCGGTCTGGAGTGCTTGTAAAATGTTTGAAAAGGAGAATTATAGTGAAAAAACTGTATGTACTGAAATAGCCACCCACAGCCTACCATGCCTCCTTTAATACAATAACTGGATGCAGTAAGTCATTTCTGAGACAGTTGGGCAAGCATTTAATGTGATAACTTGAAGATAAGGGGAAATGATTCAATCACCTATTATTTTCTCATCACAGCTGAAACAAAGAATATGGAATAATCATTTGACCAAACGATATAAAAAGGACTGAGGGAAATGCGCAGTGTGGCCTGAAATTCATCATTTCCTCCAGTGTGAATCATAGCCTATATACAGCAATGATGAATTATTTGGGAGAGGTTCTGCCAGGCAGAGACAAATCCCACTTACGTATTCCTCATATTTGGATACCTCCAACTATTTTCCAACACGGGACCGCTCAGAACCTTTGTTACACAAATAAAAACAATTCCCCCTGCTGCACCTCCATTGCTCCCTGCCTTACGCTCGGCTGTATCATTATTAAAGCATCTTTTGTTATTTGCCTGCTAATGCCATGAGACTGGTCTTCTGTGCTTTGCCAAGCACTAAGCGTAACAGATAAGACTGAGCAAACAAAATAATTTGGATTTAGTTCCCAGAAGGAACGAACCACCTCGTTAAAGACCAGTGCTTCACAGATGAGATTTTCCCATACGGAAACACCCATATGGTGCTCCCCAGGGTTCAGTACTGGGGCCAGTTCTGTTTAATATCTTTATCAATGATCTGGACGAGGGGATGGAACGCACCCTCAGTGAGTTTGCGGATGACACCAAGTTGGGCGGGAATGTTGATCTGCTCGAGGGTAGGAAGGCCCTACAGAGGGATCTGGACAGGCTGGATGGATGGGCCGAGGCCAACTGTATGAGGTTCAACAAGGCCAAGTGTCGGGTCCTGCGCCTGGGTCACAACAAGCCCATGCAATGCCATAGGCTTGGGGAAGAGTGGCTGGAAAGCTGCCCGGCAGAGAAAGACCTGGGGGTGTTGGTTGACAGCCGGCTGACTATGAGCCGGCAGTGTGCCCAGGTGGGCATCCTGGCTTGTATAAGATATAGTGTGGCCAGCAGGATTAGGGCAGAGATCGTCCCCCTGTACTGGGCACTGGTGAGGCCGCACCTCGAGTCCTGTGTTCGGTTTTGGGTCCCTCGCTACAAGAAAGACATGGAGGTGTTGGAGTGTGTCCAGAGAAGGGCAACCAAACTGGTGGAGGGTCCTGGAGCACAAGTCTTATGAGGAGCGGCTGAGGGAACTGGGGCTGTTTAGTCTGGAGAAAAGGAGGCTGAGGGGAGACCTGATCCCTCTCTACAACTACCTGAAAGGAGGTTGTAGTGAGGTGGGTGCTGGTCTCTTCTATCAAGTAACTAGTGATAGGACGAGAGGAAATGCCCTCAAATTGCAGCAGGGGAGGTTCAGATTGGATATTAGGAACAATTTCTTCACTGGAAGGGTGGTCAAGCACTGGAACAGGCTGCCCAGGGAAGTGGTTGAGTCACCATCCCTGGAGGTATTTAGAAGATGTGTAGACATTGCACTTAGGGACAGGGTTTAGTGGTGGGCTTGGCAGTGCTATGTTAGCGGTTAGACTCGATGATCTTAAAGGTCTTTTCCAACCTAACAATTCTATGATTCTATGATTCTCTCTCTATATGCATATATATGTCTGTCTGTGTGTGTATTTCTTTGGCCCTTGGGCCTCTTTTGCTGAGATAGTAAGCAAGTGTCTGTGTTATGGTTGGTGCTTTTCCCTCCAGCCACCATCAAGGCCACGGTGGTGGGCGGCCGTGACTGGTCTTCGCTGCTTTTTCCCTGAGGAGATGCTGCAGTTGGATTTCAGCGGTGATTTGAGGATGGGTCTCATGAGAATGTCAAAATTAACCTTGCCAGAACATGCGTTTCTGGGCTCTCCTCGTTTGTGCATGTCCTCCCTGTAGAAATGTAGGTCTCAGCAGCAGCTGGTCTGAAACTACTAATTTCTTACATTTCAGTACAACCCTTCGTAAATATAGAGCTCTGCTCTCTTTTCATATTCGATGAAAAGATCTCTGCAGAACCAACATGGGAATGACGTGTGAGTAAGGTCCAGGAGGACTCCTGCTGAATTAAATGGAGCTTCTCCCAGGGGCGAGCACTGTGAATCCCAGCCTGTCCTTGAAAGTACAGCTGTCCCATATACAGATCTTCTTTGCTCTTTCTATTCAGGTCATCTCTGGTGCCTAAAGACTGTATTAAAAATGACAGACATTGCCTCTGAATTATTCCTGTCAGGTTTCTGCCTAAACACACGTAAAAGCACTGATCTTTGCAGCATCGTTGCATCTAAACATCAGAAAGGATTTTTTGGCTAAGCTCGCATATAGCGGCCTGTCTGTGCCAGGATGCAGGACCTGTGAAGTGATGCTCCCATGTTTCCCAAGTTGCTCAGCTGCCCCGCGTTTCCAGACGGTGGGATAGTTACTCACTTTGTACGCAGAGAGTCCTCAGGGCGGAAGATAATTTTTATCTTCTCTATCTTGCTGTTTGAGTACTCTTTGTTCTCTTTGTTTAATTAGTATTTTCCTCCCTAAATGCTATCCTTCCATTTCGTATCTCTTCTGCCACAGCAATCTCACACAGGAGCCGTTGGCACGTCCCGCTTCTTGTGAGGTTACTACCACGCTGGGCACGCAGCTTTTCCGAACATCCCACCCCAGCAAGGGTAAAGCTTTTGTGCTGCCAGAACCCTCCTCTATTTTCCATCTTCCCCCACATAAACCAACAACATTTTGTCGTCCCTATAATCGGACCAGTGTGCCCCTATGCCCCAGCCCTGGGGCTGCTACTGAAGTGACGATGCATTGACACTAGAAATTGCTGGATTCGTGTAAACACTAGAAAGTTATTGCCACCTCCTTCTCCTTCTTTAAGCTATTTAGCTTCACTTTGTGCAGTTATCTCTAGCTAAGCTGGAGTGCATGGTGATATAACCCAGCTATTTATATAATCACCCAGAAAATTATGTCCCAGTAGGTATCTGGGGTTTTTTTTTAATGTTACTCCATAGGTTTGTCACAGCAGGGAGCAAATGCGGCAAGTGCGTGGGACAGCCCAGGGGTTGGTTTGGGGTGAGGGTGAGGGAGCAGCTCCCTGGACATCCCATGGGACATGACATCAAACCTCTGGCCAGGAGAAGAGGATCCTCTTCCTCTTCCTCTTCCTCTTCCTCTTCTGGCTGTGGCTGGCATTGCTTCAGGATGAAAGGAGCCGCTGGTGGTTATTTATTGACCAGATCAATGAAGCAGTAATAAATTCTTGTATAGGTTGCCTTGAACTCCTCTGTAAACACACTCACCACAAGACTTTCAAAGACCCAGATTTTTGGTAAATCAAGTATCTTCCTTCACGTCAAAAATAAAATAAGTATAATTTCTGTGTAAAAAAATCATTTCTTCTGTCTCCAGACTTTTTATCTTACCTGTGCACCTGGGATCATTGATCTTTGCTTCAAAGGTACCAATGAATATTTGTATCGAAACTGGTTTTAAATAAATGTGTGCATGGAAGAAGTGTAAAGATCTTTTAAAAGCAGTCATCTGCACAAAAACCGCAGGTTGCTGTATCCCTGATCAAACCTTACAGAACCATTTATCTGTATCAGTGCTCCCCACCTGGGAAAAATTAGAAAAAAACCATTTTCACCTCTGGTGAGGTTGTGGGCAGCAAACGAACCTGCAGATACACAGCATCGGTGTCGCAGAGCACGCTCTGCGCCCATGCTGAAATTCTTCAGGATCCGTCCTCTGCTTCTTGCCCTGCTGGGTGGGGGAACGCCAGGGTTAAACCCATGCATCCCCCCGTGTTTTGTGTTTTCTTCCTTTCCCTAAGGCTGATTCCCATTTCTGACCTGGCGGGCAGCGAGGGCTGTCTGCAGCCGTCGGACCCTTCGCGGGGCTCAGGCACAGACCACTGCAAACAGCAGCTATAAACAAAGTCGAGGCAAAACAGATCGCTATTACAAAAAAACCCCAAAAATCTCACAGGCTGAGTCTGAAGGAGCAAAGGAAGAGCTGTGCTATATTTATACTGTGTTTAATTTGACTGAAATGCATAAAAACACAACAGAGGGGTTGGAAAATGCTCGTAAAGTTGAACCCTAGGTGAGGGAAGCTTAACCCCGGCTCTCCTCCCCAGCCAAACGATGGTTTCCTACAGATCCTAGTCCAAACCAGTTTGTGACAGCTCTTCTCGTGAGGAGCAGTTTGCAAGGAGCGTGCAATGCTCGTCCAGCGCGGGATGGAGCAGGGAATCCTTCCGTCAGGATGCGGCCAGCCTGGTGCTGGTCCTCCGGACCCCAGCCCCCCCCAGCAGACTCTGAGCACAAGCAGCAGCTGTCCTGAAGCAACCTAGGGACCTTCCTCCTGCTCAAAGCTACAGGATTTAAAAATAAATGAGATGAGAAAACATGCATGGTCAGATATACTCAAGATCACCGTCATACTTTTTTTTTTCCTCTTAACTTTAAACCCTGGGTTCTGCAAACAGCACTGACAAAATGGATGGCTTCTCTAAGCTGCTCTTTTTTGGGGGTAAAAATAGTTGTTTAATGACCTTTTGCAACCGGAGGAACATCTGGCTCATCTCTACGATGCTTTGCAGCCAGTGATTTTTTGGATGGGGCAAGTGCATGCCTGTATTTTAACCACACAGAAGAAACGTTCCTCATGTACGTGGGACGCTCTCGTGTGTGATATTGCAGCTTCAGCTAATTGCCATCTCCGTACTGCTTTTAAGTCAGTTGTTTTCTGGAACAGTCTGGATGAAGCTAAACTCAATCCACGTGATTTATCCTCCCTGGTGCTTGCTTTGACAAAGCTAATCTTTGAGAAATGTTTGAGCAATCAAACTGTCTGGGGTTCTTGTGCCTCAGTCTCAAACCCTTTTTGGTTTCCAGCTGCTGCCAGGGGTCTCCGGGCCAACTGGAGGGAAGTTAAAGGAAAAAAAACCAAAAAAAAAAAAAAAAAAAAATCCCTTGTCTGTGTCTGGGTCATTTACTGTTATAATATTTCTTAATAAGTGTTTTTCTTTTCTCTAAGCTGAACTCCACAGTGCTGCTGCACCTTTCCTCCCCTGTTCCTGAGCTCTGCTGCCCCAAGCTGCAGCCGGCTCAGCCCAGCATCAGGAGTTTGGGTCCAGACAGGAGGGAATTCCTGCCCATTCCTCTCCATTAACCCAAGCGTTATGTCTCACGTCCATGTGTAGGCAACGCCTAAGGTCTATGGTGTTGCAACCTGGTTAGGAGAGACCACGGAGGTGGCAAGTATAAGAGTACAGAAAAAAGGGCAAAGAAGTAAAGACAGACTGGAGAAAGGAAGAAGGGGGAGATCAGCTATGGAGGAAAGGGGATGCCGGGAATATTGGGTACATCCCTCTGCTCTCATTTTGGCTTACCCAGTGCTGTATGAGGACCCCCTCAGACCCAGGTAGTTTGCAGGGACACTCGGATTTGTAATCGATGCCTTGTATTGCTTGCTCTGAATAACAGCAAAATTCTGGGGGAAAAAAACCAACACAACGGTTTGGGTAAAGCAAAGTGCAAAGACTTCATTCAGCAGGAGGAACCCACCATGTTCTCCCACTCCAAAGCAGCCTCTAACTGCCCCACGCCTCGAAACTCACAATGATTTTTGCTCATTTTCACCCCTTCAGGAGTTTTATAAGAAACTAGAACCACCTTCCAGAGAGACGTGCAGTAGGAGTTTTGATCGGGATGGTTTTATTTCGCTCCCCAAGTGGGCAGCAATTGCCACATCGCCAGCAGAAGTGTGTTAATCTCGGAGCACTTTGAATCAACCGATGGCACGTGGCATCTCATTCCCCTGCTTTTCAGTTCGGGGATGAGCAGTTACCCCGGCAGTGGCTCCCACAGCCCCTGGCCAGTCCATCCTACGGGTCACAAGCCACCCCACGCTGTCTCATGTCCTTTGGGGAAGGTGCAGGCAGGGCAGGCAGGCAGCGGCCACTGATCCCCCCCCCAGCATCTGGTGGGGCATCGCTTCGACTTGACACCCACCGCGGCCAGAAGTTGTTCTCAGCATCGCCCTTTGGCAGCAGCTTTTCTCACCCATCTCTTCCAAAGCAGGTTTCAAATAGACCTCTTAAAAAAAAACAATACTAAAGAGCCTTTGCAGGGTCCTGACAAGTTTTCTGTGTTATCCGTTTACACGCCTTTGAGCTGCCTGGCTGCCAGAGGCTTCGTTTACAAACCAGCTTGCAAAAAACAAAGCCGAGAGAAACACCTCCCGCGAGGTGTGCAGCTTATAATAACCCGCCTGAAAGGGGGCTTGCTCCGGAACAGTTATCGGCATCATCTTCCGAAGACAGCATTCACCTGTGCCCTCTGCTCGCCTCCTCCTCAGACGCCTGAGAGGCACTGGCAGGTCTGGGGGATGCAGGAGGCAGCGAGAGCCTTTGAGTTCAGCATCAGACGGTGCTCGCACACCCACTCCTTTCTTTTTATTTTTTTCCTTCCCCTTTTTCTTTTTTTTTTTAAACCGAGGTGGGATTTTTTCCCCTCTTCTCTTTGTTATTGTTTTCCATTCAGAGCCTTTAATGTTCCCTCACACCCGCATTTCATCCCAGCTGCAGAAGAGGGATCTAACGCCTCCCCTCCTTGCTTCGTTAAAGTGTGAAGACCTCATTATCCCCAGTCCCCAGCCCACGCAGGCTGGGGCTCCCCACGGCGCAGGCAGGAACGGGCAGCCTGCTCCGACCCGTAAATCTGCCTGCCTCGCCGGCCGGGGTCTCTGGGTAATAAGAGCAGAGGAAATTGTTGCTTTTAGTGTTCTCTTGAAAAACGTAAACTTCGGGTCTTCTGTTGGCTGTTTGGTAATAGGGGAAATGGATGCGAGTTTTTGGGAAGGAGGTTGGAGAGAAATGAATGGCACAACCAGCCCTGCAAAAGAAAAGTGCCTGGGACACCCACTGCCCACTTGTCATCCTGCACGGCACCTACCCGAACCTGGCTCTGCCAAAGCTGAGCCTTCAAGGCAAGAAGAAGTGGCTTGTGCCTCCCTCGGACTGCCAAGGGGTCCCAACCGCGGCGGGGTGGTCCCGAGGTCCTCACAGACCCTGGGATCCAGCCGAGTACATCCATGGAGGTACTTGGATCCTTTCTCAACAACAAACTTATCTCCAGAAGTCAGAGTGGGCTTCTGGGGATAAAATGGACAGATTAATAAGTGGCATTTGCGCATGAAAAGAATAGAAAAGGAAAAAACCAACAAACCCAAACACAGCATTTCCTTCTAAAAACTGAGTCACCCACACTGAATTATGGACAAGGCCGTAGAGATAACAGCACCTCTGCTCTCCAGAGCATAAACTATACACTTGGAGTGGAAAAAGCCACGGAGCTTAGCTTAGCTGAGCTTAGCTCAAAGGCTAGACCTTCAGCAGCTTGGGACTGGTGGAGCTGATTTAAGGAGTAATTACCACTGTGCTTTCAAAACGGCCCCAGTAAAATTTGACTGCAAGTCAATATTTTTCACTGCCCTTTTTATCCTTATAGCTGTAATGCTTTTAACTACCATAATTACAAATTAAATAATTTTCAGCCTGCTGCTTTCTCCAGTCCTCGGCGACTAACGGCTTCTGTTGACAGTAAGACCTGAGGTGCCACCACTGCTGGGGAGATGTCCGAGCCTTGAAGCCACATTTCTGGAGGACTTCCCATGTGTGCATTAAGAAGAGAGAGGGACCAGCAAAGCAGTTGCCCTACTCGAGGATCTGCCTTCACCCTTGCCTGTCTTATGTTACTTGTCCTTAATACACAGGGTAAAACACGAATGGTTAAAAGTTCATTTAGAGTGGAGAATAAAGCTCTCCCCGTAGGCTCGCCGAAGGAGCAGGCACTGCTCCGGACCCCGCCCCAGGGATTTTCGCCCCGCTCCGAAACCCAACTCCTCGCGCAGGCAACATCTGTAATTCATAATTCTGTCAAGCCAGCCTCCAGCTGGGAGATGTTTCTCCGACCTGCCAGTTGTACAATTATAACGACTTCCTATTAAAAAAAAAAAAAAAAAAGTGAGTTAAGGTCAAACCCAAGCTAACTCCTTTTATTTGCTGAAAAAGAAGCGAGGCCAGCCCCGGGTGGGGACCGGATTGCAACACCGAGAGGAAGATGCTCATTGAGCAACATTTTTCCTTACGTGCCACTTTTCAGACAAACTTTGGAAATGTTATTTTATCACAGTGTTCATGGTCTATTTTTTTGTTTTCTTTTGTTTGGTCATTTCTTTGGTGGTGGTGGTTGTTGTTTTTTTTAAAATTAAATAGACAAGAGTCATTTATTTTCTCAGTTGCTGACTGTCAGCTAATTTAGCCGGCCCTGCTGAAATAACCAGTGTGCTCATGGATACGAGCAGCACCAAGCTCTTTGAGGATGCTTATTCTGCTTTTTTTCAAGCTTTTTTTCCTGGGTGAGTCTCTACATATACACTGCAAGGCATCTATGTATCGCATTCTATAGAACATTTTTGTTTTGGACATAAGTTTCACTTCATGTCTATTCAAAACACATATGTAAATAAGAGTCAGTGTTAAAAAAGTACTGAGAAAAAGGCATGTGGTAACACATGGAGGAAGCAGAGAAAAGATACTATTATGGATGAAATTTAAAATTAGATGGGAGAGCTAGCAAGGTGAAGGTAGAGAAAAAGCCTGCTTTAAATCTCAGGAATTTCAGGAAGAGCTTTGGATACCAGATCACATGGAGAAACCTGGATTTTGTGAGTGAAGTGACAAGCCGAGGGAATCGGGGAGCGGGTCGAGAGGCCAGGTCGGTGCCACCCGCACCACGGCTACCGCAGCTGGGCAGCTCTGGAGCTCCCACCCCTCTTCTTCATAAGGTCCAGGAATATTATTAGCCCAATCGAACCCCTGAGAGGATGAGTCATGCAGAAACTAAAGGTCAAATTGTAGAGGTTTTCACAGCGAAAACCCCAAAGCATCTTCAAAACGTTGCTTGCCTCCTCCCCTGGCTTTTGCTTCTGAACTGACCTTCAAAATCTGATGGTGGGGGACGTACTTGCAAAGGTCCCGCGGGAGGGACGGGGGTTGACTGCAGCGTGCTAAGCGGCACTACCTCACCCCATAAATAACTTTGTACCATTGCCACAGCTTTCCCATTAGAAATTCAAACCCCAAGTTACTCAGAAACATTTGTGCAGCCAAGATAAACTCAGGGAAAAGTGGCTTTGATTCATCCCCGAGGGCGTGCAAGCTCGGATCCACAAAATGCTTATGGAAATTAATACTGCAGTGGATTAGAAATTGCAAAAATTTTTCCTAAGTATCCAACATCTGCGTTCTGCCACAGAAGCCTTTTACATGCGGCACTCTCAGTCACCAGGCATCCACTATATTTATTAATTGAAAAATTGTCTCGGTTTCTTGTAGTTGATTTTTTTAACATGTGTTTAGCGCAGCATATAAAGCACGTCCCGTCATATCGGCACTGAACGTATTGTCTCCTGCAATTTAACACTGTAAAACTAATTGTTGCTATCAGCGAGGTCATTTAGCAATTGAGGGAGATATAAATCATCTCCGACCCGTTCCCACACACAGTGCAGGCTGGCATCTCACGTTTGCCTACGCCACATGCCCCGCATCTGCTTTCTGGGGATATCCTCGCACAGAACGTGTTAAACAGCACGTGTCGGTTTATGGATGCATGTAAAAATATACATTGATGTTACGGGATGTTAATTGGCATACACGCATGAGTCATTAGCAATACAAACAATTAGAGGCAGAGCTAAAAGCAAACACACCCAGCGATAGTTCAAGAACAAGTGGGGAAAATTAAGGAAATATGCGGCACGCAGAGCAGGGCCAAGATGAAATGCAGCACAAAAAAAATGCAGCACCCCAGCTCCTTACTGGAAAATCCTCTGGTGGCCTCCGCAGACCATGGAAATGGCTTTTGGGTTGGGCTTGTGTGAGAACTTTAGTGCAGATTCATCCCCACAAGGCTCTGAATTCAGTAAGCGCTGTGTGATGCTCTGGAAAGGCCTGAAGCTGTGTGAATCCTGCCGGCTTTGGCTTAGGAAAGTTGTTTTTAAAAACCAAACAGATCCCTGCAATTCACCTGGGGGATGGAGAAGCAGCTCAGTCCTGGGAAGTGGTTGGATTCAAAATCCATTTGTCTGAGCTTCTGGGGTCCGATGCCACATCTGATGCCTTGCCAAGGTCTTTGCATCACCCGGCTTTACCCCCCCACAGCAGAAGCTGCTCGATGCTTTGCTTTCCCAGGAGCATCCAGCTTCACGCCGATGATCCTGGGCGTAACGTAACGCTGAGCCTCAGCCAGGACTGGCATGCAAAAGTCAAATCAGTCTTTGCTCGCTGTGTGTAGCATCTCATTTGGTTATTTTCTGCAAATAACAGCCTGCAAGGAGCCGCTCAAAACACACAGCTGGAAAACCTGGCTGCGGGAGGAATCCAGCAAATGGCAAAGCCAGGCTCTGCCTTGCTGCGGGGAGGGATGCTGTTGGGAAAACCTGAAGTGGGCTTACTGGTGCTTGCTTGTGGCCAGCATTAAGCTGTAACTGGGGTTCACGCCTGTGACCGCTGCCTACAGGGTATTCCTGGCTGAAGACTCTTCACTGACTCCAGCCAGCCACAGTTTTGGGAGGCTTTTCCAACAAGACAGGACTGTGTTCCCATACTGGTACAACGGAGACCTGCCGAGAGCATGTTTCACATCCTATTTGTATCAGAGCATTTCCCTGCTTTGCTATCTCCCACTGCCTTCATTTATTTATCTATATGTCTATTTATGAAGGGGAGTATATGCTCAAGCAGATAGCGATGGTGCTGCTCTTACTGCTTCACCTTCTCTTTCACGGGATACTCCTGAAGTACGGAAGCCATCTATTTCTGGATCACACTGGTGAACGATACATAATCTGTTACTGGGGCTGCTCAAACTCATGGCTAGCACACGGTCGTGTCTCTCCCCAGCAAAGTGCCACCCCCCCAGCCTTCCACTGCTCTCCACTGCCCATTCGCTCCTCCGCTGCTGCAAAATGTCACGTAGACACGGAACTTGCATCTACCATTTCCCAAGCGTGCATTCCTTTCAGTTTATATGGTTTTGGTGCATTGGCATGAACACAATGTCTGCCAAGGGTGTCCCAAGACTGGAGTCTCACCAGTTTCAGCTGGAGCCAAGCACAGACCGCAGTTCTTGGTGACTCAAAGTGTTTCCCAACCAGTTTAATGCTATTTTCCATGTAAGACAGCCTAAATAATTCAGGAACTGACACAAACCTGTTGATTAACATCATACTTACAGCATGGTGGGAAGGCGATACTAACTCTCAAGCTGCTCAGCATGCTGCAGCCAGCATCCACACCAACAGGAGAACCTCAACACTCCTGTCCTGACATCGTGCAAGAGTCTTTATCGCAAAAAGTTGAAAAAACTACAGAACCACGCTCATAAAAATACTATGAGCCAAATGCATTAGATCAGTTGTCATGTTCAGCACTCAATTCAGGAGGTAACAGAAGCTGGGAAGAGAAAGGAATATGTAATTTAGGTTGTCTAGTGGACAATTAAAAAGCAACTGAAATTAATGCAGGCTGTATCTATTTCCCTTGCCTTCTCATCAGTACCACTAAGCTATATATTATCAAATGCATTAGGCTAGCTTTAGGAAAAATCAGCATCTCCACTTTTTACCTAAACCCTTGCCAGCTCTCTGCAGCTGGCATCCACAGGATCTGATGCGAGCAGTGTCCTTTGGGCTTTTAAAAGGTACATTCTGTGAAATAGTCTCAGTGATAAAATTTTCAAATGTCCCTAAGCGACTCAGAAGCTGAAATCCTATAGCCAGGTCAAGAGTGATTTAGGGCTCTATTTCCCACTGCCTACAGTTTGTGATGGACCCAGGTATCTCCTACAGAGAACAACGCCAGGCTGGGGGCAGAAAATGTCCTATATCAAGGGAAAGCAGCATGTGCCCCACCGGGCAGACACTGCTCACAACCTCTTTGCACACAGACACTGAAAAATAGCAATGGATGGGCTCCTGCAGCGTGGGCATCGCAGTGCTCGGAGCCAGCGTGCTGCAGAGCAAGGCTGCAGCATGCCATCCATCGCCACTGAGAAAGCTATCGATTTCTTTTTTATTACTACAGGAAATTTAAGCTTTATCAGTGCACCAGCACTTTTAAAGTTTTATCCCAAAGCTAACGCTAATTCCCTTGGCTCGACTTCTAACCATATTAAGTAGCTCTATCAGAGTCAGTTTAAATTGTTTTTCCCTGACATTTTTCTACATAATCAAGATTTTTAGGGCTCGCTGTATGCAAGGTCGAACGTTGGGATGTAAATGCGGAACTTGCCTGCCTCTCCCCGTCTCTCTGGATGGAACCCAAGCAGGGGGTTAGGTTGGAGCCGAGTGCTGCCAGTTCTTTTTGGCTCGAGAAGGCTCAGAGCATCGGTCAGGCCAGCGAGACGCTCCGTCAGCATCAGGACAGCCCCCCCGCCAGCTGCAGACCTCTCCGAGCTGCCTCCAAAACCTCTGCAAACACCAGGAGATCCAAGCGAGCTGTAGGGATTTGAGCGAACGAGCGCATGGACACATACAGCCTGAGCGTGGCCATAAGGAGTTGCCTTTTAAACACCAAATTCCTTCTTTCTTTTAAGAAAGGAAGAACCGCAAGCGTTTGCCAGCACCTCTCGCGGCGCCGGCCCCTGCACACCTCGTCTCCCCAAATTTGCTCACCGAGGACGTACCTTGTGCCCTGAACCACGCTGGGAAAGGGACATCTCTCCCCTCAGGTCTGCCTAGCAGACCGATCCAGCACAAACCAATCGAAAAATTCAGCTTCAGATGTCAGACAACACTTACGGCAAGTTTCCCCCCCGTGGCGTGGGGACCCCCTCGAACCAGCCTGGTTGCAAACCCAAGGGCTTGGGAACTCTCACACCCCAGCACGACGGACCCCACACGCGGGGCCAGCCCAGCATTTTTTTGGGATAGAGCAGAGAAATGCAACTCATTTCAATTTTAATTCCTCGGGAACACTCTGTCTCTCCATCCCACGGCATATTCCTCATCTGCATTCTTACATCTCTAGATACTACTCTGAATTTTACAGTGCTTTAAGCACCGAAATACAAACGCACAGCTGAGGCAAAAAGCAATACAGATGCAAAAGCACATTTCTGCGCATCACCTCGGGGCGGGTGGGCAGCGTTCAGGGCCCCGCCTCTTGAAACGCTAAATATTGCATATTTATAGATAAAGCTCTAAACCTCAGTGTTGATCTAAACACATTCTCAGTTGCATCAAGGAAATTGAGGAAAAACCTGAAGGTTTTTTCCCCCTCTGCAGAGGAAATTCCCCTAGCTGAAATTCTCAGAAAACACTGGTTTGGACAAAACTTTTGCATATCATTTGAAGACTGGGATTTGATACTTTGTCTATTATTTTATATTATCATGTGGTATTAGAGGCCAGTCACCATATAATCATTTTCTCAGAGAACGCACATGGAAATTTTTCGCCTTTCAAGCTTGACAAAAAAAGGGCATTTTTGGATTAGAAAGTTGCGACTCAAGCTTTCTGATTAACCCAAATCCAACCACTTTCAGCACTTCCCAAGGCTGTGCATCACAGGGAACAGGAGAGGGCTAAAGTCACCGGTGGCTTTCCTACAAGCACCAGCAGAAGGGACGTCTTGTGTGCCATTGGGAGCAAATGATGTGTCTGGCGGTGCTGTCGGAGGCTCCTCTTGGCATTGGCGTTTCCTTCTGGTCAGAGATATTGGGGGTTTTTTTTCACCTGCTGTTCAGACGAAGGGCTGTAAATCTGGGAAACGCTTCAGGGCTTGATCAAAATCCCATTTAAATCAATGAAAGCTTTCCTATCAACTTCAGCAGGCCAGCCACTTGGGAAATAAGGCAAAACTGTTTGCTTTAAAAGGCTGGTGACCCTAGCAGACTGTTTCTGGTCAATACCAGAAAACAATGTACACTATACATACCCTTATAAATATGCCTCAGGGTTCATCTACCTGCTGCACAAACGCGCCCAGCCCTGTAATCACGAAGGAAAATTAATAGGGGCACATATTAATTTTGCTTTATTATCACAGATATGGGAGAAAGAAATAAACACCCACCTCTGATTGATAAAATCATTTTTACAGAAGCGGGCATTGGAGGAGAGCTCCAGCGGAGGCAAAGCTTCTCCCTCCCAGCCTGATTCCTACCAACGTCAGCAAAGAAGATGCTTCTGCGCTGACTCACACTTTCCAGCGGGCACTGCTTGCAAGACCTTCATCTTCCCTTTCAAGCTGCAGGAAGGCTGGCAGCTGGGATCTGTTCTTCAAAGTGCCCAGGAAAAAATAAAAAAAGGGAAGATATTAGAAAGACGTATTGATGGACACTTCTGGAACTTGTGTTGGCAATTAAGTACGGATTTAGGGCATGCAAACATAAACGTTAGCCTGCCAGGTTGCCTGGCTTGCTGCCAGCTACAGATCACTGAATTGCGATCCTGAAATCCATCCTTCCCTCCTGCTGTCAAAAATGGCCCCAGCATTGAGGAGAAGCATCTAAGGTCACCCCCTTGCATCACCACGGCTGTCACCCAACCTGTCCCCGAGCGGGGCTTGCCTCCATCCCCAGCAATATACACATTTACAGCCTTTTTTCCCCCCCTTCTGACCCAAAGCCCATGGGCAGGGATGCTCACGAGGCACTGTGGTCACCCCACCACAAAACCTTTAATTGCCCATATCCCTCTTTTCCCCAATACCTGAAGCCGTGCCGAGAAGCTTATATTAATTGGCAACAAATAAAATCGGCGCTCTGGCTGGAGACCGTTTTGCCACAGAAAAGCTGGCTTTTACACCCATTCCTGTTCCCATTTCTGATAGGCAAATATTTAACACTGTGGCCAAGGGCAGCGTTGCCTCCACCTCTATATTTGCGCAGAAAAATGTCACAGCTGAACAAGTTGCTGTGCCAATAGAGATAATATAATCAAGACATAGGACCTGATTACATTACCGTCATTTTTTGTGGTTTTCCTCTGCTATTTTTTCTTCTCTGCGAACTCATTAAAATACAAGCAAAATCAAATTAAAGCAATCTGCCCCAGCGAGGTGATAAATAGCAACAGCTCAGAAAACTCCCTTCCCGCAGTTTTGGAGTCGAGGCTCAGGGATGCCGGCTGGCCCAGGGATGCGGGGGCTCGTGCTCTCATCCCAGCCACAAATATGGGGAAATCGGACCCCCCCCCCGGCACAATGGCTAATTGGTAACGGGGTAATTGCTCACGCTGGTCTAACTGTCAGCAGCTTTGGGACTCTGTCCCAGCAAAATGGTAACTGATTGGGTGCAGGTTTTTTGGTATTATCAGAAAAATATATTGAGTTTTGAAATGTTTCCCTTTGGTCTTGAGTGAGCAAAGAGCAACTCCAGGTCAGAAAGCAGGAGCAAGCCGTGACTTGAATTTGCCTTTGGTTTTGAGGATACCAGAGGACACCAAGCCCCACGTTTGACCAAGTCCCCTCTGCCAAGGGACAGTTTCCCCGTGCTGCTATTTCTGCCTGTGACTAAATCAGAGCCCGTCTATAAGCGCTGGGAGAGCATGGGCCAGTCTGCAGGCATCACGCCGGTGATATCTCTGTTGAAACATGCAAAATTAAGCAAAATCTTGAAGCTGAATGGTAAGAAAGCAGCAATCACACCTCCCTTGAAGGACACCAGGGAAGAGCCCCTTGTCCATGGCCCACTGCCACAAGCTTTGCAGGTCTCAAGAGCCCAGGGGGTGGTTTTAGCACCAGAGGCTGAATAAAAGGGTGAGCTGTAACTCCCATCAGAGCACGGAAATTTTCCCTCCTGAAATCACAGCCTCTGCACTGCAGCTGCTGGGTTCCCAGCTACATTTGTGTCTATTTTCTTGCCCTTTTGTTCTTATTTGGATAAAAGAGATTTCTGATGAGTAAACCGATGCTTCTAATCCTCTAAGTTTGTCTCAGTAACAGGGAGAGTTAGTCTCAGCCCAGGTCTCTGTGATTAGCGATTAGCAGGTGATTATTTCCTCCTCATTGGCACCCTCCTGGATCCGAGCAGATCCCCTCCAAGTCCGGATGAACACCCTGTCCCTTTTGCAGAGGAAAGGGAAAAGGCAAAAGTTTTCCTCCTTTGCTTCCCCAGATGTATTTTTCTGGAGTAACCTTGAAGTTTATTACAATTTTCTTTTTCTTCAGAGTCAGCCAAACGCGGGACCGCTTCATCTGTTTTGCCTGTTTCCCCTGATGTCACTAGCAGAGCTCACCGCTGGGTACCAGGGGGGTTCCAGTGCCCCAGTGACTTCTGCTATTTCCATTATGGGAGCATTATAAATTATAAGAGAGACATTTTAATTGCCATTAGTCTGTAACCCAGTACATGTTTTACCCACTGGGAGGGATTTGGGGAAAGAAAGATGTCAACGCTGTGCTACAAAGAGATGATTGATGCAATGAGCTATTTAAGAAACATATTTCCAAGGGGCAGGCACTGCCAGGAGTACCTGCCTGCGTTCCAGAGCATCTGTCCTTGCTCCGTGGAGGGGATGTTTTGAGCATCATTAGGCCTTAATGATCAGCCTGCTGTGATAACCAACCTGGAGCCTCAGGATACACATTTAATGGGGCAGCAGCATGGGTATGTGCCCTTGGAGTGCATGGGTGGGTGGAGGTGGCTTGGCCATCAGCAGGGGACAGGGGACAAGGCTTTCCCCTGCCAAAGAGCAAGACTTGCTGTCTCCTCAAACATCCACCCAGCTCCGTACAGGGTTTCTTTACATGATGGTATCTGCAGCAAAGATCTCCAGAGAAGGTTTTCCTTGACTCTTTCATGTTTCTTATTATTTTGCAACATAACTGTTCTCAGTATGTACTTTGCTTTCCAAGCAAGTGCAGAGGAAACAATATTTAGTTATCTAAAGTAACCGGAAAGTTTTAGGGGAAACAGCTAGAAATGCTAATATTATTGTTTGCTTCATGGGCTCTGGCCAGTGAAGTATTTGAGGTATTAATAAAAACACTCATATTCTCTGCAACACAAAGAGCCTCCGTGATTTAAATCTGCAGAAAAAACAGTGCCGTGCTTCGCTCCTCCTGACAGTCTCATCCCCTCCCAGGAAGGGTTTTGCTCGTATGAAGAGTCTCAACCAGGAGCGACCCAAAGTGGGCAAGGACCTCGAGAGCAAGGGAGTGAGGGGAAGGCAGGCGGCTCTATGGCTGCCCTCAGCCCCTTCCAGCTGCACAAAAGCTGACCCATGTCAAGGGAGCTGGTGGAGGGCGGGAGGAGGAGAGCTCTGAGGGCATTTTGATGTCAGGTGGAAGTGGAGAAAGACCGATCTCGGCCATTTCAAAAGCGTGGTGTAGAGGTTATGGGCAACCTGATGGGAAGAGGTGCATGAGGAGTTCAGCAAGACTCAGGAGACCCCAGCCCTTCGATGGGATGACAGGTAATTCAGGTTGGAGGGGACCTCCTACCCCACGCAGGGTCAGCAATGGGGCTGGACCACGTTGCTTTATCCAGTCGGGTCTTGAACTCCTCCAAGGCTGGAGATGTCGCATCCTCTCTGCCCCACTCATTCCCCCCATGCTGGCTCTGTGTGCAGTCCCAGAGCTACCAGTGGTCATCACAACCCCACTGCTCCCAGCTTGCTTGGTGCTCGACCTACCAGTTTGACACACAGGAGCTTTCTGCCCATCACTGCAGCATCGCTACCTGTGTGCTACCGGCTGTCCCCCAAACTGCCAAGCGGCTCAGGCCACTGTAATCTGAAAAGTCATGAAGTCTAAGGCTTGCTCCCTGTCCCATCACAGGTGTTCCACCTCACGGGACCCTTCCCCATCTGCTTGGGGTTATGGGACACCTGTGGAGATGAGTCCCTCTGTCCCTGCCTCCTAGTGCCTCGGTTCCTCGGGAATGCATTGCTATTAGCCTCATTAATCTGCACGGGCAGATGCACTGTTTATCACATCCATCTCACGAGTCTGTCAGCGTGAGTAGGTCACATAATGCAAAACTCCTAATATTTTGACTTGGCTCCTCATCATGGTCTCCAAAATCTGTGCAACAGCATGGATGGGAGGGGTTTTTTTTCTTGCTTGTGAAGCTTGAAGTCTAATATTATAAAACCCGTTTCTTGTCAATGGGAGCAGGAGCAATGGGCTATGATAGTGATGGCACCCCAAGGATACTTCTTCCTGGGCTTCTGACAAGACCCTGGGAGGAAGATTTTCCCCCATGATTTCCACCAGTGTGGGGAAATGCTGGGAGAGGCCGGCCAGAGACTGCCCGGCGCTGCCTTGCTCCATCCCTATAGAGACTGGGCAGGAGATACAGGCTCTTGACCTGCTTAAATCTGCTCTGAAACACCTGCATGTGCTGGTTTGGTTTTGCCAAAGTAATTCTCCCTGGACAGAGAACATCCATGACTGAAGCAGGGCCACTTCTCCACATGTGCCTGCCCGCAGCGCAGTCAGCAGCGTCCCCACTGAGGCCATCACTGGGGATCCTTGGGGTTTTATGGCTTGTTTTAGAGCTTCAGTCCATCAGTTTAAGTAGCTGGCTGTCACTGCGGATGTGGCAGCAATGAATTACCAAGGCAGCTCTTCCCGGTGTGGCTTCAGCAGGGACCAGTGGGAGCTACATCCCGGGAACCGCAACTGCAGTCAAACGAGGTGATGGGAACAGCTCCATCAAAGCAAAAAATCAGCAGCACAGGTACAACACAAAGGATTTGCAATTCAAAAGAACAGATCCTGCATCATTAAAATAGATTATTGCTATTGATTTCCATGGTGCTTAACATATACACACACCCACACAGTGGGGCAACAGGCAGTGGGCAGCTTGAATGCCTCGGAGGGTGTCCCTGCTCCTGCAAAATATTTACCACTGTCATTTACTACAGCAATTATCCTGGCCATTTGCTGATCATAAATTAGTTTTCTAATGGAAAAGAAGTTATAGCGCAGTTATTTGAATCCATCTGCTTACCAGGTAGCTCACCAGGGTGGATGATGAGAGCCGTGCCTGGGCTAAAGCACCGAGGGCTGTTCCCACCAGATCTTGCAACAGATGCATGGTGAACAAAATCAATCCGTACCCAACGCTGACTGCTCCACGTCATAACAGTTTTAATTAGTGCTGTTGCCTAGCTTTGGGCGCAGTCAGGCCCCTCTCTGGCCAGCCTGCATTTGTTTGATGCCTTCATTACACCTTTCAGCTCCTATATCAAGAATGCAATAATATTTCAATAATAATTTAATATAATATACTATAATCTAATAGCCTGCATCTCAAAATCTCATTTAGTGCAGTTTGCGCTGGCTTACATCAGCCAGAGAGCAGGAAAACAAACACCTAATCAAAGACTGGCTATTTTCCCCAAATATATCTGTGACATCCACCACGATGGATGGGGCTCGAGGCAGGAGTTACCAGCTGAGACCATGGCCATTGCCGCACTGGGACTGTGGCAAATTCCTTCTCATCCGAACGTGGTGAAGGCAAGGACACATTAAGCCAGGTGGCTGGTGCAGCCGGGATTTCACCCACACTGGCCGTGCCAGTACCTGTACTGCCTGCCTGCAGCTGTCTGCCTTGAGTGATCTCGTCTTGGATATTTGGGATTGTCTTTCTTATTAGAGAAACATCCAGTTTTCACCCACTGAAGTCTACAACCAATTACTTTAATGGTGCACAGTCGGGTCTGTAAATTCTTTGAGCCATGGATTTGATTCTTATTTCAAAAATGGCCATTTTGCAAATCTCTAGGTGTGTGAAATACCCTTTCAGTCAATTTAAATGGGCTGCTTTGAGCCCTGTGGTAAGAAGCAGTCTTAACACAAGTGAAAATCAGGCATTTTGGCCTGATGTGCCTGAAAGGCAGATCTCCTACCATAGTGCTAGATCAGTAACACACATAACAGTGAAGGCAAGAAAATAAGAACATTTATTTCACCACGACTAGTGATGGCCCTAAGGATTTTTAAGTTGTCCTTTCTATCTAAAAAAAGCCTGTGCCTAGGATGCCCTTGGCCCAGTGCTAAGATATCTTAGATACTGTCAGTTAATCCACCTCCTTGGACTAAAAAGCAGTGGCAGTTTTGTGACGGGCTGTAGGGCATCTTCCCCAAAGCTGTTCCTGCATCCCTCCACACCTCCGGTCCCTGGAGCGAGCCACATGCCTGTCACTGATGGAGGAGCTGGTGCTCTCCGGCTCACCTTCAACTGGATTTACTCACTGGGAACTCAGCAGCAGGGTTTGGAGCTGCCCACCATTCCCCTTTTTCCCTTGAGATGTGCAGTAGGCTCACCCTCTGCTGTTTGCCAGGCTGCTCTGGCTTTCCCTTCAGAGCTTGGATGTTCATATCGTCAAGCATCTAAAAGCAGACTGAGGATCTTCCCCTTAACTCACCACATTGACCCGCTCATCTGAGAAATCAAATAACGCAGCTGCATGCTGCAACGCCCTTTACTTGGAGAAAGGGGTCAAGATCCTCCAGCTTTGTAAAAATGTTTTAGCCATCCTCAGCTAAGCTTCAGTGCATTTCCCCGGCTTGCAAACAGGCGATACCGGCACACAAACCACGCCAGCTTCCAGGACCTCCACCCCAATCGCATCAGCCCCCCTCCCCAGTGCTTGAGCACCTGCCAGCAAAAGTGGTGGAAAACTTTTCCTGCTAAAAAAAAGGGACATTGCTGGTTGAGGAATACAAGAGGATTTTGAACAGCTCCTCTCTCCTTACGGCTGCTGGCCCTGCTGCTGCCAGCGGGGTCCAGGCGAGAGCCACCACCCACGGGGACACCGGTGCACCCCACCTTGCTTTGCCTTTTGGGTAGCTATCGGTGGGAAAGGTGGAAAACGGGCCATCCCTGGGGAAGCAAGTGTGACATCTAGGTGTTTTGTCCCTTAGTTGGGATCTGAGATCTGTCACCCAGGTCAGGGCTGAACCGTGCCGGCCATCAAACTGCAGGGAGCGGACAACCGCAATGAGTTTAGTTGGGGTCAAATAACAGAAAATCTGCAGGGACTGGCTGATTTGTCACTGCGGAAGTAAGGCCATCCTAGGACAGAGGAAAAATAGGTCTGTTTTTGAGTTACACAGTGCAAAACTAACCTCATCTGAAATGTTGCAGGGAAAATGAAGTCATCCCGTTACTGCATTAGTGGATGCAGATGGTGTGAACCAGAGCCGCGGCACCGAGCGATGTCAGACCAGCGAGTCCCATCAGATGCTCTTCCCCTCCCCCAAATCACGAATGAAATTTGGCAGAGGCCTCACCGGAGTAACTACAAGCATTTCTAAATGCAGATAAGTAATGGTCTGTACTTTGGAGCAATAAAACCTTACGGCAGTGTCACGAGAGCGCAGCTGCCTGCCGCGTTGCCCCTGCTAGGGAGACCTTCAGGTTTGCTGCTCATCACTCACTGCAGCAACTCCTTTTCGGAGACAACTAACCCACTGGGGATTTTTTCCCTGCTTACAACTTTGGTGTTAATTCTGCTTTTGCCCATGAGATGTGGAGCTGGGTAATGGAATGGGCACCAGCTTTTGGGAGACAGGAGGGCTTTAGGAGGTTCCTTCTGCTCGGACGTGGCTCCCTCTGCCACATCACCCACCCAGGAGCTACAGCTTCATGTTGTACCCATGACCATTGCAGGAGGGCCATACAATTTTAGAGCAGGGAAACAAGGGACTTTATTGCAAGGCACCACACAAGCCATCCTTACACACTTCAGCAATGTGCTGAGTGAATGGAAGAGGTACGTTCTTTACGTATTAACTAAAACCTGTATTCACTCATATATAACCCTACTGAGTTTTGATCATTTAAAAAGAGTAGATACAACGATGTGATCAGATGCATTTAAAAAAACTAAGCTCCCCTTTGGAAAATGCAAACGTACTCTCCTCTCCTTAGAGCTTGGAAAATTAAAAAAAGTGTACTTCTAGGCCATATCTGCTGCCACGTTCCTGGTATGCGTCAATATTTATGTGGCAGTGAACAGACAGGAAAAAGGCATCTGAGACAAGGTGCGGTTGTGTGCCAACAACTGCATCAGCTCCACACAGCCGTGAATGTGCGTGGGATGGTCTTTCTGGAAAAAATATCCTCTCTGGAGGATTTCTTTGATGGTTTCCGTTGCTCTCGGGGGAGGCTTTCATGCCAACATCCCTCTTTGCAGCAGGGCTGTGTGCTGCTGCTGGGATGCTCCAGACCCTCCCCAGTGTTGACGAGCAACGCCGAGGTCGGTGCAACCCATCTTGCACCTTTAAGTTGGATAAGCAGCTAAAAAATAAGGAAAGCAAAAAAAGATAGCACAGTGACAGCCCCAAAGCCCTCTCTCTAACCCAATGGGTATGCTGGTGAATAGAAATGCAAAGTTTAGAAAAAGGAGTACAGGGTGAAAAGGGACCGGGTGTCCTGGCACCAGCAGGTCACACTTGTTCTGGTTTCCTCGGATAACGCCACGTGGGCAGGGGTGGGAAAGGCGATGCAATGGGGGAGTGCATCGGTCCAGGTTCTCCCCGGGTGTAAATCAGCAGTGGGTCGTTGAGCGGTGCCACGTTGATTAATACCAGCTGAAGACTGGGCCAATTTTATTTTATTATGCCATAAACCAGGGAGAAATGCCGCAAACCTCAGTAAATGCATTGTTGGTTTTATAGAGAGAAATCTGAACCATGGGCTGGGGTAAATGGGAAATGAAAAATCATTTCGATGCAATTGCTTCTTGGCAAAAGCTCCTGAAAGGGAGATAATGCTGATTTTTATATTCAAGGATGCTTCTCTGAGTTTATATTTTCCTGTCCTTCGCAGACAAACAGCCAAGCCCAAAGCTGTTGAAGGGGTGATCAGGAGCGGAGCATGCGGGTGGAAAGCTGATGCGATCCTGTCTGCTCACGCCGTGTTTGGGGACGCTTATTTGTCACCTCTCGTCAGACACTTTGCCCATCACTACATTATTCATGAATCAGAAGGGGGCAAAAAAAAAATCATCTCGAGAACTCCTCAGTCAGCTGGAAGATGCTCTGCAAGAATATGAAGTATAATACCTGAGCCCCTCTAACGGGCAACACATGCCCATGGGTAGGAATAGGTTGTCCTGGCCATATTTACGGTCAGGATTGTTGATTGTATCCAATGGCACACATGAATATGGACATTAATATCCTTTTTTCAAATAAAATAAATATTTTCATAATGGATGGTATTCAGCTGTGGGGTAGCTCCACTGTGGTGGTAGGTAAATAGGATTTTTGCAGCAAAGATTCAGATAATTCTGCAAAACAGGAGGTGTTGGGGGGGGGCACACTTGAAATTTCTCCTGAATTTGGCCAAATGCTCCAGATTCAGCCTTCACCCCACCCTGACGTGTCCTTCCTCTGCCAGTTAGAGATGGCGTTAGTGAGGACGCCTTTTCATTGCTCCCAAAATAGACCTGCTGTAAAAACAGATCTTACTGGAGGTAAATGAATCCCTGTGTTAATTAGCACTGCTCCAACTATGGGCCATGCTGCTGCCAAAGCCTGGGACAGAAATACAAACCCTTGATGTCTTCTTGATGGGGAGTTGGTGGGAAGAGAAGAGAATCTATTGAGATCTGATCTGTGGTGGCTGGGGCAGCTCTGCTGACCTAAATGAAAGGCTTCCCTTGCAAGCCCGGATTTAATTCACATTCCTAGAAATGCTGCCGAGAGCAGGGTTTTGTCTCAGTTTCAGGGGATGTCCGGAGATGCCAGGCAGTCCGGCAGCATTCCCAGCCTGCAGACAGCAACCTGCTACCTCTGCTCCTCATCCCCCAGGGCAAACCCTGTGCTGGTGCTGTCTGACCCCAGAAATCCCAAATTTCCTTTTTTTTTTTTTTTTCCTCAGCAATGAAAGCAAAAATCGCAAACCCCACCTGAATTCAAGATGCCCTTTTTAAATGCGACTTACAGAAAAAACTCAAGGGAGTTTTTAACCAAGCTGCACTACCTACGCTAAGGAGATAGATTAATGTCCCTTTCACACCCTGTAGGTCATACCTTCAACATGACTTGTTACCTAGGGTTTTCCTTCACTGTCTGACACTACATACTGTTCCACAGCTCAACCTTGCGACTCAAAAATAATATAAAGAAATGTGCTGCCTGTTACCTTTCAGGCAAACTGAACCGGCTTTGCTCTCCATTGCTTCTCCCTTCCACATTTAACTGCCCCCAGTTTTGCCACCGACCACGGAACCGCCACATGAAATTCTGCTTTATGGAAACATTTTCTGCTGGCTTGTATTTTTAATTTTGCATTTTGAGTGCAGAAGGCAGAGTTTCAGATGGTGCAAAACTGCACCGCTGCACTGCTGCTGCGCTGGTTCCAGGGAATTCCAGTTTTCCCTCCATCTGGGACAACTTATGGTAAATATGGAGGGTTGTTAACTAACATATGGAAAGACAGACACACTTCTGAAATAGCACGTTTCTCGGTGTGTGAGCAAAAAATGTTGCTCGTCTTTGAGGAAGGTCCATCTGTAATGGGACTTCTGCTTGGAGGCCTGATCCAGCAAACAGGAGAGAGGAAAAGGCACATAATCACATTTAGCACCTCTTTTTTATCACAGTTTCTCACCAAATTAATATTGGTAATATTTGCCTAGATTTTTAATGCAATTTGATGATATTTGGGGTCTTTTTCCCTGAGGAAAATTGGCAGCTGGGGAACGAGATATAAAGAAAAGTGCCTCAAGTTTTTCATTTGGTTGACACAAAGGTTTAATCAAAATATTATATTTTCTTTTTGGGGCTCGAGAGTTTAAAACCCTTGAGTTCTGATAGGAA
The DNA here is from genome assembly GCF_000737465.1 of Haliaeetus leucocephalus. NCBI lineage: Eukaryota > Metazoa > Chordata > Aves > Accipitriformes > Accipitridae > Haliaeetus > Haliaeetus leucocephalus. The sequence goes on along the minus strand of NW_010972887.1, from coordinate 8,551,786 downwards.
GCTTTTGGAGGTGGAATTCCCCTCTCCCAGCCATCCGGCACAGAGCTACTGAGTCGGCTTTTTCCCTCTAACTAGAAAAATCTGCTGCAATCTGATATCCCACGGCCAGATAGAAGCTTTGGGTTGTGTTCCCAGCCCTTCTGCAGGCAGAAATCCATCTTGCGCAGAGCTGATTGGAAATAAACCAGTAGAAATCACAGATCCTGCCAGTATATCCCGCCAAGGGCTGCACCTCCTCTAGCCTGCAACTTCTTCTCCCTCGCTGAGAACAGCTGTATGGAGCAGGGGAGTCGAGAGCGTGCGGCACCTCGGCTGGGCACGGCTGCCGTCGTCTGGATTTTAAACATAAAGGCATTTCCCTTGCAGAAAGGGCTTCTGCAGCACAGGGAAATGCAGGATTTTGTAGTTATATCGGGCTGTGCTCAGTGCAGGTACATACAGATGCAGAATATCGACGAAGAATTATGGTTAAGAATTTCATCGTATTATTAAATATGTATTATTTATAACAAAAACCAGAAGAGTTTATAACAAAGGAGGCTACCAGGAGTTGTGCAGCTGCGTGAACAAGCTCTTCCCATCGTGGGCATGTTGCTGGCCAAGACCACAGCCTCGTGGTCCATCTCCCAGCCACCCCAAATAATTTTGCCCTGGGCTTCTGCCAGACCATGCCTTGCTGCACTAATTTAGCCATTTCTTTGCTTTTGTGGTAGTCTTTTCCTTGTGGAGGTCTGTTAGCATTCGCGTATTTGGATTATCTTCTTATTCCAAATTAAAGGATACCCTGTGCACTCAGCTAATCGAGCGTGACAGCATATGTATCTTAATTTAAAATCATCGATACAGTTGTTATTCTAGGTCAGACGGTACAAGGCAGCAGAATAACACTTGGGGGAATAGTCCGTATGTTTCTGCTGTGGAGAAACATTACATCCAGGTGTTTTTTTATTCAAAGGCGTTTATTTTAGTCTTAAAATATATGCAGGAATCCACTCCTTAGGTATGCGTGTGTCTGGGCTCAGGTGATGTTTGATCTAAGCGTGGGCTTGTGCCATAGGATGGCTGCAGAGCCCTGGTACATCCCCGCTGCACCAATGAGGTCTCTCCCCTTTGCTGGCACCTCGATTCCCTCCTCTCCATCCCTCTCCTCTCGCCGGGAGCATCCCTGGCTCCGGGGTTACGGCGATCGATGCGTTTGCAAAGATTTGTTTTGCTCATTCAGCAAACGCATCGCCAAATCCCAACCGACCCCGTCCTGCTCCGCGTTCCCACAGCCTTCGGGAGGATTTAGGGGCACGGGGCTGGCGCAGGAGCATCCTCCGGAGCAGAGGTGGGTGCAGATCGCAGCCCTTGGCCTTGCTGCTGCATCTCCTGAGCCTGACGGGGGGTTTAGACTCGAGGATTTGGCCCGGGACTCTTTTGTCCCCCAGCCAAGGCGGATCCCTGGCCGCCAGCAAGCAGCGATGTCTCGCCGTGTCATCCCTTCAACGCCCTAACCATAACCAAACCGCGCGGTCTGCCCGTCTCCAAAGGATGAGCCCCTGCGAGGGAGAAGCGAGACGAACCAGGAGAGTTGGCATTTGGCATCCTTGTACCCGCTGCCGAACCCTCTTCTGGCCCTCCGATCTCTCCATCACCATGGCGATTCAATTTATCAGGGGAGAATGTCACGGCTGAGATTCCTCCTCACCCAACGCTTTGCCCACTGTTGTTCTGGGCTGAATCAGAGGGTTTTCAGAGCTGGGATTATTGTGGCTTGAAAGCCACAGGCTTAAAAATTGAAAGATGCAATTCAGCTGTTGGCATATAAATATGCAGAAATTATAGCTCATTCCTAAACTCAATTGAGCACCATATGATCTGCATTCACTGCCGTCAATTTGGAAACATTAAAAGCTATTTTGATAGCTGCTTTTACAGTTACTGATTTGTTAATGTGTGTTTTGCAAATGCGATTTTGATTGGCTCATCTTAATTTGCCAAATGGAAGGCCCTCCTAATGAAGCTAAGAGGAGCGGAGGATATCATTTGACTTTGCATTTTAATACAGCGACTGGTATTTATTTTTCCACTCCAGCCCCCGTGGGGAGAGAAAGGGAGTTGTGGTGAAACACACCCCCGGCCATTGAGCACTTTGATATACGGTGTGTCTGAGGGAAAATACGGCTTTGCTGCTGTGGTTGTCTGTCACCCAGCAAAAAGGTTTTTTGGGGGTATGCCCGGTTACTGAGCAACAGTGCATTTTGCAAAGGGAAGAGGCCGTGGGTACCTGGGGAGCTCGGCGGCATCTGCTCAGGAGAAGCAAAGCAGCATCCGAGCATTTCCATTGTACCTCAAGCACTGGACGTCCCTAGTGAATGTTGCTAGAGGCTGGAGGAGACCATGGACATCCACGTTGTTTCTACTACCGGGAAAATAAGGAGAATCTGAAGACCCAAGAAGTGTATCGCTATTTGTGTGTGTCATCTTCATGGTCCTTCAGGGGAGATAGTGGAAGAGATGTGCTCCTGTGCATAGCCAGCCTGGGAGCCCAGGTTTTGAGTACCATCATATTAGATACTTAAATTCAGTATTAGCTGAATGCTTATATATCGAAAACCACTTATTCTGCTGGAGTTTTAAAAATGCTTCTATTGATTTTAAACTTCTACCAAAACCAAAGTCCTGGCCACTGTTAAATGTGTAATTTTACTTTTGGAGAGATAAGGAGTTTCTGTTCCTCCCCGAAAAGGGAAAATGAGGCGCTGGATATCCCTTGGCTTGCTGATGCACACCGCGCTGTTATTCATGGGGGAAGGAGCCGTGCAATTAAACAGGACACCCTTCTGCCTTTCCCTTGCCATCATAAGGTAGCTGTATGCACCCTCAAGCACTGTCATCAACCACTCACTGGCTTTTTTATGAGCAAATCGATCGGGTCTATTTTCACATTGAATGGGAAAAGACAAACATTGAATGGACCAAAGCAGCAGGACCCAGACTTATTAACTCACAGCATTTAAGCTGATTTTAAATAATCAGTGAGTGGAGGTAGGAGATAGGTTTGGTTTATACCTTTTAATGTAATCATCAGCATCTCCCAAGCCTCGGGCTCTGAGTCTCACACCTCCCTCATACCCCCTGCCCACTCCCATGACTGGGCCCTTGGCTTTTCATCTACACTGAAGATTAGCCGCAAGTTGCGACAAAATCTTTGATTGCCCAAAGTAATAAATACTTCCAAATCCTGTTCCTCTGATCTGATCTGCTGCTGTGGAAAAAACATGGGGAAAAGCAAGCGATCACTAGTAGTTTTATCGCCAATAAATTCTTCGATTTTTTCCCAATCTCAAAACCCATGCGGTTATTGAGACCCACGGCACCTAAAACTCAACTCTTAGGATGCTGCTACAGGAGGAGGAGGAAGGCTGTGCCCCACTACAGGAGGCTGAGAAAGACAATTATTCAGATTTCTTGGTGGCAATCTCATCTGCACCCAGCTGACCGTGGGAACAAAGAAATCCTCGACAACATCAAGCCCTTCTGTGCACTCCTCCTCCTTCTGCTCCTTAGTTATCACAGGCAGAGATCAGATCAACTCGGAGGGTGGGTGGCAGGATCTCAGGTTTTTCTGGTCTGACTTGAAGGATCCTCAGGTTTATCGTGGAGTCCTCTGCTACTGCAGGCACCACATCAAATAGCCTCTTTCTCCACCTAAGAATGTAGTCATCCACTGTCTTGAGCAGAGCGGGCTTCTTAGCTTTCACAACTGGCCACCAAAACAGTGTCTTGATCTTTGAAACCTCACTGCTGTAATGGCTTTATTTCAGATCTTGAAGGGTTCCTTCAGTTCCCATTGTGTTCTCCCACTTGTCCCTGACTTGAAAACTTCTTGCCTCTGCCTAATATCTGGCCCTTAAATGTCTTCACTCAGATTTTCTCACGCCTTACTTTGCTAAGATTTTGGAAGATTAAATGCACCAAGTTCCTGTAGACTATCCTGCACGGGGAGAGCTCATTTTTTCTTGAACACACCTGATCAGAGTTGTGTACAACAGCTCAGGTGAGGGCTAGTGAGATCCTTGGGCATCTCCTGGGAGGTCTTCATCTGGCCAGGCAGAACTCTTCTCCTTCATCATTTTGAACCTATGCACTCTTACTGTAATGCTCAAGTCTTTGTTGTGAGATCCTGAGTGCATTTTACACTATTGAATTTCCTCTCCTCTCCATTATTTCAGTCCTCAAGGCCCCCTAGTTATTGATGTTTCCCCTTAAATTTGTGCAATCAGCAGATTTCATCAGCAATCTCCCCCCCTGCCCCTTTTTTTCTTGTTATGGTCATTAATGAAAATATCAAACAATGTTGCTTTCCATGTGGATCTTGAAGGAAATGGCTCCACTCCTGCAGTTCTCACCTGCCCTTACCCAGTTTATTACCTCCCTTTGAAATCCCCTCCTTGTCCCATCTCCTCCCTGTGCCACTGCAACCCGCTTTTACTTTAGTCCAGATAGATGCAATCTCCTACATTTCCTTTGTCTAAGAAATCCATTATCTTAGCAAAGTCAGGCTCAATTAACCTTTGTTTCACCTTTGCTCCACTTTTATATCATTTTCCATTTACCTCTGTAACAGTAACAGTTCCTTCCTTCATCCATTTTTTTAAATAAAGTTAGATTGGCCGGCCTTTAATTACCCAATCACCATTTTTCTTAAGTGTCCGTATTACATATGCTATTCCCCAATAAAATGCAGAGCAGTCCTTGGGGCAGGGATCAAACCCTGTAATTCCTCTCTCCCAAATGGGAGTCCAAATCACTAAGATAAACCACTAAGAACCACGCACCTTTGCCCTTCAGCATAATATGTCTTGTGCTTTCTTAAAGCTTTATTGCCATTAATAGGTCATGAATTAGAGGTAATAACTTCGGGAGCTTCATTAATTTCCTTACTGGGTGCGAATGAAAAAGGTGACCTGGATAAACCCATCATGTTCTGGATATGCTCATCAGTCCTTGGAGATTGTACTTCTTTGTTCCTCTTCACAACGCCGCACTTCTTCCCCGCAGCTTGGGTGAAAATGCTTCATAAACCTCTTCAACAGGGCCTTAAAATACTGGGAAATGAGTGTTTTCACCTCTGGAAATCTGAGTTCAAATGCAGGAAGCAAAAATGAGGCGTACTCATTGCAACCTCACACCCACAGCTCCACTTCGGAACCGAATCCCAGGGTGGTGCACGGGGAAGGAGCACCGAGGCTCTGCCCATGACGTATCAGATTGACCACGAGCAGTACCAGCTTCACGCAGCCTTCTGAGATGTCCAGGGAGCTGATGCCAGCCAGATGTCCCAGGCCACGTACCTGGCACTGAAACCTTGTGCAGGACCATTAAACTCCGCTGCACTCGCCTCCTCACGCTGCATCCCCCTGCAGCTGGGCTTGGGGCGCATCACACCTCTGTTTTGGGGGGCCACATAGATTTTAGGAGGATGTTCGCCTCCCACCAGCTGCATGACACAGAGGGGCTCTGCAAGTCGGGACCTGGGATGACCACTCCAGTGGTCTGGGAGACCTGGGTCTGGGAGACCTCCAGTGTTAGAGCTGATGGAGGAAACAAAAAAGCCCAGAAGAGCCCCCCCGTATTTCTATAGACATTCATCACATTCTCCAATGCTTAGCGCCTTGCTTTGAAGGTTATGAAGGACTACATTTTTTTCCTTCAGCTTTTTTTATTTTGTTGTCACCCTCTCCAGAGCCCGGACAGGCGGCAGCGCCAGCAATGGGATACTGCCGGGCCATCGCTGCTGGATGGGAGGCAGAAAGCCCAGAAATTTCATGGCAGGCCATTCCCGGGGGATTAACAAGCAGAGTCTGCATACTTCTGTAGTTTGGACAAGTCCCTGAATGCCTGCATGTGTGTCCCAAAAACAAAACCAAATGCTGAATTTCATGACAAGCTCCAATTACTGCTTTGATCCTTTGGGGAAAAAAAAAAGAAAAAAATCATTGCTTCACCTTCTGCGGGCCTGCTGCTTCTCAGCAGGTGGCTCCAGGAGCAGATCAACCCCCAGCGATATCCTGGTACACGGACCCCGCTCCTTAAGCTGCAGGTTGACGTCTTTGGTAGAGAACTAGATGAAAGTAGGTTAGGTGTATATTTTAGGACACCGTGCATGTGTAACAGCTATTTTAAAAAGTAGAATTCAGCTTCACAGAAGAGGAGAGGTACAAAAGTCAGAAGGAAGCTGGATTTTTCATCCACAACCAAAAAAAACCCAACGCAGTGAACAATGCCAGCACTTACGTTCACCAGTGCCACCCCGCAGCGGTCTCCCTTCTGAACTCCGCATCTCGGTGGTGTTTGTGTCGGTATGAATTTGGGCCAATTTTGGGTGAGCCGAATGGGATGGCACAGGGAGCCCAGGCAGGACCACGCACGGCCCTAAGCATCACGCCTGCAGCGGCAGCACTGGGGGGACCCCGCACCCTGTCCTGGGAGCGATTCGGGGCTCGTGGGGCTGCAAACGGTTGGGAGGGAGAGCCAGGACAGAGCCAGCCAGGTTTTGGAGCGATCCTCGAAAACACCTGTAGTCCTTTTTCCTTGTGACCAGCACGGTGGCTGCTCTGGGAGGACAATATTGTGGAGGCAGGAGGAGAAATGATTTTCCATAGCTCCGTAACATGCATCCAGGTGTACCTGGCACACGCATCTGGCACAAGCAACGCGTCGGAGGCTTCAGCAGGCTGTGCCCAGAAACAGCAGATTGTCTCCCACGCCCTGGGTTTCTGAAGACACACATCATAAATGACAAAAGGTGTGTTTGACTGCATCCATGGGGACCCGGTGGGTGGCCTGCTGCAGGGAGACTAAGGAGCCACGGAAATTACTAAATCTAAAATAAAATTATAATAAAATTCTACATTCCACTTAGCATCAGGGGAGCAGGATGATGCCCTCAATTTAATTTAGGAGCATCATCTTTCTGTTTCGGAGTAGGAATTTGCTGGGACAGCAAAGGAAGCAGGTTTGCTCGGCAGTGTGCCCAGCCCAAGGGCAGCTTCCCATCTCAGAGGCATTTATGGCAGCCTGGCCAGCTTTGTTCCAGCCTGACAAGACTCAGAAAAACATTCTGAGGTGGTTTGAAGAACATTATTGAAAGGCTTTTGCACATTTGTCATTGACAGAAGCCTTTACCGGCAATAGGCGGCTTCAAGCGCAGGTTTTCCGCTGCCTCGGCAGAAAGCTGGCTCTACTCCGTAGTGCTCGCGTAAAACCACCATCCCGTATCCGCGCCTGCACGGAGCATTTGCAAACCCTGTAGCTCCGTCTGCCACAGCCTGAATGAGCCCCAAGTGTGGTCCCTGCCTCCTTTATCCCCATCAACCCTCCCTCCCCATCCCAAGGGAGTTTGAGCCCCCAGGAATGCCTATCCTGCTCCATCCCACCTTCCCCATCCTAGCAATCCTTGGAGTATTCTTCATCCAAACAGCATATATATGTATATGGATGTATTTTTTGTAAAACACTTAGATCTCATTTAACTTAGTTTCCCATGCAAAAAAAGCTTGTTCAGCATTTCCTCCATTACATTTAATGAATACGCCCTGCCTGAAGTCACCAGTTCTCATTTTCTGCCCATATTTTCTTCCCAGACATTATCCCTTATCCTGTGTTATGCTCTCCTGGCCGGGGGCATCTCATGGCTCCTTTGGCACTCACTGCCCAGCCAGTGCCAGAGATGCCCTCTGAATGTCCTGCAATTATGCTTTAATGGCTCCTCGTTAAACTTTGTGGCTATTAAAACTACCTACAAAAGAGAGGCGTTGAGTACATTAATAAAAAAGGCAAACCTATCGGTTTATTGACGCAGCTGCCGCAGGGTGGGGGCCGCTCCGATGGCGATGCTGCGGGATGAGGACCAGACATCGGGCGATGCCACCCCTTGCACGGGCTCTGCCGGTCCCCGTCCCCTGCGCATCCCTCCCCGGGGAGCTCTGCTCTGCTAAGAAAGCCACAGCTTGGACCAGATTAAGTGCTTGCTAAGTACCCTGAAACCACACAATAAAAATCCCTCTGGAGTGCAGAATATTTATGTTTTATGAGTTCATCATAAAGCTGATGTGGTGAAGATACCTAACGCATGAATAATTTGGCGGTGGATACAAAATACACAATGGGCTGCAGTGAAAGGGAACGGCAGAGAATTGGAAACGCATTTTCCTTCTCCGTCTCTTGTTTCAGCAGCTTGTTATTTAAAGAAGGGACTCAGGGCAAAGCACTCAAATACGCCTTTCATGCACATTAGATGCAGTTTAAACGAGCCTCGCCTCAAAGACCGACAAAAGTCAACTGATGGCCCGTGGAGGAATACAGCTCAGACTCACCCAGTTCTGCAAGGTGCTTGCTCGGAGGGGCATGCACATAGGAAATAAAACAGCCAAAGCATTTTCTAACCCACTGAAACGTCTTAGTCGGGAAGCAGCATACCTCTGCTGCTCAGGGCAGTGACGGTGATGAGTGCTGGGTACCGAGGAGTGCTGGGTACCAAGGAGCTGCGGGGGCTTTGGGGATGCAGGAGCTGGCCCCCCAGCAGGCAGCAGGGCAGGCGTACATCAACCCGAATGCCAGCCAGCGCTGAGCACAAGCTGCTCTGATATTATACCCCTAAATGATAGGGCAGCAAAAGAAAGATGATAGCAGGGTATTTCATGAAGCAGATGAAGAGAATGCTTGTGTTGGTAGAGGCTGTATGCATATACATAAGTATGTAGGTGTAGCATGCCTTAGAGCTGCTTTGCCCTTGCAAAGGCTTGTCCTGGAAGCCAGCTCGGCCGCTGCTCTGTGCAGGGATTGTGTGTTGGCAGGAGCAGCCCGTGGGAGCCAGGAGGGACCGTCACCCTCCCACAGCCTGGCCCTGGACGATGCTCACCCACCTACTCCGCTTCATCCGCCCAGCCTGAGCTCTGGTTTCAAGGATTTTTCACGCCAGACTGGAATCTTTTTTTGCTTGGCTTATTCCACTTATAGATGTATTACTTGGGCTGGTAACATTCATATCTTCTTCCTCTGCATCTCACCCAAATGAGGGCTGATTCAGTCCCTAGGCGATGCGCTGAGGCGGGTACAAACCGAAAATTCTTCTGGGACACATATCTGAAGACAAACACACACGTGTCTAAATATATCCACAGCCCTCCCCGCTCCCTGCAGCTTTTCTCTTCCTCAGACACACACAACACACAACAAGAACTCCTCAGGGTAACAAGACACATATTTTTAAATATCAGCATGCAGGAGCGGTTCCTGACCGGGAAAAAAAACCCCTATTGTTTTAGCCACACCTGAATTTGAATATAAAGGTGAGGGCTGCAGAGGCAAACAACAAAAAGCAGCTTCTGGAAGCCATGGGTGAGTTACCAACATGCTGTGATATCCTCATACTATGCACGTTGGCAGTTCTTCCTCGCAGATCTTCATGCCTTGGGCACAGGCAGCAAGTCCTGCTGCTCCTGAGAGCCCCAGGTCTTCCTCCTCCCACGCTCTCCCCTGTGGATTTACACCAGAGCATGAATGGGATCTAACTCTGACAGCTAAAAGGCTTTTTCCACTTTGTTTCCCCAAATGTGCTAAAATTTTTGCTCTTTTTTTCCTCCTTCCCTCTTCTTAGCAGACAGACATGCTCCTGGGGAAAGCCTAGACGCGTGGGAGCCCGCAGCCGGAGGGGTACGTAGGGCTGGCATGGGGAGGGCTAAACCATGTCCAGCATTTTGTGTTTCCAGAGACTTCCCCAGCCCTCCAGAGCAGCAATTTCCATGCAGCCAGCAATCCCACGTGGTAGATATTTAGTTAAAGAAGTTATCTGGGCGCTAGCTGTGTCCACATCGTTTCTTCATACCAGTTTTGTTGTATGCAGAGCAAAAGAAAGGCGACGTTTATACAACCGGGGAGCACAAAGGTTATCACTTTTATTTGACTTTTGGTTTTTGAATGCAGTACTACTGTCCCTGAGTTGCTTCTGGAGGCATTACGAAACTTGGCCCAGAGCCTGCAGATTTCCTTTCAGCTTTAATGGTCCGTTCCAAGAAAAAGTGGCTAGGAAGGGTTTCCTGACAAACTATGGGAAAATTTCACACGAAGCGCGTTGGGAAACAGAAGACTGCAGCTCAGGGCTGAGCTGCCCATCACATTACATCGCCTGAAATGAGACACCGCGGCGGACAGCCCCAAATACTGCAGGGCTGAGCCAGCTGCTGCCGAGGAGAAACAGAACAGGATTTTTTCCCTACTAGGAGGGTGAAAGCAGCACGGCCTTCGCAAAAGATTCATGGTCTCTCCCATGGTCACTAAAGCCCTGAAATCTGAAGGATGCTTAACTGGGAGTGTGATGAATGCTCTGGCTGACTCCAGGCAGGTTCCCAGGTCTCATGTGATGGTGTAGCTCTTTGAGATGACACCGGGCAGTGCCGCTTATTTTTATGTGCTATTTTGAGTTATATTTAAAGCACCCACCCATGGCTGCAGGCACTTTCACAATCATTTAAAGTGTGCATGAACCTCAAGGAGGTTCTCTGTGTCCATGTGGGATGTTCCCTGGGCCATGGGAGGACAGTTGGATGCAGGGGGGCATTGCCCCTCGGTACCCGAAAAGCCATGCAATCAGCCATGTTCCTGGGTAGGTAATTTATTTTTGTTACTTATTATTAATTATATTATTCGGTAGGATTATTCCAAATTGTAGCCCTGCCGAATGCCCTCACACACCATCGTCTCTTGATGACAGATGGGCTGGGGATGGTGGTGAGGAACCTCATCTCTGCTCCTTGCTGCTGTGCTCTGGCAACCACCACTGGCAATGATGGGCTTGAGCGATGCGCTCCAAGGGCACCATCCCCTGTCCCGTTGGAGCATCCCTGCCCTTGCAAGTGCTCCAGGGAGAGCTCACTTCTGTGTGTAAACCCTATAAACCAACAAGGTGGTCTGAGGAGGAGCCAAGATGAAGCTGTTAGCTTTGCAGACCCAATAACAAACAGGAAGAAGTAGCGATGTTTACCACCTGGTAGGCGAGGACGAGATTCTTCCAGGGGAAAAAAAAGAAGAAGCTGAGGTGTGTGTACCAGCTCCGGTCAGGTACTTGCACAGTCACGAGTGCTTTCTGCCTGTTAGCGTTCCTGCCACGGCTTTGGAAACTGGGTTCGTTAACCGTCTGGCCTTAAAAGAGAAGAAATAGCACTTGAGTATCCATCACCTTTCATTTTCCCTTCCTGGCTCATGTAACCATGGCAAAGGAGCCTACGCTAGCCTGTGCGATGGCATAATTCATGCCAGCCCCCATCCGTTTTCTGATTAAACCGCTGGAAGCAGAGCTATGTAGTCTTCACAGCTTTCCAAGTCTCACGTTAGCATTGCCGCTGGGAAAACACTGGGATTTTGTGCCTGGGCAGAGAAGGGAACATGCTTTGCTCCGGTCTGTGAACGATACCTGCCCCTGCCGCTCCCCTCCTTCCTTCGATGCCTGGTGTGTGGCTCATTGACGGGAGGATGGAGATAGTACGGGAAACCCACGCAGGCAGCTGTCAGAAAACGAGCTCACTATAAAAGCAACATATGCTGCACTGAATTACGAGACCTTCAAATCACTACAAGAAGCACTTAAAATATTCCTGAATTTAATTACAAGGCTGTATACGCTTTAAATGCATGAATGTATAATGTAGACTTGGGCTGTGACAAGGGAAACTCTTCTTCCACATGCACTCGAAGGGGCTGGAAGGGAAAATCCCCGGAGGGTGCAGCGGGACAATTAGTTGGGATCCACGGAGCCCTGTTGCCCCATTGCTAGCAGCCGGGATGCCACCACAGATGGGTGACATCCTCTGGTGCTCTGTGTCTGGGAATGCTGAGCCAAATGAAGGCACATTTATACCGAGGGGGTGTATGTAAATCTAAATTATCAAAGACATGTTAATCACTACGACGTTGTTTGGGTTGAACCCTTTCAAAAATGCTTTTATTCCTAAAAAGCTTGCATGTACTTGAACAACTCACCCCTTTTCTATGTCACCTGTCCTGATCTCACGTGGTGTTCGTCAGACAGATGAGCGTTCATCCCTGACTAAATATATTATTATCTTCCACCAAGTTAAATGCTTTGTGTATCGTGCCTACAAAAATGAAGATGCACTTAACATAACAATGTGGTTATTAGCTTAATGGCAGGAAGAGAAAACTTAGGGATGAGAATTAAAGCACTGCTCTTGCAGAATGTCCCTGAGGAAGGATCCCTGTGTCCGGGATACCCATGAAGGCAACTCACCCCCCGAGGTTTCCTGGCAGGCATCCCACTGGCAGATTAGCATCGCAGCGGCTAACATGACAAGAGAGAGGGAGCCTGGATGGATGATCACACTGATTTGTAGTAGATTATTATTATTTTCCTACTTTAATTCATGGAGAACTCAGATTTCACGTATTTTCCAAGCAAAGAAACAACTGTTTGGTAAAGACTTTGATCCACAAGCGGGCATGCAGCATTGGTCTGGAAAACTAATCACCACGATGCCAGAGCATCCTCTGTGTTTGCAAGAGCTGGGGATGGTGCAATATTCCTGCCCATAAACCCACGGAGGTGCCAGGGCAAGCTTGTGCAGCAAGCCTGGGGTTTTCAGGAGGTAGAAAAAAGCCAGAGCCATCGTTTGCAGGTTTGACAGTGGGAAATTTGCTGGTGTCTTCCAACTTTCCATCAGTCAACATTCCCACCACTGCTTCCCTACCCAGTGCAGAAGCACAGCTGAGATGGCGGCACGCATTGCACCCACAGACTGGACGGTATCATTTAGCACAAAGTTATCAACAAGGCACTTAGATGACAGCCAAGTCAGAAATGAGGTTTGCAGTCTAAATACAGAAACGGAGAACGCACACGTCGTGCCAGGTAACGCAAGCAGTGACTCATGCTTTGCAGCTACGTCACGCTCGGGATTTTTCTGCAGGAAATGCTTACCGGGAAAAGCAACGGCAACCATTGTATTTGATTCATTTTAAGGCTGGAGAGAAATCAGGACTACAGCTGAAACGGCTGCTCAAGGCTTGCCAGGGCTTTTATCACTTGACCTGATTTCCAAAGCTCTCAGGCTCCTCTTTGGTGTCAGTAAGTATTGGGAAGAGCTGAGCAGAGATTGCAGGCACGTGGCCGTGTCCCTCCGTGTCTCGCCAGCACCACAAGCATCAAACGCAAAACCTTCACCTCCAGATTCCTAACCCCATGGCACCGTGTGCCCGAGAAAACACCGTGAGCAATCAAGTCCCTGCTTTGGACTTGGGCTGGCACAAACACTGGCACAGGACAGGGCTGAAATAGGGTTTTGGGGCTGTGCACCTACATCTTGGCCATGGTCGTTAGCTGTCTCCGTTCTCAGGGGCTAAGCAAAACCAGCTTCAACAGCCCCAGTGCCCGTCAGGGTTTGGTGGCACTCAAAGATCAGCCATGGGTACCAAAAGAAGGGGATGGGGTGGTAAGGCCCATAAATCGATCCTGTCCCACACTTCTGGCCAGAGGCCAGGCTCCAGTGCCAGAGGTGGGCAGCACTTCTGAAGCACTGGGCCCTTGCTAGAGAGGAGGGACTCAGCTAGACTAACGACTGCTTTAATTAAATACGGCAATATCATTAACCCGCTGGAGTTCATCAAATTAGTGTTGCAAATGAAAACCGCATTGGCCTCATTTTCATAAGGCAGTTTCAAGAGGGAAAATAGCATTTTGCTCGTGAAGATGATGTTTGCTTTTCCGATAAAACAAAACCTCTTGTCCCTCTGGAGCTTTGGCTCAGTTCAGTTCTCACCAAAATATTTATTTTGGCCCTTTCTCGTTTTTAGGGTACCTCTAGTGAAGGCACTTGACATGATAGGGGATTGCTGCAAGAAAACAGTGAGAAAGAGGGAGAAATAGGGGGCTTTAAAAAAGGACTTTTGGGAGGAGGAGATGCTGGTATCCTTCCTCTAGCGCATAAATCATTTCTGTAGTTCAAAATAAACTAGCATCTGTGCTGCTTGGACCGCTGCCATTTATTTTCTTATCTTTCTTGTTTGCTGAAGGGTGACTCAGTGGAAAGCCAACAAGGTGCCCACGGGAGCGCTGCTGGGAATGTGCTGATGTCACCAACTGCATCGCAGCCGAAGGGCTCGAGGGCTGGGAGGGGGATTCCCACCTGCTGGAGAGGAAGGAAGAGGAGCGATAGGGATCCCTCCGCTAGCACCCTGGCTCGTAGCCCAGGCCACTTTCCTTGCTTATGTTGCACTGAGGGGAGAGTCTCTTAAATAAATAGAAGCACTGCTTCATACGTGAGGGCTGGCACCCCGCCGGCACAGGGGGAGCGTCCCTCTCCCCGGCGCTTGTCACGGCACCTCGGTGTCAACCGAAAGCTTGGGCTTTCCTAGAAAATCAAACCCCTCTTGTCTGTGGCTCATTGCCACGTCCTTGGGTTTATATGCCCTGTGAGCAGCACAGGGGGATGCGGCGTACCCCAGGCTCTTGGTGCTCCTTGCTGGGATCCCAGGGATTTCGGTCTTCCCCATGAAATGCTTGAGCTGGCTTATACTCATCAGAGTTTGAGATGTTGGGAGTTGCTTGACTTTGTTTCCACATCTCTATTAATCTCCTCTTGAAAATTCAGGAACGTTTTGCAAGGCTGAGTAAGATTAAGGAGTCAGGGAGCGTGAGTCCCTTTAGGTTGAATGGTCTCCAGACCCCAGTGGTCCCCAGGAGATGCTCCTCCATTTTTTGGCATTGCAGGGGCATCACTAAAACCGGTGACCAAGCTTCTCCTGTGAAGGGATTGAGAGGAGCCAACAAATTAACCCGGCTCCATCAGCAGCTCCCGGAGGCAGGACGGGAGATTCACGCTTTGCCCCGGGAAGGGACGGGCAGTACAGGAGGGTCCCCATCAGCCTGGATGGCCCCACGCTGCCAGGGCAGAGAAGGCACTTGGCCTTAACCCCAGCGATGAAGCAACCCTGCACCTTTGCAAACACTTTGAGCGGGGTTTCACAATAAGCAAAGCCGATTTCTCCACCTACGGCCCTGCTGAGCATGAACCACAGCGTGGGGACAGCCCCACGGTCTCCTGACGGCTGTTATCGCCCCGTGCAGCCCCCTGACATCCACCGGGACCCAGGCACGGGTAGGATTTAACACCCGAAAAATCCCCCCAGTTTTCCCGTGATTAGTGTTATTTGATGCCAGGAGGCTTCTTTATCAGGAGCTGGTGCTGTGTTGCTCAAAAACTCTGGCACAGGAGGGAGTAACCTGGTGTTGCCCTTTGACAGACCGTTCTCCCGACCCTGCCGTGCTGCTGGTCGGGAAGCTGCCACCCCCATCAGATGCAGTTACTTGCTCTCCATGGCAGCCAGGCGTTGATGTCCCCAAAATTAACACAACCGGTAAATCCTCCGTCGAGGAAATGGGGAATTCTCCGGGCTTGATTCACTGCGGCTTTCGAACTGCCGGAGACGTGAGCCGACTCGCCTGGCGCAACCGCAAGCTCCAGGTGTGGTTAAACTGGCACCGGGGAAAGGATGCCCGTGTGGCGAATGCCATCTTCTTCCTCGCCCATGCCCAGGGGACTGGCTGTGCTCGCCGATAAATTAGCTCGACCCTCCGGCGGGTGCAAAACTCGCCCTTTCCCAGCTGCCATCCTTTCTGTAAAAGCAGCTGAGCGCGCAGCTGGTTTTTCTGGAGCACCATGGGTTTGCAAAGCAACTCTCTGGCCCAGGCTTTGCTCCCCAGGTGCTCCCTGCTAAAAAGATGTGCTCCCTGGTGCCAGGGATCAGCTCACTCAGGTCTAGTGTCTCCTTGTCTCAGGGACAGATAGCAAACCATCACCTGGACAGGCCCCTTGGTGCATCAGGATCCCTGGGGGGGTCACTCCTGTTGGGCTTGGTGTGGCTTTGCACGCCTGTATGTGCCATCCACCTAACGAGCTTGTAAATATTCTTCTCTTGTTACTGACTGACGATTAAACCCAGGCATCGCTTGACAAAGCCCCATCTTCGCTCCAACAACACAACCTGCCTCCCCGCAGCCTCCACCTAAGGGCAAAAAGCCGCCCGCTTTTGTTCATCTACCTCCAGCTCATCAGGGCCAGGCCCCTTGGTCTGAAGACCATTTGATTATTGCCTTCAAGCTTTTAGGGGTTGAAGCAGGGTTCCTTGAGGCGCTTCTGACATTTCAAACCAACAGGGTTGGGTTGAACCCACCAGGCAGCAGGAGGGCAAAGGGGCTGGGAGAAGCAGCTCCGGGCAGCGCGGGCTCCTGCCAGCAACACCCAGGGATCTGGCAGGGAGGCATCAGAGGCACCCACCACGTTTGCCAACCAAACCCCAGGTTCCCAGGAGGCATCGGAGCTCTTTAGGAGGTGGTGGCAAAGGGTTCACCCTCCCGGTGCCCTTGCTAGCCTGGGAGTTACTACAAGCCTCAGATAAGGAAAGAGGCACGGAGACTTGAACTGGCTTGCCCCAGGTCCCGCTGGAAAACTGGCAGGAGAACCAGGAACAGAGTAAGTCTCTTTTGTACTTGGACCAGAAGGTTCCAGAAACCTTAGAATTTACCCATTTGAGTGTCTAAAATTAGCTTTTAATTATTGTCAGCCCACTGCCCTCTCTGTCATGCTCATTTTGTCAGGAGAAAACCATTGTGAGAACATCCTTCTCATTCCCCATGTAACATAGTTTGAAAGCTTGATTCCAAATTCTCCTTCTTTTGGAGAAGATCTACCATCCATCCCCTGATGATTTTTACAGGGATGAAATTGTGGAGCAGTGCTGTGACTCTGGCTCCGAGCACCCGAGCAGGGATGCTGACCCCAGACAGGCATCCCATTCCCACCAGGAATATCCCCCCAAGCCCCCATGCCATGGCATTAACAAGCTTGGCTGCTGGATAATCCTCTCTCCCCATCATTATTTATTAGGCGGGAGGTCAGAAGAGATTTCTGTGCTGGATGTCCCCCCCAGACCTGTGAAAAGTATGGGCCACTCCAATTAATTTGGAAAATACAGCGGGAGAAAAAGTATGTAAGCATCAAGGGAACCAGACCCAGCTTCTGCAGGTATCTTTCTTTATGAGAGGTTATTGTATTCTTATAATTAATTGTTGGCTCATGGCAGAATAGGTTTGACTTGCACGGACAAGTCAGAGGGAGGGAGGAAGACCTGGGATGGGAAGCAGATACGTGGGAGGACACAGCATTCTTTTCCCACGTTGAGGAGCAGCAGGACATGTAAATTCAGCTCTGGAATTTTGCTCCTTACCTTTTATGGTGAAAAAATGAGGCTTTCCTTTGACTTTGCAAATACATGTTCCAGCTGAAATCCAACCTGTGCGTTAATACCCAGCCAAGCGTGTGCAGCCGCTCACCTGGATGTGCTGAGCACGGGCTTATGCAAAAGGGAAAGCACAGCTCCAGGCTCCTAAAGGCTCCCAGACCACTCCATGCAGGCTGATGTAATGGTTTTATCTGAGGACAGGATTTGGTTCTTATTGCTCAGTCTTGCCTTCAAAATGAAATAACTAAGCTAAGTAATTAATTTTTAATGCATCCAATATAGGCAGGGAGAGTTTTGGAGTGATTTATGCTCGCTCCTGCTGCCTCTGCCAGTCTGTTCCTGGGCCTGGAGAGGCAAAGGGGAATCTTGCAGCAATCGAGCCCCGTGCCCAGCTCCGCTCCCGCAGCGATTCCCTGCCACTGCCTCTGCTCCACCGCACGGATCCCAGAGCAATGCAGGCAAACCCAGCAACACTTGCCGGGGGCTCAGAAAGCCCCCGGACTCCTCGTCTTGCCAGCATGGAGCCCACACGCTTCTCTGCAGGGTTTGGAGGTGAAGGGATGGAGCAGCCATGTCCTGCAGGTTCCCTCCCACCCTTCTTTTATGATACACAACACCACACCAAGCTGCAAATAAAGAGAAGGCGCTCAAGAAGTCCTTGCTTTCTGTAACCTTCCCATAAAACTCGTTTTATTTAGTAAACAGCAATGTAGGAAGAAGAGATTTAAAACTTTGAATCATTCATTCGAAAACACCTAACTACAAAACCAAATACAAAATGCGTTAGAAGACCAGTTAGTCTTTTCTGAGTCATTTAATTGGAGCCACTAACTTTCCCTGTCTATGAAAATCTCGGAGTGGAAAGTGTGTGAAACCTGCTGCAACCCACACTTGCCTAATTAGCCTCGCATTTGCCTTTCTCTGAAGGGAGTCAAAGCATGTGTGACCCACAGACATTCACACTTTTTCAGCCTAATCCGGTTTAGGAACTGCTGAGGTGGGCCAGGCTCTCACTGCAGGGTGGGATGGCAGTGGCAGCTGTGGGACCCCCAGCCCGCTGCCCACCACCATCCATCCAGCTATGCTGGTCCTTTCTGAGCTCCAGGTCCTGGAAACGCTGCAGAGCGAGCCCAGGTGTCAGGGCAGAGAACGTCTCACCCCTCTATGCACCACCACAGCATCTCAAAGCAAGCAAAGAAATGGAGCAAAACCTCTGCATTTCATCTTCCCGGTTGCAGGCAGCATGGGTGAAAATCGAGGCCAGGGTCACCATGACCCAGAAATGTCCTATTTGACCTGGGGGCTTGGTTGAAATCTCATTTTTGCATTGCAGCTCCTGTCCGCAGCCTCACTCAAACAGCCCCGGAGAGCGGCTCCTCCTGAAGCAGTAATCCCTTGCTGCCGACAGCCACAGCCATCAGAAGCTGCCTTGAAAATTTTAGTTAATTAGAAATTTGGGGGCAAGGACTTGCGCTAGCAGCTTTTGCTTTTCCAGCGATTGGCTAGGAGGAAGTTTAATAAGGTTGAACATTTACTATTCTTATTTTGGGCCAGAGATTTAGATGCCCAATTCCCGTGGATCCCTTTGCATCTCTCGAATCCAGTGCTTCTCGCAGAGGATTTCTCCGCTCTGCAATTTGCTTTACAGAAGCGCTGGGCTCCGTACATACAAACCCCACCACTTGCCAGTCGTCGCTGCTCGGGGCAAGCCAGTGGGTGGTTTACCCGCATGGGTGCCCGTGGCCATGCTGCTGAACCCTACTGCCTTCCCCCCCAAAATTCCTGAGGTTTTTCTGCAGATGAGAGCCAGATTAATCACAGCCTGGCACTGGTCACCCACGAGGCTAAAGCTACCAGCTTCACGAGCTCAATAAGTGGTGAAATTCAGCGCAGAACTCGGCCTCGCGACTTTATGGTGGGAAAGGTCATGCCTATGGGATAGAAAATAACAATAAAAATCAACGCCGAAGCGTGTTAGGAGTTTCAAATGGCACTGAAAAAATGCTTGCTATGTTTCCAAGGGTCTGTGCTGCTGCCCCGGACGCTGCTGTTACTCATTCACATGGGCAAGAATTACAAGTATGTCTGCGCAGCCAGGAAAGCTTTGGTTCACTGAATATTTGAGGCTTGGTGTGGTATGAAGGGGTGGGGAGCACGGCTCCAGCCAGCAGCAGTTCGAGGAGAGGAGAAACAGTTTTGACTTCCTCGGGACAATTAAACTGCCTTGGTGGTACTGCAGCCAAAAAAAAAAAGGTACATTTATTATCTGCTGAGTTCTTTCTGCTCTTCAGCAGTAATTTAAAGCCGCTTTGCCTTCAGGGAAGCCCTGTGAAGTGCAGCGTTCACAGGAATGGGTAAGGACATGCAGTACTGACCTAATCCACTTCACTCTGCCCTGGAAGCTGTTCCCAGCGTCTGCCTTTGGCCCCCAGCACCCGCTGGGATAGGCCAGAGCTGGGTGAGAATTGGGGATTACACAAGTTCACTTGCTTTTTCCACCTCAAAATGGGATTAATGAAAAAGGATTTCAAAATTCCCTGAGAAATGAAATCCATCCTTTGACTGAAGTCAAAATGTTTGAGTTTACACATTTCTTATATATTTCCAAAAAAAATATATTGTAAGAAAACCTTGGAATTGAATGGCCCATTAAAAAAAGGTTAAATCAGAATGGTGCAACCTTAGCAGAGTGCTTCATATCAGAAGTTTCTAATACCAAATTTCACTGAAATTGAAGCAGCTCTGCAAAACATTTTGCCTTCAGCATATCAATATTTCTGATGGAAAACCATTCTGTCAGAAAATTTTTATCCAGCTCTAGGCTAGAATTTCATACCAAATAGTTTTACTGTCTCCCCAGCAACTGGGACTGCTGATCCTCTATAACGAATTTCCATAATTAACCTCCAGGAACTGAAAATGAAATCTTTTTGTCTGCAGGGTATTCTCAAACAACGGCTGGAAATCATTTCACTCTGAGCCAAAACACAATAAATTCAATAGGATTTTATCCACAAATTTCAATGGATCTTCAGATCAGCCCGATTCAGATCAGAGTTCAGATCCATTTAATGCAACTCTGGATGTTCCTTCAAATTTGGATGGGGCTTTGAAAAAAATAAATCTCAAAACAATTCTTCCTTTGAGTTGAAATTCAATCCTATATTGTCATCCAGATTAAGGACTCGTACTCTTTGATGTCTTTGGGTAGAAGCACTTCATAAGATGTTTGTGCTGATTCTGTACGAGTGAGGAATGCACAACAGCATTAGGAATTTAGACAAAATACCAAAGTTAAAGCTGTGGGCTCTGAATGCTGATTTTTGGCTTCTGACATGTGTTCTTGCTCACTGAAGGCAGTTCCCTCTACCATCCTACAGCAGGAAACGTCCTTGAGCTGCACGTGATTTCACGGATGGCAGAACACCCCCGATGTGCAATTTGTTCTTACTGCGAGCACTAACAAATCATACATAATGTAACAGCAAAGCAGCTAACGTCGGATTTGCATGAGATACTTTTACTGTGTTTATCCAGGAGTTTTCCTGGTTTAGATGTATTTACCCAAGAGGAATAAGTTCTGCTTCAGGGAAGTTTTGATTTGAGGCAATTCCCCAGCTGGTGGGATAAGGTCAGGCGGCCGTAAGCCACAGTGGGAGTGTATCTGAACCCGACGCCTTCCCCTTGCAAGAAGTGGCCCCAGGTAGGGTTTCTCTGGGTCCAAATGATACATTTTCCTATTCGCAAAACATCAGGCTTTTCCAGAGACAGAATTAAGACGTACATGTGAAGAATCCACATAATTTTCGTGGCTTCTACAGAGCCTCCTTAGCTGGGTGGTGTGTTGGAAAGAGCAAACGCGGGAAAAGGGTGATCACCTCCCTCATTTCACTGGCGCTGTCGTAGACTCCACTTGTGTTCCTGGGGAAGCCATTTAACTACTGTATGACCCCTCCGTAAATGGGAGAGAACAACACACCCACCATCCCGCTGGTGCTATGTGAATAAATGCCTTAAAACAGCTCCCCTGTGGATAGGGCCCAGGAGAAGACGTGCTGCGGAGCTGCAGGCACTGCAGAACAGTGCAGCAGGCTTGCATGAGATACAGGATTCCCACTTGCATGTGGATATTTGCAGTGCAGTCAGTATTTTAAAATACCTTGCCCCCTGTCTTAAAATCCTCCCTAAATTATTAAGGGACTTAAAAATAATTTTAGTGCTTATAACTTTGTTGAAGCATTGCCCTCAGCTCCTGAAACTTGGAATAGCTGAGCTTTACTTCCCCGCCAAGCCTTAGCACTCAACAAACTGTCAGACAAGTGAGAGAGAGTCACTGATGTCTTGAACTAATTTTACAAATTTATGTAATTCTTTCTGGGTAGTGTAGTTATGGCCAGATTTCTAAATGCCAAAATACAGATTATAAGAGTATCAAGCTTCATTTTGTTTTCAGTTCACAGGTAATTAGCATTTATTTTCACAATTGCCATTGTTCCCAGATATTATTATAGCAACATCACAAAACAGGAGATGCTCATTCCCATCCTACTGTCATTGATTTTAAACCCTCATTGCAGCAGAAGAAAATTCGGGTTTGGTTTTGGCAGCCAAAGCTCTGGTCCCTCAGCAGTGGTCTGAGCCGCACGTGGCAGTCGCGCTGCTTGAACCCTATTTTTCCCTATGTGAGAATTTTTTATTTCCTAAGCAGACAATGTGGGGCACTGCTTTCTGATTTTAAGTCCTAACGCCTCACGGCTACAGAGGAAAGTAGCAGGAGCTCTGTTTTCAACATCTGCGGTGCCGCATAACGTTAAGTATGGGGAATGAACCGAGGCTCAACCAGAATTAGCGGGTTCTTGTGACCTTACTGCTTCTCGTCTGTCAAACAGGCCTCCTCAGATCATGTCATCTCATAAGGCAGCAACGAAAAATAATTTCTTTTCATCTGTTAAGACCTCAAATATGACATTGATAAGTCCCATAGAAGAGATAACAAATGGGTTTGTGTTCAGAAGAAGGTTCTGAATAGCGTCCCTAAATGAGGCACGGATTACACGCTGGCCTGTGAGAAGTACAGATGTTTCTGAATAGCTGCTCGTTAAGGTGACAATATCGCTCTGTGGACTGAATAGGTTCTTGGAAAAAAATAATACGTGCTCATGAAATTAATGACTATCACCGCATACTCACAAGGGAGCCCACGTTTCCGACACACAGGAAATACACGTTTCCTAATACACAAGTGTTTGACCTTAAACCTTAATAATGTTCTTTTAATGTACGTCCCAGTTAGCTACACACACACACGCAGAAAGGAGGAGGAGATGGGAAGTGTAAGATTCATGTTTTATGTATATTGTTTAATACTTTCCACAGATGCTTTGGTAGTTGGCATTGCAGGGAGAGATATTCTGATGGCAATTTTAGATTTAAATCATCAAGCAGTCATTCTGATACTAAAAGCACTTGTTCTCGGCTGTTTTATTACAGTCATAGAAAGTGTTCAGGCAGATTACTTGTGAGAGGAGAAAAGTGTATTTTGATATTCCCATAAAATCTTATACTAGATCAGTAGTCATTACCACAGATAATACTAGATTGTATATATGTTATTAATATACGCATAATGCTTTCTGGGATGGAAAGCGGAGAAACTGTGAAAGCCTAGAAAGGAATCAGGTCTGAAGAAAAATGGGGAATTTGAACTAAACAAAGCAAGAAACTCTGCCTTATAAATCAAAATCCAGACTGCGTGTGAAAAATACCGATGGAAATGTTAACCCCCACTGCGTTATCCCCCTAGTTATCAAGATATGGGAAAAGGCATTAAACTTAAGAGTATGACATGAATAATAGTTTTACGGGGATTAACATATCTGGAACAGCTTCCCCAAGGAATGACAACAAGCAGGCGATTTCAGAGCAGGCAGGGGTGTCTTGCAGCTCATTGATTGTCACAAGTGCCCAAAGCACTGCGGGGCACCCCGAAAGCCCTGGGGTTTAGCTGAGTGACACTGGCAGCCTCCGGACCATACAAGCGAACCAAGCATGTAAACATGGTATTACTGGGAAGCGTGCTGATGGAAGCTCTGTGGTCATGATGACTAAGTGTTTCGTGTGCGTTAAAGTTTCCACATTCCTAACATAGCTGGATGCAGGTGAATTTTCCACGTGAGCTGTGCAAGGGAGCCGTCTCCTCCAGCCCCAGTGCACGGTGCCCTGGAGCACCAATTCCTCCTCCAAGCACCCTTGGTCCTGGCCGAGCCAAGCCACGCCACCGCCAAGGAACGGGGGGCATCAGCGCCAGCTTTGGTGCATCTTGCCTCCATCTGTACAGAGGTGACCGACGAACTGATAGGGAGCAGATGTTCATACCCAGCTCCCATTCAGCCTTAACAAAGAGCTCTTTCAACCCCATCTTCTTCTCCCTTTATATTTGACAGATATGCCTCGGTTGGTATGTTGGACTCACAAAGAATATAGAGTCAGAGCTGGACCTCCAGAGCTCTATCCCACCTGCATCTGCCTGTGAGGCTGCCATGTGTTTCAGTGTGGAGTGGAGGGGAATGAAGAAACAGGATTTTCTGCACTCTGGAGAAGACATGAGAGCATTTACGCAACTGTATTTTTCCAGACTTATCTCCTGTTCAAATATACACAGCTGCACAAAAGACAGAAAACCAACTTGCTGTGAGCAATGTTTCCTCACGGCTTATTCACTGTTCTCCCATTCCATCATACGTCCAAAATGCTGAAGCCGTGTTGGTGGGCAGCAGGGATGGATGGAGACTGCAAAGTAGCCGAGACCAGATTTTAATTTAAAAGGAGAGATGGAAAGTTGTCTGCTCCAACTTTTCAGTAAGGCGTTATAAATAATGCACACACTGCACATTCTAGTGTTTTGCTCATGATTTCCAAGCAGAAACCAAGGCTTAAATTCTTTGGAAAATTCATTAGAGCTGAGTAATTTGACCACCTAAAGATGTGACACATCGGAACAAAATCAAGAATATTAGCATTGAATTCTGAAATGTCATGCCTGAGATTCTCTTGTCTGCGTCACTGGAGTATCTCCCTACGGTCAAACATGCACAAGGTAGCAGCGCTTTCTGCTTCAGGAAGCTGTAAAGCTTTATGAATTGCTCACGTTTCAGCCCAGAACTGGCACAGAGCTAGTTCATGACCTGGATGACTCACTGAAGAGGTAAGGCCAAGACCTTCACCTTCACGAAGACCACCCCTGTCTTCGGCCGCGCTAGGCGAAGCTGGCATGTGAGGTCTGAGGCGCGGAGGGGAGGCAGGCTCTGCTCCAGCCCTCCTGCCTGCCGGCAGCCCCTTTCCGAGGGCGTCCGTCTGCCTGCCATGCGGAGCCATAAGGGCGAGGAGAGGAGCACTTGACGGAGAAGTGTTTCTACGAACCGCTCACAAACCATCCCTTGTTCGCGGCTGTCGCTTCGGGAAAGATTTACCCCGCGCTGTTACAGAATCGCTGTTTCAGTCAGAGCAGCATTCAGTCCTCTGGTGAACGTAAGCTGTTATCCAGTTTTGCTTGGTTTTGCGTCCAGAAAGCTAAAAAAGCCAGAGCACGTTAATGGGTGGGGATTTTTTTTTTGAGATCCTGACATGCTCCTCGTGACCATGTTTTGAGTGAAAAACCCCTTTGCCCACCACCGCTACCACCACCCAGCTAAACCAGTTCTGCGGTGCAGTTTAGGCTGAAGCAGAGCAGCTCTCCTCAGCCCGGCCTGTGGCACTGGAAGGGGGGCACCTCCATGACGGACTCCCCCGGCACACCTTGCCGCCCTTCGGGATGCCACAAAACCCCCCATTTCGCAGGTCCCCTTTTGTAGCACTGAGATTAACAGTCGACCTGTATAAAATAAACAAAAAAACACCTCACAAAACACCCTTTATTCCACGCACCGCTCCTGAGGGAGCCGGCCCCACACCAGGCCTCGTCCCTGACAGGATGATACCGGTCTGCCGCCGGCAAGGGCTCACCCCAGCCCTCACCGAATGGGCCCGGACCCGGTGGAGCCGGGAGGGGCGTGAGGGTGACGGGGCGGAGGAGGTTTCACCCCCGGGGACGGACGGCGGGGCGACAACGGGACACCCCCCCCCCCCCGCCATGGCTCCCCCTCAGGTCTGCGGCACCGAGCGATTCCCCTAGGGGGCGCCCTGCTCCGGCGGCCCGCCGGCAGCGCGCGGCG